>NC_052152.1:153758711-154058711 GCF_902713615.1 Scyliorhinus canicula | reverse complement strand
CCGACCTGAACACTGGCGCCCTCCTGCAAAGTTAAATCTGTGCTCCTGACCTCTCTACTCTCAATCTCCCGTACCCCAAAACTACAATCCAGGTTCCCATGCCCCTGCTGAATTAGCTTAAACCCCCCCAAAGAGTACTAACAAATCTCCCCCCCAGGATATTGGTGCCCCTTAGGTTCAGATGTAGACCATCCTGTCAAGAGAGGTCCCACCTTCCCCAGAAAGTGCCCCAGTTATCCAGAAATCTGAATCCCTCCTGCCTGCACCATCCCTGTAGAGAAATAGAAACACTCACAGTATTGGCGACGCTGTTGGAACATAACATCACATCATAAAAAGAGCCTCAGCATCATATTGGCGACTTTAAAGAGCAACATTATTATAGCATTCCATTAAATTGGCATAATTATTGGTGACCTCTGACAGACTCGATTTAGAAGTGATTTTGTCACTCTGAGAGAACCTAGAAAACTTTGAAATCCAATTGCGAGAGAAAGAAAGAACCACAAGTGCAAGCCCATATTGACCAAATCACCGAATTTCGGAAGTGTGTACTATCCTGCATGCGTACTAAAAGAGATATAAGGTAAACACATTAGATTGAGTCCAAACTATCTAGGGAATCGTAAACTGGAAAATAGCTTAGGCCATACCCGCAATTCAAATTCCCCTCCTTATCCCCCTGTCCCAAATTAAAAGTAGAGAAAGAGAACTTAGAGGTAGGAAATGAGAGATTAAAAGTAGAGCAAGAGATATCAGGAACAATGGCCACAAAAGCGATGGAACGCTTAATGAACCCACAGGAACCCGAGGTCGCAACGACCAACTGAGCAGAGCAATGCCCCATATGTGAGGAAGAGTTGAGGGAGTTTTTAAAGGTGAAAGGATGGCCCCTTTGGTCCAATTTTTGTGGGAATGACGAGTCAGGTCCAGGAAGCATAGGACAAACTTGGTGGGACAGCCTAACTGAGGTCCATAAGAAAAATGCAGTGAAAGTCCGAAAGCCGATGGCAATAGTGTCCTGTTTGGCACAGTTGCAAGGCACAGAGGAGGTCGTGAAGACGCTCCGCAGGCTGTTAATTGAGAAAGACGAGAAGAATGAGGGAAACAATAAAGAAAGTGAAAAGATTATCGAGCAACTCCGGGAACAGTTAGCAGCTGAAGGTAAGGAGATGGCTGATGTGAAAAGTGTGCACCAATCTTGTTTAGTTCACCACAGCAGCTTTCAGACCCAGTACAATAAAGCCTACCAAGATACACAGCGCGCAGTCCCGGTAAGAGAAGAAACAGAACAGCAGGTAGCTCAGCGAAGTAGTCAATGCATGGACATAAAGGCAGCTTTGCGAGCGCTTCATAACAGAACAGAGACAGAGCACAGTAGACCACACGAAATGCAGAGAACAAATAGAGAAACTACAGTCACTGCTTTCAGTGCAGAATGGATTTAGGTATACCTTTGGACAAAATTTAGATGAGGAAGGTGCCCCAGATTGGCAAGAATTAAATGAAAGCGGCCAGAGATATGTTGAGGATAGAGGGAATGAGAATCGAGCCCATGCCCCGAACCACCGACTGCACAGGTAGCACACACCCCCATGAATCCGGTCACCACACAGCGCAAGTCCTTGGATCAGGATGAACCTGATTTCATTTATGCCACCCCACTATCCATAACCCAGTTGAGAGACGCTTGCACCAAAATTGTTCAGTTTCAGCCCACCGCAGACCCGCACAACTTCTTTGAGGAAGTACGCCAACAAAAAGTCATGTGCGGCCTAGACGAGAGAGAGGAAGTCAAACTCACAGTTATGAGCCTTAGCCAGTCCATCAGATCAGCTTTGCGAGAACCCCAGAATGTAGCAGGAGGAACCCTACAGGAAATTAAAATGGCCATTTTAGACGCAACCGAGTATAACAAGGGAGATCCGGTAGAAGGTTTAAATCACTGTAGGCAAAAGAAGGGAGAGCATCTGACGGCATTTGCAGGTCGCCTTTGGATCCATTTTAAGGCAATATTTGGGGATTTGAACTGCGCACACCACTAAATGGTCCCGCACTTTAGTCTCGCATGCCACAAAAGCAGGCTTGTGTGAATTATAGCCCCGCAGACCACACACATAATGAAGTTTGGGTTTTAAAGAGACTCTCCAGTGCATGGGAACAATCCCTACGTAGACAGGCAGATCAGGAACAGATAGAAACAAATATGCACCCAGTCAGGACTAGCCAGGACCCAGCATGGATAAATGAGGGTAGATATGAAAGACAGCACTCCAGAGCACAGGCACCACGAGGGTGCTACAATTGTGGACACATGGGACATTACGCCTGCAAATGCCGACAAACCCCCCCGAACCAGCAATGACCCCCCGAACCAGCAACAACACCAACCATTAAACCCCCCACCTAGGAACAATGTTAGGCCCATACACAGTCTAGTGCCCGTTCAGACAATTAAGCGGTCAACACCACAGATTGACGGTGTTCGGACTCCTCAACTTGGGTCTGCGACACACTCTGGGACAAATCAGGCAGACCAGTAGTCACAGGCACAGTCCGGGGACATCCAGTCAAATTTCTTTGGGACACAGGAGGATCCTGCACCATTTTCAACTCCTCCACCATGTTTCAATGTGACAAATGGCCCTTCACAGACATCACAACCTTAGTAGATTTATTGGCCACGTACAGCAAGGATACATCACAGCTCCCATACCCATTCAAATAGGGAACATTAGCACCAAGCACCCCGTTGTTTTAGTCGACTTGCTCCAAACAGCCAAGCACATTCTAGGAATCGATTTTATGAGTTCCCATAATCTTTCCTTTGATCCAGTGAATAAATGTGTATGGAGAATGACCAAAGCAGCCAGAGCCCCCGCTATGCTCACAGTAGGGGATTATGAACATAGGATTTGCTCAGTAGGAGACTATTGGTTTGATCTGGAAACAATTAGTACAGACCAAACAATTCGAAAGGTCCTCGTGAAACACAAAGCTTTGTTTGCACAATACAAACACGATTGTGGGAAGACATGTTGCACGTTTTGCTATGGGCGTAAAACGCGTTTATTGGGGTGTATTAACTTCCAAGTGCTTAACACCACTAGGCTCTGTTCTATGTATTTATTCAGCTTAGGAGTCGCCAGGTGCCGTATAGACACCGTCACGAGTATTCCAAGGTCAAGTTCAAAGTAATAAAGATGATACACCGATTAGTAAGGTCCAAACGATAATATTTATTATACAGTTATAATAAATACTCATGCACACACTAAGAGACTAAGCTATGACTAAACTAAAGTAATCAGAATACTTATCTAACAGGAACAGGCAAGGTCAGGGAGCGAGGCCTTCGTCCTTGTCTTGGGCTGCAACCTTCAGCAAGCGTTCTGGTCACTGGGGGTTCTAGCGGGCTTAGTTCGCGTAGCGAGCGTCGTACTGGCACTTACGGTTCGGCGGCTGGTGCTCGACGGCTGGAGTCAGAGTGTATCTTCAAGGTCTTGGTCAGGGCCGGAGCACGGAATAACAGACCGGACAACACGAGGTCCCTGTCTTTTATAGGGATCCCATTGTCCTTCCCTCTTCTTGGGCGGGCTTTAACCTTTGGATATCTATTGGGTCAATTCCTCATCGATACTGTTTTAATTCCCCAATGCGAGGGTGTCTCCGTGATGGGGGGGGCGTTTCTTATGCCCTTTTGTTTGGAGGTTTCTGGTGCCTCGATGTCTGGGCCTTGATTCAAATGTGTCCATTCAGAATCAAATGTTTCTATTGTGTGGGTGTTCAGGTCTGATTGCCTCATTAGCATGCAAAGCGTTTTGCCATTTGCACCTAACTAAGGTCTTCTCACCTGAGCCCAAACTGGTTTCTGCTACTTGCAGAATGCAAAATGCTGTCTTTGCAGACTGCTGTCTTGGCTAAACTGCCTGTTTCCCTGCAGTCTTAGCGCTTGGCTTACTTTGTAGCTCAGCGTCCATTTTAGGTGGCTACATTCCCTCCTTGTGATCCTCACAATCAAAATATTGTGAAGGATCACCTATGTACGTCGCCTTGAGTGCATCTGGGTTGCCTTCTTTGTGTCCCCTGACATCTTGCCAGTTCCTGGGCTACTCTATCTTAAACTATGGGAAGAAAATTTTTTACCTTACATCTCTACTTGGCGCTATGTCAAAGGGGACATGCATTACCATAAACTGGGAACCTCTACCTATCACAATTATCCCTAACTTAACTTAAACATTTCCTCACACTCTAAAAACCTTAACCATTCACACCACAACATCACACTTCCTAACTCGGCAGTCGAGTATAGGACAATATAATACAGGGTCGAATTTTTATTCATTACACAGTTCTTTATTCATCATGGGGCAAAGGGGGTTGATGAAATCGGAAAATAGGAGATCGAACTCCATAGACGGAAGGGCAGGAACGGGAGGCTCTCCTCTTCCACTTCCTCAACCTGAGGGTCTGTACAAGTATGGCGAGGATCGCAATCACCAGTAGTGATTCGATTACGTATGACATGGAGTACCATGTCATAAATTTTGTGCACCAGGTCTGAACCTCACTGATCAGAGCTGAGCACTGGGGAATGGCTGTAAGGGAAACATTTACGGTGGGGGTTGTGGGGGAAACGTGTCTTGCTTCCACACATACAAATATCACATTTAAAAGCAATAGGTGAGCTTCCATCATTTTCAACTTGTTCTTCCTTCTTTCTTCCTCCTGTATGGACAATCCTTGCTTCGATCCCTGTCTCGTCCTTCGAAAGCTATGGGATCAAGCACAGTATCTGTCAATACACAGTTTAAGATCTTTACCTGTTAGTGCATCTGTCTTTTAAATTCCAATTGACCCTTTAAAAATGACTGGCCAAGTCACACCCTGTGACTCCCCTCATTTTTTTTTTTTCAAAAGCGAATTTGAAGACCAGAATACACCTAACAATCCTTCTCCTGCGAGCCGTCTCGCAGGCTTTGCTAGTTTACCATCCGAATGTTCCCGGATGTAAATAGCATGTGGGATGGCGGCCGAAGGGCTGCCTAACGAAAAATGAAAACAAAATTTTGAAAGAAACGTCCGAATGAGTTGCGTATGGGCCGCTACGGGTACGAGTTGGATGGGATCCCCGGGTAGGGCGTGCTGTGCCATACCCGAGCTTGGCTGACCAAAGTGGGTTCTCAGACAGGGCGGGTCCTCAGTGCCGTTTGTCCACTGCCTGAGTAACCTGGATTAAACGGGTACGAATGTGTTAACCGTGACTTGCAGCCTCTATTCGCCGAATAGAGGGGCACCTAAAAACAATGGAGGAGCCAAGATGCTCCTTCATCTGAAAGAAATGAGCTGGGCTTCAGACATTTCAGACGATACGGTGAGCTGCTCACCATAGAAGTTCTCAGACGTATCTGCAGATAAACTATTGTGTGTGTAAGGCGGTCACAAGCCTTACAACTTTGAAAAGATCTCCAATCAAACTGGTTTTTTTTTTTTTGGAACCGAAGTTCTCAAAGGTATCGGCGGACAAGCTAACGTGTGTGTGAGGTGGTCACAATCTTTTCAGCTGAAAAGAAGATGTCCATCCTCCAACTGAACCATTTACATTCCTGAAAGACAAACAAACATAAAACGATAGACAAACATACGTGCAGGTTCCATCAGAAAGGACATTGTTTCCCTCAAACGATTCCTATTTTACATCATCTGGACACCTCACTTTTTCTCTGCCTCTGTGAACAGGGTCACAAAGGGGTTGCCGTATCGGGATTCAGACACCGTGTCGTCCTGCTCTCCCGGATCCCACACCCTTGTGTGGATCAGGCATGATATTTTCGAATTGTGTGACCGGGGGTCACTTTCGTCATTGCGGACAAGTCTGTATGAATTGTCCCTGTGCCATAGTGTTGTGTCAAGTGTGTTGTCGGGGTAGTCGGGGTCGGGTGGTGGTTCTGGGTGTTTAAGGTAAGTGACTTCCATGGGGTCACTGGAGTCGGGGTCGTAGTTGGTGCAGTGTGGGCTGTATGGCTGTGTGCTGTCGCTGTCCTCAGAGTCAGTGTCTGTCCTGCTGTCTCTGCTGTGGCAGCTTGTGGGCGTTTTGGGGCGTGGTCTGTCGTGGTCTGTGGGCGGAGTCGTGGGCGAGTCCGTTGATGAACTGGTCTGTGAGGGGGATGGTGGAAAGGTGTCTCTAGTGGGCGGGGTGAAGTGTTCTGCTGCATCTAGCAGTACATGATGAGCATGGTTAGACTGTGTTCCATATGCTTTAAGCTGGTTGATATGGAACCACGCGGTCTTCCCATTAGGATATTTTATCCTGTAAACTGAAGGGCTAATTTTATCCGAAATTGAGTATGGGCCGGAATATTTTGGAGCCAAAAAACTGCTGTGGTTGTAAACAGATAACATTACCTGTTGCCCAACCTGGAATTCTGTGGGGTGTACGGTCTTATTAAAACAAGCTGTGCGTTGTTTACGGCGTTTCCCTAGCTGAACTGCGGCTGCAATCTGTGCAGACCTCACAGTCTCAACCAAGTCTTTAACCGTCTTTTCGTGTGTGAGGGCCGTCACTTCGGGGCTGGTCATGTCCAGTCCTAAAAGGAATTCTGTACCTTTCATAGGGCGTCCGGTCATGAGTGTGTGTGGTGTGTAGCCTGTGGAAGTGGAAACAGTGTTCCTTATGAACATGAGTGCAAATGGGAGCACTGAATCCCATGTGGAGTTGTTCTCCTGTACCATTTTTCTAAGCGTAGTTTTTAGGGTCCAATTCATGCGCTCCACAATCCCGCTGGACTGTGGATGATACGCAATGTGGAAATTTTGTTTTATGCCGAATATTGTCAGGATGTTCTTCATGACCCGTCCTGTGAAGTGAGATCCCTGGTCCGAATCAATACTTCGGGGTAAACCCCATCTCGTGAAGATATGGTGGGTCAGGATCTTTGCAGCTGTCTTAGCTGTATTTGTTCTAGAGGGGAATGCCTCTACCCATTTGGTAAAGGTGTCGATGACCACCAGAACGTATTTGTAGCCATTCCTACAAGGGGGCAATGGTCCTATGAAATCGATCTGGAGGTTTGTCCAGGGGCCGTTAACTGGTCGAGTATGCCGAAGTTGTGCCTTTTTAGAATACCTCTCCGGGTTATTCTGAGCACAAATAAGGCAATTCTCAATGTAATGCGTTACATCAGTCCTGAGATTAGGCCACCAACAGAGTTGCCTGAGGTGCCTCGTTGTTGCATCAATTCCCTGATGCCCGTGGTTATCATGGAATAAAGCAATCATTGCATTCCTGTCCTGCTGCGGGACCACATAAAGTTGTTCCTTTATGATCACACCCTCATGTGTGGTCAGTGCGTGTTTAAATCTCTCGTACTCTGGCACAAAGTTGCCTTTGAAAACCTCCCTGAGGTCCTCATCCTGCTTCTGTGCTGCTACAAGATCTTTAATATCTGTCTGTGAGATTTGGACTGCGCTCACAGGGGCGCTAGCTGGTGCGCTAGCTGGGGGGGTCCATAAGTGTCCTCGCCTGGAACCTGCCTTAGCCAGTGCGTCGGCTTTTACATTCCCAGGGGGGGATGACCTATGGTGACTTCTTACTTTTATTATTCCGAAGGTCCTGTCCTTCAGACATATAAGCTGTCTGAATATATGTCTGCTGGGCTGGGGAAAGAAGCGGGGTGGTCCACTATATACGCTATGGCCGCGAGCTCTGCTGCCTGCGCGCCTAAGTGGCCTGGTAGTTTTAAAGCTATCTCTTCGAGAGCGCGCCCCTGCGTGTCCTCTACATAGATGCCGCATCCTGTGATACGCTCACCTTCTAAAACTGTGGATGAACCGTCTACGTAAATCCTCAGTGGTCCACACGTGTCTGTGGGTTGGGGGCTTTGTTTTGGGTTCCCTATCTTCCTGGGGGGTGTCTTTGCGATAAAGGGTCCTGTGTTATGCAGGGGAGCTACAATTTCACAGTCATGGGGCTGTCCTGGGTATTGGAGGTTGTCTGCTAAATATGTGTGTGTGCGGGTCCGTTTTACTGTAATGTCCCGTCCTTGTAAAAGTAGGGTCCATCTAGCTGCCCTAATCTGGCTAACTGAACCGTCCTTCAGTCGACCATCTAGGAGTAGCTGTGTGGGTGTGTGTTCGGTCAGAATAGTAATGGGGTTGAGTCCGGTAATGTATGAGAAGTATTGTACTGCCCAGAAGACAGCAAGGAGATGCCTCGCGCAGGCTGAAAATCCTTGTTCAACTGGGTCTAACAGTCGGGAGGCATAAGCCACTGGTCTTAGCTGCTCGTGCCGTTCCTGAAGTAACACGGCCGAGAGGGTCAGATCGGTGCTCGCTACCTCTATTGCATAGGGGGAAAGTTGGTCTGGGACTAGCAGCGCGGGTGCTGCGCTAAGGGCTCGTTTTAACTCCTCCACAGCCCCTGTATGCTGTGGAAGCTATTCCCAGGGGGCTCCTTTCTTAAGGAGGTCTGAGAGTGGGGCGGCTTTTGTCGCGAATCCGTCGATGTGGTTCCGACAATAGCCAACCAGTCCTAAAAACGACCGGAGGGCCGAAACATTTTGGGGAAGGGGCAATTTGACAATCGAATCAATTCTTTTGAATTCGATCTCGCGTTTGCCGTGTGTGATGACTGTTCCCAAATACATCACTTTATTTTCCAAAATCTGGGCCTTTCTCGGGTTAACTTTACATCCAATTGAAGTCAACAGTTCCAGGAGTTCGGCCAGAAGCGTAATGTGCTCTGCCTTTGTGTCTGTCTGCAGTAGTAGGTCGTCTACATACTGTACCAGACATTCGGGGCGGGAGAATTTCTCTAAACCACTTGCCAGCTGTCGGTGAAAAATGGAGGGGGAATTGTGGAATCCTTGTGGAAGGCATGTCCACGTATACTGCTGTGATTTGAAGGTGAAGGCAAATTTGTACTGGCACGCTTTTGCCAATGGTATTGACCAGAATCCGTTACTGATGTCCAATACCGTGAAGTATTTGGAGTTGAGTCCCTGCTTGAGCATGGTCTCGGGACTAGTAGCTACCGTTGGGGCTACTGCGGGGGTGACTTTGTTGAGTTCCCGATAATCGATGGTCAGACGCCATGATCCATCGGGCTTCCTCACTGGCCAAATAGGGGCATTATTGGTCGAGGCTACCGTTCTGAGCACACCTTGCTCCAATAAGCTTCCTATCACCTTTTCTATTTCTACCTCTGCTTCCAGGGGAAATCTATACTGTTTCTGTGGTCAGGGGTCCTGTCCGGTAACGTGAACTGGTCCAGTCATTCTGCCACAGTCATGACGGTGACTGGCAAATGCTGTCCTGTGTTTGTTCAGTAGGGCTTTTATTTGTCTGTCGGTGTGGAGTGTAGTCAGGTCAAATGAGTACTCTCCCACTGCGCTAATCCGATTAGCGTAGTCTCCTACTGTGAGGGTGGCTGGTGCTCTGTCTGATCTAGCCATTCGCCAGACACACTGGTTCACTGGATCGAATGACAAGCTATGAGCATTCATAAAATCTATCCCCAGGATGTGTTCTGCTGTCCGGGGAAGATTTACTAATACAACGGGGTGTTTGGTTGAGATGTTCCCTAGCTGGATCGCTACGGGTGCTGTGATATGTCCCTGCTGCGAGTGTCCGGTGAACCC
This sequence comes from Scyliorhinus canicula, assembly GCF_902713615.1. NCBI lineage: Eukaryota > Metazoa > Chordata > Chondrichthyes > Carcharhiniformes > Scyliorhinidae > Scyliorhinus > Scyliorhinus canicula. The sequence goes on along the minus strand of NC_052152.1, from coordinate 154,049,070 downwards.
GCTAAGTGTAATGGTGGATGTGGTCGGCCACGTGTCTGCGTGTGCCGTGGTCGTAGAGTTAATGGTGGTGCGGGAGCCTCCTGTGTCCCAAAGTAACTCTATGGGCTTCCCTTTTACTCTCGCTGTGACTACGGGTCTCCCTGATGGATCCCATAGTGTGTCACAGACCCAAGTGGGGGAGCCCGAACACCGTCAGTTCGTCTCGTCCACATTGGTGGTTCCTGACTGTACTGCTATATTGTGGATGGGTTTTGCCTTACTGCGGTTCAGAGTGCCTGTCTGCTGGCCTCTCTGAGATCGCTGGGGTGCATTGCATTCCTTTGCCCAATGCCCTAACTGTCCACAGTTATAGCATTCCTGTCCTTTCTGCTGTGGGCTGCTCTTCCCTTCATTTACCCATGCGGGTTTCTGGTGCTCTCTCACTGCCTGAATATCTGCTGCAGCCTGAGCCTCTTCTGGGGATTGAACCTTACTCTTTCCCTGAATTGATTGCTCCCAAGCGCGGGACAACCTTTTCAGGACCCATTTCTCATTATGGGCCTCTTCTGAGGGGTCATAACTGTTGCAAGCGCTTTGTCCTGCCTCTGTCGCGTGTGAGATTATGGTGCGCGTCCATTTGACCATATTTTCCTGGTTCAAATGCGCTCTATTTAAATCGCCGAAAACTGCGTTGAAATGAATCCACAGCCTTCCTGCGAATGCTGTGGGGTGTTCGGATCTTTTCTGCCGGCACTTATTAAGTCCTTCTACGGGGTCACCTCGATTATACCCTATGGCATCTAAAATGGAGGTGTGCATCTCCTCTAGGGTGCCTCCTGCAACGTTCTGTGGGTCGGGGAGGGCTGCTACTACTGACTGGTCTAAGCTCAGAACTGTGAGCTTAACCTGCTCTCTCTCATCCAGGCCGTACATTGTAGCCTGCTGCTTTACTTTAGCAAAGAACTGGTGGGGGTCTGCGGTGGGGAGGAACGGAGTGATCATCTCACATGCGTCCCTGAGCTGGATTACAGTTAAGGGGGTGGTTTAGGTTATATCTGGTGCGCCTTCTGTTATAGCTTTTCTCTGCGTGGTTACGGGATTCATGGGTGCGGTTATGATCTGATCTGTAGGGGGTTGGGGTGCCTGCCTTTTCTGTTGCGCTGCTGGCGCACATGTTCCCTGAACATATCGCTGCGCTGTCTCACTTAATTCTTGCCAATCTGGGGCATTTTCTCCATCTAACTGGGTTCCAAAGGTGCTTTGAAACCCATTTTGCACCGAAAGCAGCGATTGCAGCTCTGCAATCTGTTTCCTGCATTTCGCGTGATCCACAGTACTTTGCCTTTGTTCTGTGGTTGCAGCATGGAGTGCTCTCAAAGCTGCTTTAAGGTCAGAGCATTGCCTCTGCAAAGCCTCTACCTGCTTGTCTGATTCTTCTCTTATCAGAACGGCACGTTGCACGTCCTGATAAGCCTTTTCGTACTGGGTCTGGGAACTGCTGAGATGGGCTAGACAAGACTGATGTGCCCTCTTGGCATCATCCACCTCTCTACCTTTCTCTGCCAACTTCCCTCTTAGATCCAGATTTCCCTTCTCAATGTCCCTGACATCGACCTTACTCATTCGGTTCCTTTCTTCTAAATCTGCCCGGAGCGTCCTGACGACCTCCTCTGTGCCTCGCAATTGTGCCAAACAGGACACGATTGCCATCGGCTTACGTGCTTTACTAAGGTTCTTTTTGTGAATTTGAGAGAGGTTCTCCCACCAAGTATGTCCTATACTTCCGGGACCTGTCTCCTCATTCAAACAAAACTCTTTCCAAAGGGGCCATCCCTTTCCTTGCAGATACTTGCGGAGTTCCAGCTCCCACGTGGGACACTGACCTACCCTGCTACTGCTGCTGGTCGCTGCGACCACAAACCTTTCTGGATCCATCAGACGTTCCATTGCCTGCATGGCCATTTCCTCTGACTCTCTTTTAGTTAATTTGGAACAGGGGGTTGCTGGGGTTGTGTTTCAAGAAACGGGTACGGCTTACACTATGTTCCGTTCACGAAACTACCGAAAGTTTGTCGCAACAAAAATGCTTTCAGTTTTACCTTACAGCCCTGTTAGTACGCATGCACTAAACAGACTTCCGAATTACGCTTATTAGTTTGAACACCTTGAATACTCGTGATTTTCTTTACTTTCTTACTTTCTCTGTAATTTGGAGTTCTAATTCAAATTTCAGGGTCCTGGACGGTGTGGGGGTACCACTTACAACCGTGTCCCGGCGGAGTCGCCACTAAATGTTGCACGTTTTGCTATGGGCGTAAAACGCGTTTATTGGGGTGTATTAACTTCCAAGTGCTTAACACCACTAGGCTCTGTTCTATGTATTTATTCAGCTTAGGAGTCGCCAGGTGCCGTATAGACACCGTCACGAGTATTCCAAGGTCAAGTTCAAAGTAATAAAGACGATATACCGATTAGTAAGGTCCAAACGATAATATTTATTATACAGTTATAATAAATACTCATGCACACACTAAGAGACTAAGCTATGACTAAACTAAAGTAATCAGAATACTTATCTAACAGGAACAGGCAAGGTCAGGGAGCGAGGCCTTCGTCCTGGTCTTGGGCTGCAACCTTCAGCAAGCGTTCTGGTCACTGGGGGTTCTAGCGGGCTTAGTTCGCGTAGCGAGCGTCGTACTGGCACTTACGGTTCGGCGGCTGGTGCTCGACGGCTGGAGTCAGAGTGTATCTTCAAAGTCTTGGTCAGGGCCGGAGCACGGAATAACAGACCGGACAACACGAGGTCCCTGTCTTTTATAGGGATCCCATTGTCCTTCCCTCTTCTTGGGCGGGCTTTAACCTTTGGATATCTATTGGGTCAATTCCTCATCGATACTGTTTTAATTCCCCAATGCGAGGGTGTCTCCGTGATGGGGGGGGGCGTTTCTTATGCCCTTTTGTTTGGAGGTTTCTGGTGCCTCGATGTCTGGGCCTTGATTCAAATGTGTCCATTCAGAATCAAATGTTTCTATTGTGTGGGTGTTCAGGTCTGATTGCCTCATTAGCATGCAAAGCGTTTTGCCATTTGCACCTAACTAAGGTCTTCTCACCTGAGCCCAAACTGGTTTCTGCTACTTGCAGAATGCAAAATGCTGTCTTTGCAGACTGCTGTCTTGGCTAAACTGCCTGTTTCCCTGCAGTCTTAGCGCTTGGCTTACTTTGTAGCTCAGCGTCCATTTTAGGTGGCTACAGACACCAGGTACGGTCACAATTTCAGGTCCCGATCCAAAGCCACAGAAGCAATACGGTTTTCCATAGCAAGCCGAGGGTGAGATTTCTAAAGTTATCAATAGTTTATTAGACCAAGGAGTTATTCGGCCCATAGCATCAACAAATAATGCCCCAATTTAGCCCGTAAGAAAACGCGATGGTTGATGGCAACTCACGATCGACTACCGAGAACTTAACAGGGTAACCCCTTTAGCAGCCCCAACCGTTGCCACGAGTCCCGAGACCATGCTCAAGCAGGGAGTACAGGCAAAGTACTTCACAGTGCTGGCCATCAGCAATGGCTTTTGGTCCATCCCGTTAGACAAGGCCTGTCAGTATAAGTTCATGTTTAAATTTCAAGGGCAGTAGTACACGTGGACATGCCTCCCGCAAGGATTCCACAACTCCCCCTCCATTTTCCACTGCCAATTGGCCAATGGACTTTCCAAATTTTCCCAACCCGAATGCCTTATACGGTATGTGGATGACTTACCCCTACAAACAGACACTAAAGAAGAGCATGTAAAGCTTCTTTTGGAATTACTCTGTCTTTTGTAATCCGTCGGATGGAAGGTCAACCCCCAAAAAGCCCAGTTCTTAAAAGAAAATGTCCTTTACTTAGACACCATTATCATCCACAGGAAGAGAGAAATTGAACACAAACGAATCGAATCAATTGTTAAATTGCCCCTGCCCCACGATGTCACTGCACTCCAGTCATTCCTAGGTTTAGTAGGATATTGTCGCAACCATATAGATGGTTTTGTCACAAAAGCAGCCCCACTCTCAGAACTCCTTAAAAAGAACGCCCCATGGGAATGGCTTCCGCAGCACACAGACGCCAATGAAGATTTAAAACACAGGAGGATCCCGCACCACTTTAAACTCCTCCACCATGTTTCAACGTGACAAATGGCCCATCACAGACATCATCACCCTTAGTGGATTTACTGGCCACATACAGCAAGGATACATCACAGCTCCCATACCCATTCAAATAGGGAACATTAGCACCACGCACCCCATTGTTTTAGTTGACTTGCCCCAAACAGCCAAGCACATTCTAGGAATCAATTTTATGAGTTCCCATAATCTTTCCTTTGATCCAGTGAACAGAAATCAGCTCATTTACCAGTTTCATGATGGACATGGACACCAGGGGATAGACAATACCATTGCCCATTTAAGAATATTGTGTTGGTGGCCCGATTTAAAAACCGATGGAACACATTATGTAGAGAATTGCCTTATCTGCGCACAAAAAATCCGGAACGATACAAAAAGAAAGGACAATTACGTCACACCCGACCTGTTAATGGTCCCTGGACAAACTTGCAACTCAACTTCATTGGATCCCACCCCCTTGCAGAAATTGTTTCAAATACATGTTAGTTGTAATTGACACCTTTATAAATTAGGTAGAAGCATTTCCCTCACAGACAAACACAGCAAAGGCCACAGCTAAGATTTTGACCCAACAGATATTTACACGCTGGGGTCTCTCCCCAGCACTGAGTCAGACCAAGGTTCCCACTTCACCGGCAGAGTCATGCAAAATGTTTTAATGATTTTTGGAATCAGGCAAAAATTCGACATAACATATCACCCCCAATCCAGCGGCATTGTTGAGAGAATGAATCGCACTTTGAAAGTGACCATTAGGAATATGGTGCAATAGAATAATACCACATGGGACACAGTTCTCCCATTAGCCCTTATGTTTATTCGCAACACCGCTTCCAGTTCCACAGGTTTCACCCCCCACACTCTCATGACTGGACGACCCATGAAAGGAATTGAATATTTATTAGGTCTCGATATGGCAAGACCCACAGTCAACGCCCTCGCCCATGAAAAAGCAGTCCAACAAGTCACAGAGAATATTAAAGCAGCACAGTTCACTGCAGCTGTCCGACTAGGCGCTAGAAGGAAGCAGAGTAAGGCCTACTTTGACAAAACCGTCCACCGCGTAGAGTATACAGTTGGTCAGCAAGTAATGGTTTCCCTCTAAAACCCCAGTTCTTTCTTCTCCCCCAAATTTGCAGGAACCTACTCCATCTCGGACAAAGTAATCCCCTCCATGTACAAGATAACGTACCCCAATGGTAAAATGGTTGGTTCCACATCAACCAACTCAGAGTCGATGGAACCCAATGTAGCCACTCTCTGGCAATAGGAGACGATTCCTCCCCTGCCCATCGAAAACCTAGTCCGACCCCTATGCCAACCCTCCCCCCAGCCATGCCAGCACATCCACGCCCACAGATCCGACCTTGTCTCCCCCCACAGGTGCGACCTTCCACCTTGAGCTTGACTCCGACGACAGCGACAGCCTTCCCAAATTGATTGCAATCCCTGATCAATGGTACGATCTCTTTGCCACCAGTCATCCCAGGCCCCGGAACCATGACAAGGATATCTTCGCCCCCCTATATGCCCTTCCACAGCGATCGCAACAGCAACCACCCGACGACAGTAATTTGCCCTTCGCTGCCACTGCCCCCCTGGCACCGCGACAACTCTTGTAGACTGGTAAGACATGACAATTCGGATCCTACGACGGCCCACGCGGCCATAGCACAAAAACGGCAGACACGAGTCTGGCAACCGGGAGATGGTGATGATTCAGATACTGGCTCTCGTTTCGGCTTTTACAATGCTGTTTGGGACAGAACCCTGAGGTGTCCAGATGATGAGAAAGAGACACCGCCTAAGTATTAAGGAGTCCTAATTTCTGATGGAGCCTGCCCACCTCATTTTTTTCCACGGACCAAATGTCGAGGCACCCGTCCCCGAGGATGCCGACCGCCCGCAGGATGCCCCAGGGCGGCCACGAAAGAGGGAGAGACCCGGCCCCTCTGGCATCTGACGCCTGCAGGACGCCCCAGGATGGCCACGAGGGAGGGAGAGACCCGGAGCGACAGGGAGACGACACCCCCGTCTCGTGCGGATGCGGTGATGCAGGCGTATGACACCCAGCGACGAGGGGAGCAGCCACAGGCCCCCTTCGCAGCCGAGCCAGGACACCACTACCCAGGGCAGCCCTACCTAGGATACTCCTACCCAGGACAGCCCTACCCAGGACACCCCCACCCAAGACAGCCCTACCCAGGACAGCCCTACCCAGGACACCAACACACATGACACCGAAATACAGGACACTGACACACAGTGGACGGGTGGAGACAAGGAGCCACCCCAGAGTACCATGGACTCTGAGTTGGACGATGCTCATGACACAACGCCACTGCTTTCTCCAACACCCTCCACCATCGCAGAGACACTCACCTGGGTTGAGCACTTTAGTGATGAGGTGTCTGGTGCATTCACTGGTGTGCACAACACAGCCTTGCCGGTACAGCAGGAGGTGGGAGCAGCAGAGGGGCTGGGAGGTCGGAGGGCATCCTGGCGCAAGCGAACATCTGCCGCCCAGACGGGTCCCGGGTTCTTGGAGTTACCACACCCATCCATAGACCCGATGCAGCCACCAAACCTGGGACGAAGGAAGTGGAGGATGGCTGGCTCGCAGCAGCTGCAGACGCAGGTGGAGGAGTGCGCCCGCGTCCAGGAGCTGGGAGTGGTGTCGGTCATATGTGCCACCCAGGCCGAAAAAGCACGGGTGGCATCCGCGGTGGTGGCAATGGGTGCGACGGCGTCAGACATGGGGAGCAGGATGCGAGGCCTGGGGCGTTCCGCGAAAGCGGTGTGTGTGGCCCGGACTTGGCTTCCCTCTCACAGGAAGCCATGAGCCAGCAGCAGATGGCAGAGGCGCTCAACACCGTGGCCCAGTTTCAGCAGGCCATGGCGCAGTCCCAGCAGGCAATGGCCCAGTCTCTGCAGGCCATGGCCCACTCTCAGCAGGCCATCACTGAGGGCATCGGGGCCATTGCCCATGTGCTTGCTGGCACCGCACGGTCACAGACCGGGATGGGCAACTCCCTGAGCTCCATGGCTGCAAACCCGCAGACCTTTGTCGATATCAGCACGGGCCTCCAAGACTGGCAGAGCCAGGTGTAAGGGGGGCATCGGATGACCGGTCTGTTCGCACCCCTGACCCAGGTAGAGTCCCGGGGGCCATCGGGCACCCCGAGGGAGGAGGAGGTGCTGGGGCCCGTCCCGGGTCCCCCTGTAGGGGAGGTCCCGGAACACTACAGCACCTCGGACTCCCCCCCCCCCCCCCCCCTTCCGTCCCAGGTGCATCTGGTGCAAACGGGCAGGACAAGCTAGCAGCTCGCCATCCCAGTCGCCCTAGATGCAGCCTGGCCCGCCTAGGCTGGGCCGCCCCAGGAAACGGCTGCCAAAGGAATCCCGAGTCAGAGGGCAGGAATCGCAGGAATCCACCTCCAGTTCTGCTGTACCGTCTGGGGAACCACCTAGGCGTAGTCAAAGGGCCCGTAAGGCCAAACAATTAGACACTGAGTAAGTTGGCATGGGTGCAGGGCACAGACGAGTTTTAGGGGCTAGGGACACGCTTCCACCGGCGACCATATGAGCCCGGCCCGTCGTGCCACAGGTGGATCTGCAATGGGGGGTGGTGGGCATGTGGGTGGGGTGGTTGTGGTTGGTGGGTGGGTGGGGGGGGGGGTGTGGGTGTTGGTGCTGGGTGAGCAGGACACAGCAGATCACAATGATGTGGCCGACCCTATCTGGCGGGTACAGGAGGGGTCCCCCCCCAGAGAGGTTCAGGCACCTGAAACCCATTTTGAGCATGCCAAAGCACCTCTCTATCACACCCCTGGTCGCTGCGTGGCCATTGTTGTAGCTGTTCTCCGCTCACTCTGTGGCCTCCGTATAGGCGTCTTCAGCCACGACCGCAATGGGTAACCCCTGTCACCCATCAACCAGCTCCTCAGCTGGGGGTGGTGTCCCTCGAACATGCCGGGGATGTAAGACCGCGACAACACGTATGAGTCATGAACACTTCCCGGGTAACGGGCGCAGACGTGCAGGATAATCATGCGGTGGTCGCAGACCATCTGGATGTTCGTGGAATACGTCCCCTTCCTATTGGTGAACATGGCCCTGTTATCTGCAGGTGGCCGCACGGTGATGTGCATCCCATCGATCGTGCCCTGGACCATGGGAAAACAGGCCATGGCAGGAAAGCCCATGGCCCAGGCATCCTGGCTCGCCCGGTCCACAGGGAACCAGATGTAGCGGTCCGCAATGGCATAAAGGGCGTCTGTCACTGCCACTTTGCACCGGTGCACCAATGTACGAGATGCCAGACAGGTCCCCACTCGGCGCTCAGAATCACCCCTTGGCAGAAATGTTCAGGGCCACCGAAACCTTGACGGACATGGGGAGAGGGTGTCCTCCGCCAGTGCCATGCGGTTCCAGGTCTGCCAGCAGGTAGCAGAAGTGTGCCATGGTTTCCTGGCTCATCCGGAGTCTCCTCCTGCATTCCCGGTCCGTGAGATCTTGGTACGACGAACGGGGCTGGTACACATAGGGCCTCCTCCGGCGTTTCTGTTGCCATGGCGCCACACGTCCTCCTCCCTCTCCTTGTGCTCCTCCTCCTCTTCGTGCTCCCCCTGTTCCTCCTCCTCCTCCTCCTTGTCCTGTCTGGCGGGTGGCCCTCCAGCCTGCGCCGCCTCTCTGGCACGCGCCTCCTCCTCCTCCTCCAGGGCAACATGTAGAATAACGGCTGTCGCACGGTGGCCAACATCGCTGGCCGATCAGAAAACATGATGGCCTGCAGGGGAGGGGGAACGACAACATGTCATCATTGCCCGTACCCCCCCCCCCCCCCCCGGCGCAGCCAGGTGCCATGGGCTGCATGGGTGCGACTGTTGTAGGATGGCACCTGGCCAGGCGGACAACCTCCCTTGCACTCGCTCTCTCCTCCCCTCCCCATCACTGTCCCCCCCCTCCCTGGCACTCACGCCCCCTCCCTGGCACTCGCTCTCACCCCCCGCTCCCCGGCACTCGCTCTCACCCCCCCCTCCCCGGCACTCGCTCTCTCCCCCCTCCCCGGCACTGTCCCCCCCCTCCCTGGCACACACACCCCCTCCCCGGTATTCGCTCTCACCGCCCTCCGACACTCGCTCTCACCCCCCCTCCCCAGCACTCATTCTCACCCCCCCTTCCCCCGCACTCACTCTCACCCCCCCCCCTCACTTGCTCTTTCATCCCCTCCCCAGCACTGTCGCCCCCTCCCCGGCACTCGCTCTCAACCCCCTCCCCGGCACTCGCTCTCTCCCCCTTCCCCGACACTCGCTCTCTCCCCCCCTCCCCGGCACTCACTCTCAACCCACCTTCCCGGCACTGTCCCCCCCCTCCCCGGCACTGTCCCTCCCTCCCCGGCACTCACCCCCCCTCCCCGGCAGTCGCTCTCACTTCCCCTCCCCGGCACTCACTCTCACCCCTCCTTCCCCGGCACTCGCTCTAACCCCCCCTCCCCGGCACTCGCTCTCACCCCCCCTTCCCCGGCACTCGCTCTCACCCCCCTCCATGGCACTCGCTCTCACCCCCCCCCTTCCCCGGCACTCGCTCTCAACCCCCTCCCCGGCACTCGCTCTCTCCCCCCCTCCCCGGCACTCACTCTCTCCCCACCTCCCCGGCACTCACTCTCAACCCCCCTTCCCGGCACTGTCCCCCCCCCTCCCCGGCACTGTCCCTCCCTCCCCGGCACTCACCCCCCCTTCCCGGCACTCGCTCTCACCCCCCTCCCTGGCACTCACTCTCACCCCTCCTTCCCCGGCACTCGCTCTCACCCCCCCTCCCCGGCACTCGCTCTCACCCCCCCTTCCCCGGCACTCGCTCTCACCCCCCTCCATGGCACTAGCTCTCACCCCCCCCTTCCCCGGCACTCGCTCTCAACCCCCTCCCCGGCACTCGCTGTCTCCCCCCCTCCCCGGCACTCGCTCTCTCCCCACCTCCCCGGCACTCACTCTCAACCCCCCTTCCCGGCACTGTCCCCCCCATCCCCGGCACTGTCCCTCCCTCCCCGGCACTCACCCCCCCCTTCCCGGCACTCGCTCTCACCCCCCTCCCCGGCACTCGCTCTCACCCCCCCCTTCCCCGGCACTCGCTCTCACCCCCCTCCACGGCACTCGCTCTCACCCCCCCTTCCCCGGCACTCGCTCTCAACCCCCTCCCCGGCACTCGTTCTCTCACCCCCCTCCCCGGCACTCACTCTCTCCCCCCCTCCCCGGCATTCACTCTCAACCCCCCTTCCCGGCACTGACCCCCCCCCCTCCCCAGCACTGTCCCTCCCTCCCCGGCACTCACCCCCCCTCCCCGGCACTCGCTCTCACACCCCCTCCTCGGCACTCGCTCTCACCCCCCCTTCCCCGGCATTCGCTCTCACCCCCCTCCACAGCACTCGCTCTCACCCCCCCTTCCCCGGTACTCGCTCTCAACCCCCTCCCCGGCACTCGCTCTCTCCCCCACTCCCCGGCACTCGCTCTCTCCCCACCTTCCCGGCACTCACTCTCAACCCCCCTTCCCGGCACTGTCCCCCCCTCCCCGGCACTGTCCCTCCCTCCTCGGCACTCATCCCCCCTCCCCGGCACTCGCTCTCACCCCCCCTCCCCGGCACTCGCTCTCACCCCCCCTTCCCCGGCACTCGCTCTCACCCCCCTCCACGGCACTCGCTCTCACCCCCCTTCCATGGCACTCGCTCTCAACCCCCTCCCTGGCACTTGTTCTCTCCCCCCCTCCCCGGCACTCGCTCTCTCCCCCCCACCCCGGCACTCAGTCTCAACCCCCCTTCCCGGCACTGTCCCCCCCCTCCCTGGCACTGTCCCTCCCTGCCCGGTACTCACCCCCCCTCCCCGGCACTCGCCCTCACCCCTCCTCCCCGGCACTCGCTCTCACCCCCCTCCACGGCACTCACTCTCACCCCCCTCCACGGCACTCGCTCTCACCCCCCTTCCATGGCACTCGCTCTCAACCCCCTCCCCGGCACTCGTTCTCTCCCCCCCTCCCCGGCACTCGCTCTCTCCCCCCCTCCCCGGCACTCAGTCTCAACCCCCCTTCCCGGCACTGTCCCCCCCCTCCCTGGCACTGTCCCTCCCTCCCCGGTACTCACCCCCCCTCCCCGGCACTCGCCCTCACCCCCCCTCCCCGGCACTCGCTCTCACCCCCCTCCACGGCACTCACTCTCACCCCCCTCCACGGCACTCGCTCTCACCCCCCTCCTCGGCACTCGCTCTCACCCCCCCTACCCGGCTCTGTCCCCCCTCCCCAGCACTCACCCCCAGCCCCCCCCCACAGAGCCCCCCCTCACAGAGCCCCCCCCACGGCCAGCCCCCCAACAGCCCCCCAACACCCCCCCCCCCACAGCCCCCACAGCCCCTGCCCCCAACAGCCTCCCCCCCCCCCCCCAGCCCACCCCCCTCCCCCACACACACAGCCTGGGGCCACGCCATCACTTCTCCTGCGGCCACCCCCCACACCGTGCCTACCTCCATGCTGAACGGCGTCAACCATCAGCACTGCTTGACGCCGTTAAATAGGTGTTTTGATGGGACTTTGGCCCATCCAGCCGGGAGAATACGGGCAGCCCCTGGGTCCATAGCATTGCACCGGCCCCCGCCATTCTCCAAGGCGGGCGGCCGGATTGACGCCTCGCCGACGTTTTAGCGTTTGGAGACTTCGGGAGACGGCGGGGGTGGGATTCACGCCGGCCCCCGGTGATTCACCAACCCAGCGGAGGGTCGGGGAATCCAGCCCCCTGAAGGTGTACCTGAACTCAACTAGCTGATGTATAGAAGAGTGTTGTATTATCGAGCCACAGCAGTCATTTTATTTGTTACGCTGCATACATACAATGATTTAACGAGGCATATAAAGGATCTTGTAACATCACGAGTCCAGGTGATCAATTCGGCATTACACAGCATGGTTGTTTCCATTGATATTTGCTACAATTCTTATAATGATTGCTTTGATCTATTACAAACATGGAATTTGTTCGGAAATGTGTAACCAATAGCCGTTGCAATGTAGGTTACTTAGGACTTGGCAGTGTAGAACCTGTTTAATTTTGCTCAATTATTTTGTAAAACTATGAATCTCCATTAAGTGAAAATGTTTGCTTGAACCAAATTCTGAAATATCACTTCTGAAATAATACTTCTCATTCCAGAAAGCTTTTGAAATAATATTTTTTGAAAACAAATGAAACCAATTAATTGCCAATATTCATATCATATCTATATTGCTTATATTGTTATGAACTTATTCTGTCATCTCACTGGAGATTGTAGGTGCCCCAACTGAGTAACCAGGTAGATTAGTTCAGATGCTATTAACAGTGGTAGCACCAAACAACTCAATGGTGAATCTTGAACCCGCTCCAATATGTTCACTAATACAATTCTTATCGCAGTCCAGATAAGGTTCACTGGGTTGATCCCGGATATGGATGTATTTTCTTCTGAGGAGAGGTTGAGTAGATTGGGCCTGTACTCATTGGAGTTCAGAAGAGTGTGAGGCGACATTATTGAGATATATAGAATTCTTAGGGAGCTTGACAGGGTAGATACTGAGAGAAGTTGTTTCCCCTTGTGGGAGAGTCTAGAATCAGAGGACATAAATTCAGATTAAGGGGTCGCCCATTTAAAACAGAGATGAGGAGGAATTTCTTCTCTCAGAATCTGTGATATTCTTTAACGCAGAGGGCTATAGCGGCTGCGTCATTAAGTATGTTCAAGATAAGGGAATCAAGGGTTATGGGGATAAAGTGGGAAAGTGGAGTTGAGGATGATCATATCAGATCAGTCATGATCTTACTGAATGACGGGGCAGTCTCGATGAGCCAAATAGCCTACTTCTGCTCCTACTACGTCTTATGGTCTTATGATCTTTACGAGTAGGAAATTACAATTGACTTGCAATTTCACACCGAGAATGATACAATGGCAGAAGAGTCAATCACCTTTTTATAAGATTTTGTTTCTCTCGTTCTTTCAAATTGTCATTCTATTCTGGATTCAAAAATGCTCCTTTCTGAACTTTTTATCTCAGGTTGAAAAATAGGCAAATGAATGCATCTTCATAGCTGCAGTAGGCCATCAGTTGGTCTGATGTTAACTCATAGATTTTTGTCCACATTAAAATGCTGCTACAGAAATAACTGCAAATTTTGAAATTAGATAACTTTGTTGATGATGTTCAAATGGAATGGCAAAAAATCTACATGAAGTATTTGCTTCCTTCTAATTTCCAACTATGATTATTCAGATAGCTCACATCTGCTCAGTAATAAGCAGTGAAGAAATGGGGTTGAAAATAAAACAGGTCTTCATGACCAGCATGCAGTGACCCTTTAGTTTGTTCCAATCCAGATGTGATTGTTCATCAGCCTGTTTTGTATAGAGACTTTCCAGCACAAACACCCTATCTAATTGGTGATAAAAGATAGAAAGTATAATTTTAATTTATAGGTATTTTAAAAAGATATTTTTCTAAATTAGATGATGGGCTTCAGATTTCTCTTGGTGGGTACTAAAGGCTCTATTTTCCACTTTTGCAGGAATAATAAATCTGCTGACCAAGGAGTTAGCCAACCAGTTGGAAGCATAAAAATTAATAATGAGCTCAAAATGAGCCACTTGACCTTTATAAATAAGCCTTGTGGTATTAACACCAATGACAATATTAAAATGGGACATTCAATTAAAAAAAATATCCCATTGCAGGAAAACATAAGCAGAGAGAAAATTCCAATACTGGGAAAGGCCAAATCATCCAATCATTCTTGCAGTTGTAGCCAATTTGTTTCTCTTCAAGCAACTTATCTAATTTGACGTTGAAGTCATCTAACCTTGTTGCCTTGACGTAAACCTTGTTGCCTCTTGGTAAATAAATTATTCCAGAACTGACCACTCTCCCTGAGAAGCAATATATTTTTGAATCTATCCCTTTTTAGCCTTTGTTTCTGCCCCTTGTTCAGCTGTCCCATACCAAATCGAAAATCCTTAATCAATCTATCAATATCTCTGAGCTTCTGGCAGTCATCTGATTTCAATACTGTCACAAGCCTCTTAGTCTTCTTCTCTAAAATGGAACTGTCTAGTGAGTCTATCCTGTTTTGTGAGTTTTTTGTCGAGTCCTCTAAGCATTCTAGTAGTTCTTCTCTATTTTAGCTCAGCTACATCCTTCCTGTAATGAGGGTTGCAGAACTTTGTTCTGCACTTTATTGTACTTTTTATAATACTCAATGTTCCATTGGCTTTTTGACAGGAACTAAATATTAACACAATGCCTTAAGTGATTTATCTATTATGAGTCCAAGATTCTTTTTATGATTTATTCTTGCCAGTATCATGCACCGCTTCCACAACCCCATTGCCAGCCCCCTCCACCATAACTATCTACTTTGCGGAGACAATTTCGAGTAGAGACAATGTCACTGGACTATCGAAACAGAAACCCAGGTTGATGCTCTGGGGATACGAGTTCAAATCCCACCACAGCAATTGATGGAATTTAAAAGCTGGAACATAAAACTAGTCTCAGTAATGTTGACCATGGCTCACATGACAGTGGCCCGGATGAGCAGATTCTTTGGGCTGGAGGACAGGTGTGCGAAATGCGCGATTGGGAGGCAGCGAATTATGTCCATATGTTCTGGGATGTCCAAAACTGAGGGGATTTTGGCAGGGGTTTGCTGACGCCATGTCCACAGTATTAAATGTGAGGGTGGCAATGAGTCCGGAGGTGGCGATTGTTGGGGTGTCGCAGGATCCGGGAATCCAGGAGGAGAGAGAGGCAGATGTTCTGGCCTTTGCTTCCCTGGTAGCCCGGAGGCGTATATTGCTGGCATGGAGGGACTCAAAGCCCCCAAAATCGGAGACCTGGCTTTCAGAAATGGCTGGCTTCCTCTGCCTGGAGAAAATTAAGTTCACCATGAGAGGGACTCTGCTGGGGTTCGCCTGGAGGTGGCAACCATTTGTCGACTTCCTCGCAGAGAACTAATCGTCAGTAGAAAGGGAGGGAGGGGGCTAGTTTTTTTTAACGTAGGTTAGGGGAGTAATTAATGGCAAGACCTGTGGGAGAGGGAGGTGGAATTTGTACTATGTTTATATTTTTCTTGTTATGTATATTGTTGATTTTGTTGGTGTTGAAATGCCAAAGAAATACATCAATAAAACGTTTAATTAAAAAAAAAGTAATGTTGACCATGAAGATGTCATCAGTTGAGGTACAAACCCATCTAGTTTAGTAATGCCCTTTCGGGAAGGAAATCTGCTGTCGGTTTGCAGTCTGTGCGACTCCAGATCCACAGTAACATGGTTTGCTCTTAAACTCTCTCTGAAATGGCCTAGTAAACCACTCAGTTCAAGGACAATTAGGGATGGGCAACAGATGCTGGTCTTGCCAGTGATGCCCACATCTCACCAAAGAATTTTAAAAAGTGCATCTCTAAGCATTTGGTTTTATGCAACATTAAGTTGCAACTGCCAATTATACACTCTTCCCTGTACAGTTTAAATGTCCCTGTAGCTTATCCACATCTCCCACTATATTAACCTGCTTTTTAAATTAGCATCCGTAACTTTGAGAAAAAACTACTGACACCCTCTTTCATTCATAAAAATGACCATTTATGAAAATGTTTAAGACTTCGATCCCAACCTCATAGCTCATGGGACCAGATTAATTGCCACTCTCCACCCAGAAAAGTTGAAATTATTCAAATCCTCTGTTTCCTGTCACAGAAAAAATTATCCATCTCATTATGTTTCACCCAAAATCATGCTAGCCATTTTTCTCAGCTAGTTTTCCATGAGTTGCCTCATCAAAAATCAGTGCATCGTGCCTTTCACAACCTCAAGGTGTGCCAAAATGCTTTGCAACCATGCGATACGTTTGAAATGCAGTCACTGTTGTAATGCAGAACATGCCGCATGCAATTTTCATAAACTGAAAGCTCCCAGAGACACCAGTGTCAAGACAACCAGATAATGGTGGCATGGTGGCGCAGTGGTTAGCACTGCCACCTCATGGCAACAAGGATCCAGGCCCCGGATCACAGTCCATTTGGAACTTGCATATTCTCACCATGTCTGCGTGGGTTTCACACCCACAACCCAAAGATATGCAGGGTAGGTGGATTGGCTACTCTTTTGAGGTCCAACAACAAAATAGAAGAAAGGAAACAAACTTAGCGACAAAGTAAAAAGGGCCACTCCTGTTCGGGGCACTGCCCGGATGTAACATAAATCAATGGACACTTAAAAACATCAAATTAGAGTGTAATTAAAGGGGTCAATAAAACACTCCAACCCCTGTGGTGCCCGCTGGGCATGGAAGGCCTCAATGGTACCCGTGGACACCGCATCCTCCCTTTCTAGGGACATCTGGATGCGAATGTAGCTGCGGAAGAGGGGCAGATAACCCTCTTGGTCACCCACTGCCTGGTCCTAGAAATGGCTTGCTTCGCCAGGCCCAGGAGCAGGTAGATAAGGAGGTCCTCCACCTACCCTGCCCCTCTCTACACCTGGTGCCCATAGATCAGGAGCATGGGGCTGAAGTGCGACCAAAACTTCAACAAAAGATTTGTCAGAAAACTAAAAAGGGCGTGCAGCCTATAACATGTAACACAGGTGTGGTCCACGAACTTCACAAGGCCACAAAAATGACATTATTCTTGGGAGTCCGTGAACCGGTGCAATCGGTGATTCTACGGAATTCCGCATGTAATGCTCTGCACCCCAGCTTCCCAAGATTTAAGGGGATGACGCCTCCATAGACGGACCTCCACTGGGGACCTCTGCTTCCGGACAGCAACAAGGCATGACATGGCATGTCCGTAGCAGCGGCCTATATAGGAAACACCTTCGCGCAGTGCGAAAATGCACAAGAGGGCATTTCCGTGAGGCAGCTAAGATTGCGGAGCTGCAGCCCCTGAGGGAGGTTTTGGGAATTCCGTCCGGGCACGGGTTTGCCCAGACTGGATATCACCGCATACCTGTACTTCCTCCAGACTGCGAGTGCCATTGGGTCCAAGCATGACTGTTTAGAGGTCTTGGATGGCATTGACCGCGAGCTGGACGTCCACCATCGCGCATTGTGCTAACTCGTGGAGTGACATCTAGCCCCTCGTCGCCACTTTCCGGTGTCTGTTTGGGTAGACGGAGGGAGAATTCAGAAGGTCCAAATTACTTAACAGCGTCGTTCGGGACTTGTGGGAAGAAACCAGAGGAGGCCCACGCAGACATGTGCAGGCATCACCACCACCCACCCCCCTCACTCCCCCAGCCCCCCCCCCCCCCCCCACCACCACCACCACCACCACCACGTGCTACTCCAGGAGCCACGTGGAGAAGTGTGGATTTCTTGCACGAAGCACATGTATACTTCCCGTCCCGGAGGACTGAGAAGCTCTGGAACCTGTGGAGTACGTCTCTGCCGCTATTGAGGCTGGCTATGGTCACCTCCATAAAGTGCCACCTTGACCATCGTCTTTTACGTGTTCAAAGGGAGCAGAGGAGCACTTGCCCCTCCATTCCCTCTGGAGCCTGGCAAGAAAGATTTCAGTCAGTGCTACTGAGTCACGTCGTCCGCGCCTCTCTCCTCTTTAACGTAGGTGCAGGACAGATCCAGGAATAATTGTGGAAAAAGCTCCGGAATGGAGATGGAAGCACCCAGCCTTGTAGGCTGGGGCGGAGAGGGGCAGCCCTTCACGCCACCACCGGCCAGTGACCCTGAGGTGAGGGAGCTGCCGCAGCCCTCCGGTGTCGTAAAAACAAACTGGGTATAACATGCCCTCGGGGGTCCCGCTTGCACCCGGCCCCGAGACGTCCTGCTCGGCGGGGAGACTGCGACTGCTCAGGGGTGAATATATGTTTCACCTTTTCAGTTTTCTTGCTGGGATGGGGTATGATGTCGTGGGGCAGGGGTCGGGGCGCCAGCCTCTCCGCACCGGGTGGGGAGGGGGAGGGAGTCATGATATTTTACTCCCCCTCCCCTCCAAGGAGTAGCGCCGCTTACCGGAGGGTGACCAGCACCGAGGAAACCTCCACTCTCACATCATGCCCCCTTCCCTCGACACTCTGACCCCAGGACGTGACTTTGCTGATCTATGTGCTGCCTCGCGGCCACGCCATCACCGCCTCACATACCCCCCCCCCCCCCACCTTGTTGACCCACACTGTTGCGACGCTCAGCCCAGTACCCCATGCTAAGGCATCAGTGGGCCCCCTATGCAGTAGAGTGTCTGCGAACAGCGCCCGGTCCGGAGCTCAAGGGATTCTCTAGGCCGATGCAGTCAGGGGTGCCTGGGGCCGAACCCTGCCTTGCCTTCTTACCCTCCATCCCCCGCGTTAGTAGCCGATTGGTTGGTCGGCTTCAAGAATGTCCCACCCACCGTGAGCCCCTTTTCAAGGGCGAGGTGGACCGCCCACTCCTCCCTCAGGAAAAACATGACCTTCTCGTACATATGAGAGACGGCTACAGTGGCTGAAAGGCCAACAACCCCGGCCATTGCGAGAATGCATGCCTCTATGGTGACGATGGGGTGAGCGTAGCACTTAACCCAGTTTCCGGGTTAGTAACCGGAAGAGTGGTGGGGCTGCGGGAGTAGAGGAGGCCGAAGAGGCCACTATCCCTACATCGTTGACTTTGGACTGCACCGCCACCGGAGTAGGTGGAGTGGCGATCAGGGCAAGTGCCACATCCACCCCAATATGGGCTTCGTCGTGTTGGAGTATATTGGAAAATAGACAAAGGGGGTGTTAGGGAAAAGCGAGGTGGAACAATGTACTCTTCCCCCTAGGAAGATATGCAGAGGAACAAGGAAAGGAAGGGAAGAAAGAGCAAGGGACACAGCGGGAGGAAGTGTGGGGGGTTTCCGGCACAGGAAGTTGGGGCATCATGGATGGATTGGTGCCTGAGGTGGGAAACTCCTGTGAAGTTGGCTGGGTGGGAGAATAGGTGAGCATAGGCAGATTTTTAGCCCGGAAGGGGGCCCAGCAAATACACACTCCATGCTCTCACCCTAGGACAACTACACCGATGTAAGTAGGCGCCGGTGTGCGATGACTTTGGCCCAAGTAGTGCTCAGTTTAGCACAGTGCTAAATCGCTGGCTTTGAAAGCAGACCAAGGCAGGCCAGCAGCATGGTTCAATTCCCATACCAGCCTACCCGAACAGACGCCGGAATGTGGCGACTAGGGGCTTTTCACAGTAACTTCATTTGAAGCCTACTTGTGACAATAAGCGATTTTCATTTCATTTTCAGCAATTACACAGTCTATGCTCCCATCCTGGAACAACCACATCAATGGAATCCAATGGCCTCCACGCCAAAGAAGCCCCTGGTGTATGGGGTCTTCAGCCCGGGAGAGGCTCAGCAAAAACACTGTCCACTGAATCCCGCTGACCTGGCACAAGTACACCTGATGGAAGATGAAGGCTTCGTCCTTGCTGAAGGCAGATGGTGGTGATTGGGAAAACCAGGCCGGACAGGGCCTTCAGCCCGGGATGGGCCCAGCAAAGAAGCAGTCCAAAGGGCTCTGCTCCCACCTTGATGTTGAAGTCTTGAAGTTGCCTTCTTGTCCTTCTCTCCTCTCTCCTTTCTTCCCTCAATCCCCCTTCCTCCAGGCAGCTGAGCAGCAACGAACCGTGGGAATAGGCAACAAACTGGGCAACAGCAACAGAGAGGAAGACAGATAGAGCAGCAGCATGAGCCATCATCACCACAGCAACAAATCCACAACTCCAAAGCTGTACTGTGAGTGCCTGCTTTGGATTGGCCATGCTAAATTGCCCCTTAATTGAAAAAAAATAAAAAGGCAATCAGATAATCAATTTCTAGATGTTGAGAGATAAACGTTGGTCAGGGCATTGGTCTTTGACATAGTGCCACGGGATCATTTACGTTCGCTCAAGCGTGCTTGGTTCAACAGATCATCTGAAAGGTACCATCACCAAAAATGCAGCACTTTCCTAAGTACTGCACTATATTTACTAATACCCAGGGAAGCTACATCCATGTGTCGACTTTATCTACACCTCATTTATTAAAATATCCTACTTCATTAGTGTTATTTCCCATTTGCAAATCTGCACCAAGATTTATCAGTTAATTCTGGAATATTTCAGCAGTTTGTCCATGTCAATAAGTTGCTGAAGTTGCTTTGGTATTGATGTGAGATTAACTGGTCCACAGTTCCCAGATTTACTTTAGATCATCTTTTAAATGAGAAGATTATATTTGCTATTCACCTGCATTACTCATCTATCTAATGAATCCTAAATATTTCTGATTGTGGTCTGCCAGCACCCCTTTGAGTTTCCCAAGAGCCCTAGAATAAACTCGCTTGGCCCAGGAATTTTATTCTTTCAGATCTTGTCAAACATTAAGATACCAACCCTGTACATACAACAATTTTATTACACCCCTCATGCTAATTATTTTGAAGCACCCACTTTGCTAAAGCCCAGAACTGTTCTGTTCTCTTGTAAATCCAGAAGAAAAGAAATGATTGAATTCTACATTAAAAATTCACACCAGCACTGGCCTGACTCACTAATGGGCACCCTGACACCAACATTGGCACAAGCTTCAATATCACTGATACCCAAAAAAGACAAAGACCTGACTTGAGTGCGGGTCCTACGGACCCATCTCACTACTCAGCGTAGACACAAAGATCCTGGCAAAGGCCTTAGCAAGGCAGCTGGAGAACTGCTTGCCAGCGATAGTCGTGTAAGACCAGATGGGTTTTGTCAAGGGCAGGCAGTGAACATTGAACATCAGGCAGCCGCTGAAAGTGATAATGACCCCATCTGGAGAGGGAACACCAGAGGTTATCATCTCCCTGGACGCAGATCCCCAAGGCCCAAGGATCCAAAAGAAGGTCCGACAAGGGAGAAGAAACATGGGAGGCCTGGACCTCCTGAACCTGCAGCTCTACCACTGGACAAAATGTTCACCATGGCCCCATCTGTACAACCACAGGTTCACTCCCATAATAATGAATGCCACCTTCAAAAGGCGGAGACAGGACAAGGGGACTCTGATGGTTAGGGATATGTAAAAGGACGATAGAGTAGCGATCCTGGGGGAACTCACAGAAAGGTACAATAGGAAATGAGCTGAGATATAGTCAGGTCAAAAACCTCCTCTGCAAGGAAACAACAACGTACTCCAGATACCAGGTCACTCGTTTGTAGAAGAACTGCTGGACACGGGTGACCTAGGGAAGGAAAACTGTGTGGACATGTACAGGTAACTGTTGGAGGAGATATGCTTCCCCTGGATGAGACAAAGATAAAATGGGAGGAAGAACTCGTCCTAGAGATAGGGGGAGGACTCTGGTTCGAAGCATTGCACAGATCAAAATTCAACTCCACGTGCGCAGGGCTGAGCCTAACGCATCTAAAGGTTGTGTGCAGAGCGCACCTAATCAGAACAAGAATGAGTGGGTTCATTTCAGAGGTGGAGGACAAATGCAAATGGTACTAGCGAGGCCCAGCCAACCGCACTCACATGTTCTGGGCGTGCTCCAGACTTGTCAGGTACTGGACAATCTTCTTTGAGGCCATGTGGGACTGATGGTAATAATAATAATAATAATCCTTATTATTGTCACAGGTAGGCTAACATTAACACTGCAATGAAGTTGCTGTGAAAATCCCCTAGTCTCCACACTCTGGCACCTGTTCGGGTACACGGAGGGAGAATTCAGAACGTCCAATTCACCTAACAAGCACATCTTTCAGGACTTATGGGAGGAATCGGAGCACTTGGAGGAAACCCAAGCAGACATGGGGAGAATGTGCAAACTCCGCACACAGTGACCCAAGCAGGAATCAAACCTGTGGCCCTGGCGCTGTGAAGCAACAGTGCTAACCACTTTGCTACCGTGCTGCCCTGGGCGGAACCATGCCCAAAAGTGGCAGTCTTCGGGTTATCAGATCAGCCAGAGCTGTTCATGGGGTGAGGGGCCGGCACCCTAGCCTTTGCCCCCCTGATCACCCGTCAGAAAATCCTGCTTGGCTGGCGATCGGCGGCACCACCAAAGTATGCAGATTGGCTGTCCGACTTAGTAGAATTTCTCTTGGCTGGTGAAAATAAAATTTGTCACAGTGAAACCATTCACCAACTTGTTTCAAGACCTTTTCATAGCCAGCCATCTGCAGGCAGAGTGAGGAGCAGGGGACGGTGGTGGTTGGGGGGGTGGGTAGATACCGATGAGCAATGGGACGGAGACAAGAACAATGGGGAGAAAGGCTTGCAAAGGGAACGTGAGGGACAAGGGACAAAGCCGCAGGATACTGTTCCGAGAGAAAGCTATAGCCTATACGAAACTGTAAATAGACACTTGTAAAGAAGTGCTCTGGCCATATTGGGATTGTAAAAGATGTATGCCGGCCAAAGTGGGGGTGGGGGGGGGGGGGGGTGGGGGGGGGGGGGGGGGTGATCATGGCCCTAGTTGTAGGGAAGACTTGTAAATGTAGATGTTATTTTTGGTTTCTCCATTTTGTTCCTTTTTGGCGTGGATTTGTTCTTTGTGATTTATGAATTGTGGAATATAAAATAGGAATATTAAAAGCATTTTTTTAAATGGAGTGGTCCCTGCTTGCTCATGAGGGTGAAGCACTTCTCTTTGACGAGCCTGGTGCCATTGTTGCAATCTTATCCAATTTAGTTCCTGCCTATACGCGTTAGTGCAGGCAGCAATAAATCCAGCCTCCATACTTGCAACGCACTTTCAAGTTGCAGGTCTGTTTCCCGCAGAAGCCGCTCACGCACTTTATCATTAGAGTTTCAGAAGACTATTTGATCTTGTATCATCAATGCCTGGAGTGTGCTGAAGTTGCACAACTGCGCCTTCAATAGCAAGTCAGTAAGGAAGGTAACTGTCATAATATCCACTCATGTATATAATGGAGTGCAGACAGGCAGTGATTGACACGCAAGATGACCAGTAAGCACACAGCACAGAGCAGCTAATCACCAGACAGGACACTACCACTATAAAGCCAGAGGGCACTAGGTTGGTTCACAGCTCCAGGGTCCCAGGTTCAATTCCCGGCTTGGGTCACTGTCTGTGCGGAGTCTGCACATTCTGCCCATGTCTGTGTTGGTTTCCTCTGGGTGCTCCGGTTTCCTCCCACAGTCCAAAGATGTGCATGTTAGGTTGGTTGCCCATGCTAAATTGCCCTTAGGTTAGGTGGGGTTACTGGGCTCCGGGGATGTGCGAGCTTCAGTGGGGTGCTCTTTCCAAGAGCCGGTGCAGACTCGATGGGCCGAATGGCCTCCTTCTGCACTGTAAATTCTATGATTCTATGTGGCACCTTATCAAATGCTTTTTGGACATTCAAGTACACCACATCTGCAGGTTTGCTTTTATCCACTTTCCTTGTTACTGCCTCAAAAAAATTCCAATAAATTAGTTAAACATGATATCTATTTCACAAAGCCATTTTGGCTCAATGATGGATTCTAGCAATTTTTCAGGACAGATGTTAGACTAACTGGCCTGTAATTTTGTGTTGTGGTCTCCCTCCTTTCTTGAATAAAATGTTAAATTAGCTATTCTCCAATTCACTGGCACCTTTCCAGAATCTAAGGGATTGTGTAACATTATGACCAATACTTCTACTCTCTCTTTTTTTTAAGACCCTAGGATATAAACCTATAAACAAGGAGCAGGAGTGGGCCGTTCACCCTCTTGAACCTACTCTGCCATTTAGAACATTGCTGATTTGATCGTAACCTCAAAACTGCATGCTGCCTACCCCCGATAAACGATACCCCTTTGCTTATCAAGAATTTATTCACTCTGCTTTAAAACATATTAAAAACTGTTTCCACAATCTTTTTAGGAGGAGAGTTTCAAAGACTCATGAAACCCTTGAGTGAAAATTTTTTGTTAATGTAAGCCTACTTGCGACAACAAAGATTATTATTATTATTATTAAATGGGCAACACCTTATTTGTAAACAGTGACCCCTAGCTCTAGATTCCCCCAGAAGAGGAAACATCCTCTCCACATCGACCCTGTCGAGACCGCTCAGGGCCATATGTGTCTCACTTACTCTTCTATATTCCAGTGGAAATAATTCATGTCTGTTCAACTTTTCTTCCTACGAAAAACCACCCATTCCAGGCCTAATTCTTTTATAGCTTCTCTGAACCTCTGGGACCTTGTCGCATCCCATCGGGATAAGGTCCGTTGGCTGAAGACCACTGCAATCAGGCAAGACACGTCCCCAGAATCAATGGAGGAAAATCCACAGAGGTGTGGAATCTGTGGCAGGAGAAGTCACAGAGACAGTCAATGCCAGGTCATCCAGTGAGTACATCGCTCTGGCCGAGGGAGGCACCCACCTAGAGTCAGGACCCTTCACATAGAGCAGCCTGATGAAGAAGGGTGCATGCAATTGAATTGTATTGCCGCTCCACAGGTTGCTCCTATCAAAATCACTGTCCAGGTGAATGGTTATCTGCTAGAAATGGAGCTGGACATGAGGGCTGTAGTCTCCAATGGTAAGATGCCAGAAATCTGAAAAGATGAGGACAGGAATCCCTGTTAAACTTGTTAAACTTGCGGGACGCCAAGGCGAGGTTAATAACCTACACCGGGAAACCTGTAGCCATCATGGGTACAACATTTACCCCTTTGCCTGCAGAGAGCAGTCTGTAAGGCTGACCTTGACAATAGTGCGTAGCCCTGGCCCGAGACTGCTGGGCCATGATTTGCCACAGAGTCTATGCTTGGACTGGCAATGGATTTTCCAGACTGGGGGACTGTTCGGAGTCCTGGGAAAGTACCCGGAAGTTTTCCAGGAGGGCCTGGGTAAAAACAAAGGGGTCATGGCCAATATACACCTGGGCCATGAGGTATTTCAGAGCCCGCCGAGTCCCCTATGCATTGCTGACAAAGATAGAGGATGAACTCAACCCCTTAGAAAGCCTACGAAACTCTCGGCTGGTGCAATTTGCAGATTGGGCAGTACCTCTCGTCCTGGTTGTGCGGTGATAATAAGCCAACAGTGAACAAGGACTCTCGTTTGATCAGGTACCCAATGCCACAAATAGAGAATATCTATGCGAAGTTGGCGGGATGACACTTTTTTCCAAACTAAATATGAGTCAACCGTACCTTCAATCGGAGCTAGATGCAGATTCCAGAATACCATTAAAGGCCTATTTGAATATACAGGTTGCCATTTGGAGTGTCATTGGCTCCCGCTATTTTTCTGAGACTCATGCAGAACATCCTCCAAGGATTACTAGGAGTGGCAGTCTACTTGGATGGTGTACTGGTCATTGGAGCCACCAAAAATGAACACCTGCGCAACCCGGAGGAAGTCCACCGCCAGTTTTCCAACTCAAGCGCCTGCCTTAAGAGAGGAAAATGCGCTTTCTACGCCAAAGACATCACCTATTTAGGATAATCCGTCAACCGAGACAGCCTGCATCCAGTAGAAGAGAAGGTGCGAGCTATCAAATAAGTCCTCACTCCTGGGGAAGTGATTGAATTATGATTCTTGGGCCCCATGAATTATTACATGAAGTCTATCCCTAACCTGCCACCGTCCTCGCACCACTGCATGTGCTATTAAAGAAGCATCAAGAATGGGTGTGGAGAGCGCCACAAGAAAAAACTTTCGCCAGGGTAAAGTGGTGGCTGACGACGCCAGGGGTTGTTGACATTACCACCCTTCAAAGCCCCTTTTGGTTACTTGCAATGCCTCACCATATAGAATTGGGGTGGTATTATCCCACCGCTTGGATGATGGATAGGAAAGACTGATATCCTATGCTTCATGGACATTGGCCGCTGCGGAGAACAATTACGCCCCGATTGAGAAAGAAGGACTGGCTGTCGTCTTTGCAGTGAAGAAATTTCACCAGTATATGTATGGGTGTTGCTTCTCCATCATAACAGACAACAAGCCATTGTTCGGCTTTTTAAAGAAGTCAAGGCAATTCTGTCAATAGCATCTGCCCGGATACAACGTTGGGCCCTATTGATAGCGGCTTACGAGTACGTATTTGAGCATCATCCAGTTATGCAGATCGCAAATGCGGATGCTTTGTGTCGCCTCCCATTGCTGACACGCCCCCTCATCTCCACCAAGGACTGACAAATTCTTATGAACCCTAAACTTTATGGATCCCTTACCAGCCACCGCTGCTCAGATATGCGACTGGACACAGAAGGGCACAGTATCGGCAAAGCTATGCCATGTCGTCTCACTTGGGGGCCAGCAAGGGAAGCATCTCAAGGAGTTGCAGGCTTTTGCGACAACACAGCAAGAGCTCAGTGTGGAGGGCTGCATCCACCTGTGGGGAGTTCATGTCTTGATCCTAAGTGAGGGAAGACAAGCCATACTCCAAGATTCACACAGTGGACAACCAGGGGTGTCAATGATGAAAATGCTGGCCAGAAACTATGTGTGGTGGCCGGGGCTGGATGACAAGATTGAGCAACTGGTCCAACAATGCACCACATGCCTGAAGCATCAGAAGCTTCTGCCAGCCGCACCACTCCATCAATGGAAATGGCCGGACCGGTCTTGGGTGATCCTATACGCAGATTTTGCCAGGCCTTTCCAACGCTCTGTGTTCTTGTTGATGTTGGACACCCATTCCAAATGGCTCAATGTCCATTGAATGTCTTCTACCACTTGAAAGGCCACCGTTGAGAAGCTACGACACTCACTCCAGAGGTACTCAGCAGAGGCAATGGTACCCGTTTCACCAGTGAAGAGTTTGAATGCTTCATGAAAAATGAAATGAAAATCGCTTATTTTCACGAGTAGGCTTCAATGAAGTTACTGTGAAAAGCCCCTAGTCGCCACATTCCGGCGCCTGTCCGGGGAGGCTGGTACGGGAATCAAACCGTGCTGCTGGCCTGCTTGAAAAGCCAGCAATTTAGCTGAGTGAGCTAAACCAGCCCATGAAGACAAACAGGGTGAAGCACATCCCCACAGCCCCATATACCCTTCCTCAAATGGTTTGGCTGAGCGAGCAGTGTGGACTTTCAAAAAGGACATAAGGAAACAGGCCACGGGATCCATGGATATGAGGCTGGTGGGCTTTTTGTTCAGCGAACGGATCACACCACACATCACGTCGAGAGTGGCACTGGCAGAACTATTGTTGGGCCGGAGGCTCCAAACCCCTCCTTAGCCTAACATTCCCTGATATTATAGGGAAAGTAGAACGCAGTCAAGACTTCAGATGTAGTAACGAGGTGAATGGACACAGATCAGATGTTTCCGACTGTGGTACACAATATATGTTTGTAACTTCGGCGACAGTGCCCAGTCGATCCCAGGGACCATGTTGAAACAGATTGGATCTGTATCTTACCAAATGCAGACTCATCAACGTGCAGTGCAAAAGTACCAAGATCACCTCTGGAGGAAGCAGCCAGTTAAGACAAAATATAAACTTTTTGATTCTCTTTTTCGGGACTCCTCATTGACTACAATACTACCTTCAACCTTTCTAATTAATGACGGATGGTGGCTCCTTCCTTGGATTTCTATTTACTTGTTGGAATGTATCTATTTTGTGCATTCTGAAACATCCCCATAAATGTTTGCCACATCACCTTTATTTGCCAATTCACTTCAGCCAACTCAACTTTCATGCCCTCAGAATTGCCCTTATTTAGGTTTAAAAATGATGGGCGGGATTCTCTGTAGCCCGTCTGTTGGAACCAACAATTCTACGGACACGTGCTTGTAGGATTAGAATAGCGGTTTTAATATACTCACAACAGAGCCAGCCTATTAGCCATTGAACTTTCGGTGAACTGGCCGGCTGACCATGTGACACTGATCTTTTATACAGCAGCTTCCGGGGGAGGAGTCCTGGGCAGAGCCAAGGGAGAAACCCCGTACAACACGAGCATTCCCAGAGCTACTCCCCCTGGAGGACAAGTAGTGCAACTGCACTTACAATACAGACACCTGTATATACAGATTATAATCCGGTGTGAATCACATTCACCACATTCACCCCCTGTGAAAAAATCGAGTCCAGCTGGGGTGGTGGCTCACAGAGTTAGTCTGTCCGGTGGATGTATTGTTCTTTTCGATCTGCGGAGCACCGGTGTTGCAGCCTCTTGCGGTGGCTGTGTGGGTGTTGAGAGCTGGGGTACGATGGCAGACTCCGGGACGGGTCTCGTCCAAACTTTATACACCTCTGGCTCGATCGGAGACTGGGGGCACTGGGGGCGGGCTGGTTCTGGCGCGTGGAACCGATGGGGTGAGCTTGCGGAATCGGAGGCGCGAGGGGGCGGGAGCAGAGGGAACGGGGTAAGGGGTTCCTCAGCGGTGGTGGGGGGGGGGGGGGGGGGCTGGATCCAGCGGGTGCCAGGTCCCGAAGGGATACTGTGTCCTGGCGACCGTCCGGTAACTCCACAAATGCGTATTGGGGGTTGGAATGGAGGAGGTGCACCTTTTCAACAAGTGGTCAGTTTTGTGCCCCCTGACGTGCTTCCTCAGGAGGACCGGGCCTGGTGTCCTCAGCCACGCCGGAAGTGAGACTCCCGTGGTAGTGCCCCTAGAAAAAATGAAGAGTCGCTCGTGAGGGGTTTGATTTGTAGCTGTACAGAGGAGGGATCTGATTGCGTGGAGCGGGTCTGGGAGGACATCCTGCCACTGGGAGACTTGGCGGTTTCTAGACCGGAGGGTCAGTAGGATGGTCTTCCAGACCGTCGCGTTCTCCCTCTCCACCTGCCCGTTCCCCCTGGGGTTGCAACTGGTAGTCCTGCTCGAGGCGATGCCCTTGTCGAGCAGGTACTGACGCAGCTCGTCGCTCATAAAGGACGAACCCCGGTCGCTGTGCACGTAGCTGGGGAAACCGAACAGGGTGAAGACATTGCAGGGCCCTAATGACTGTGTGGGAGGTCATATCAGGGCATGGAATGGCAAAAGGGAATCGGGAGAACTCGTCGATGATGTTGAGGAAATAAATGTTCTTAGTGGAGGGGAGTGGCCCTTTGAAATCGATCGCAAGGTGTTCAAAGGGCCTAGAAGCCTTGGCCAGGTGTGCCCTGTCTGGTCTATAGAAGTGCAGTTTGCACTCTGCACAGATCGGGCAGCCCCTGGTGACCGCTTTTACCTCCTCGTTGGAGAAAGGCAGGTTTCGGGCTCTAATGTAGTGGGCGAGCCGGGGTGACCCCTGGATGGCAGAGATCAACGTGGATGGCTTTCAGACGGCTGATCTGCGCGCTGGCGCATGTCCCGCGGGATAGGGCATCCGAGGGCTTGTTGTGTTTTCCCGGTCGATATTTATGATCGTAACTATAGGTGGAGAGTTAGATCCTCACCGAAGGATTTTATCACTTTTTATTTTGCCCCTTTGCGAGTTGTCAAACATAAAGGCAACCGATCGTTGGTCGGTGATGAGGGTGAACCTCCTATCTGCGAGGTAGTGCATCCAGTGACGAACAGCCTCCACGATTGCTTGTGCTTCCTTCTCGACTGAGGAGTGTCGGAGTTCTGAAGCGGATAGTGTACGGGAGAAAAATGCAACGGGCCTCCCTGCTGATTTGAAGTGGCTGCTAGAGCTACCTCTGAGGCGTCGCTCTCAACCTGAAAGGGAGTGGATTCATCCACTGCCCGCATGGCTACTTTGGCGATGTCCTCCTTGATGCAGCTGAAGGCCTGGCGCGTCTCAGCAGACAGGGGAAATCGTGTGGCCTTAAAGAGTGGGCGAGCTTTGTCCGCATATTGAGGGACCCACTGGGCGTAGTATGAGAAGAACCCCAAGCACTGTTTGAGGGCCTTGGGGCAATGAGGGAGGGGTTTGGGCCCAGGACTCCGTTCTCCACGACGTAGCCGAGGATGGCCAGTCTGTTTGTGCGGAAAACGCATTTCTCCTCGTTATAAGTGAGATTTAATTTCTGTGCCGTTTGGAGAAAACAGTGGAGGTTGGCGTCATGGTCCTGCTGGTCATAGCCGCAGATGGTAACATTGTCCAGATACGGAAACGTGGCCCGCAGCCCGTACTGGTCTACCATTCGGTCCATTGCTCGTTGGAACACCAAAACCCCGTTAGTGACGGCGAAAGGGACCCGGAGTAAATGGAAGAGGCGGTCATCGGCCTCAAATGCCGTGTAGTGGCGGTCCTCCAGGCGGATTGGGAGCTGGTGGTATGCAGACTTCAGATCCACCGTGGAAAATAGCCGATATTGGGTGATCTGATTAACCATGTCTGCAATTCTGGGGAGGGGATACGCGTCTAGGAGCGTAAAGCGATTTATGGTCTGGCTATAGTCGACGACCATGCGAAACTTTTCCCCGGTCTTGACGACCACCACCTGAGTTCTCCAGGGACTATTACTGGCCTCTATGATCCCCTCACTGAGCAGCCGTCGGACCTCCGATCGGATAAAGACCCTATCCTATAGGCTGTATCGCCTGCTGGAAGTAGCTACTGGCTTGCAATCTGGAGTGAGATTGGGAAGAGCGGAGGGGAGGAGATGTGCAGCGTGGTTAGGCTGCAGATAGTGCGTGGGGGCAGGGGCCCGCCGAAGCTGAGGGTGAGGCTCTTGAGGTTGCACTGGAAATCCAGGCCTAATAAGAGTGGCGCGCAGAGGTCGGGCAGGACGTAAAGTTTAAATTTAGAATAACTAGCGCCTCGAATTGTGAGCGTAGCAATGGTGCATCCTTGGATTTGGACTGAGTGGGAGCCCGAAGCGAGGGCGATAGTTTGGCTCACCGGAAAAATAGAAAGCGAACAGCGTCTTACCAGCTCTGGATGTATAAAGCTCTCGGTGCTTCCGGAGTCAAAGAGGCATGGCGTGGTGTACCAGTTGATCTGGACCTCCGCCATCGAACCTCGTAGGTACTTGGGGCGGGATTGATCCAGGGTGACTGCGCTGAGTTGCGGGTAGTCGGCGGCTCGATCAGCTGTGCTGGAGTGGCCCCGTGATGACTGCCCTCTGAGTTCGTAGTTGTCGAGGTGAGTTTCAGAGTTTGAAGGGGATGGATCCCAAGATGGCCGCCCCCATGAGTCGCACATGGCCGGCCGCATGGAGGAGGGTTGCCAAGATGGCTGCCCCCATGAGTCGCACATGGCCGGCCGCATGGAGGAGGATTGCCAAGATGGCCGCCCCCATGAGTCGCACATGTCGGGTGGGGACGGAGTCGGCATACAGGCTGCAGCATTTCGGGGCCTGCAGGCCTGTGAATTCAGGGAACGAGTGCTTTGAGCCGTGGGAGGGTTACAGGCTGGGGCTTTCTTCGCCAGACACACTCTGGCATAGGGTCCTTTTCGCCCGCAGCTGCTGCAGGTCGCGTTACGGGCCGGGCAGTGCTGCCGCGGGTGCTGGCTTTGGCCACAGAAATGGCAGGCTGAAGCAGCCGAGTAGCTGGCTGGGGCAGCAGAGTAACTGGCTGGGGCAGCAGAGTAACTGGCTTTGGCAGCGCGGTCGCTGGGGGGCCGTGCGGCACAGGCTTGGGGGGACTGTTGGCCGGAGGTCAACAATTAGGTCGCAGGGTCCGCGGGAAACGAGGTGAGGCTGCGGAAGGAAACTTCCATAGTGGTAGCAGCCTCCACAGTAGTGTCTAAGTCCTGGGCCCCCTTTACTAGCAGTCTTTGGCGCACATAGTTAGACCTAAGGCCCGCCACGGAAACGTGCCGCACAGCAAGCTCCCTATGTTCAGCCTCGGTAATGGCTTGATAATTACAGTCATTGGAAAGATTGTTCAATTCCCTTACAAACTCGGCTACCATTTCTGTAGGCCGCTGGCGGCGGGTCGT
The DNA here is from genome assembly GCF_902713615.1 of Scyliorhinus canicula. Classification (NCBI taxonomy): domain Eukaryota; kingdom Metazoa; phylum Chordata; class Chondrichthyes; order Carcharhiniformes; family Scyliorhinidae; genus Scyliorhinus; species Scyliorhinus canicula. The sequence goes on along the minus strand of NC_052152.1, from coordinate 154,017,124 downwards.
AAACACGTGGCGTGCATAAACCTCGTTAATGAGCCTAACGTACATTTTGTCCAATATTGCCAGAGCTGCGGTGTAAGACCCGGCCAGATTTAGCTGTGTGGATATTCTGTGGCTTACCCTCACGTGCAATAGGCTGGGTTTTTGTTCCTCCGTTGTTCCGGCGGTGCTGGCTTCTGCCAGGTAGGCTTTAAAACATCTCAGCCAGAGGGAAAACATTTCCTTAGCCTCTGCATCCTCTGGGTTGAGTTCTAGGCGTCCGGGCTTGAGGGCTGCTTCCATGATTTCTTCGACTGTTTCCTGAGTATATTAAATTGTTGGAACCAACAATTCTACGGACACGTGCTTGTAGGATTAGAATAGCGGTTTTAATATACTCACAACAGAGCCAGCCTATTAGCCATTGAACTTTCGGTGAACTGGCCGGCTGACCATGTGGCACTGATCTTTTATACAGCAGCTTCCGGGGGAGGAGTCCTGGGCCGAGCCAAGGGAGAAACCCCGTACAACTCGAGCATTCCCAGAGCTACTCCCCCTGGAGGACAGGTAGTGCAACTGCACTTACAATACAGACACCTGTATATCCGGTGTGAATCACATTCACCACACCGTCGCCGAAATCGTGAACGCGATCGGACGGAGAATGGCTCCCGACAGCGGAATCGGGGAAGGCGCCAGTTGGCGCCGGGTCGGGATGCTCTGCCCCCTCCAAATCGGCGTAATTGGGACGCATGGCGCACATGGTCGCAACGGAATTGCTGCGCCATCAGCTGGCTCACCCGTGATGCTCCACCTCCGATGGGATGAATTCCCGACGGCATGGGCCAAATGTGGTCCCAATGGTCAGGAACCTGGCGTGCCGGTCACGGGGAGAGAGAGAGGGCGTGCGGACAGTTTCCAGCACCAACACACTCAGCTGAGATCCGTGCCGCTGGCCGGGGGGCTTCTACTGGCGGGGAGTGGTGGGGGGTGGCCAGAGGTGGGCTGTAGGGTCAGTTTGGGTGGGTATGCGGTCCAGGAGGGCTACGCCATTTTTTCCGGCATGACAGGTGTGTGTGTGAGGGTGCAGGCATGCGCAGCTTCAGCTTGTCAGCCCTGTGCATGTCCTGCACAGGACCAGGCGACTCTCTGACCATTCTCTGTGCGTTCTGCGGATGTTTCATGCGGCGCATGTGCTGGCCCCTCACCGGTACTGGAATCGGTGAAAGTTTTGCGCCGATCTTCCCATTATGAAACACCACTCCTGCTCCCTAGTTGGCTCCAGGTATTGAAACTATTCCAAAAACATTCAATGAATTCCTTCTCTGGGCTGTCTTTGCCTACCTGACTTTTCTAACCGATATGTAAATAGAAATCTCACCTTTATCACCGTGTCTTTCTGACAAGCTCCAATTATTTCTTCCTTCATGTTCCACCACACCATGTGGATGTTATTTGGGGGGTGGGGAGGGGGGGTTGGGCTCTCATTAGTGACTTCTTGTCTGAAGTGTTGGCTAGTGTAGACTTGAGAAATGAAGACACTTCCAACACTGATGAAGGTTCAACACAATTTTATTAAATACTTCTAACTAACTAACACACGATGACTGTGAGTCTAAATTATGCTAACTTAAATTAGAGACCTAAACCTTGTCCGAACCAGTTGATTCTCTCACAACGTGGTGTGAGTCTGTGCTGGGCTGGATGAGTTCTTGTTACACTGAGAGGCAGCATCCAGAATGAGCGGGAACCATGGTGCCCTCTGCCTTTATATTGTGTGTATTCTAACTGGTGATGGGCTGCGGTGTTTGTACACGTTGATTGGTCCCTGTGTGTGTCCATCAGTGTGTGTCTGCACCATGACTGGTGACCGGAAGCGCCACACAGTCCACGGCGGGATCAGTAGAAGACCTGGTCGGAGGATCCCGTGACGACACTGGAACCAGGCGCAGAGCACGTCTGTTGCGGCGCCAAATAAATCCATCCGGTAAATGGACCAGGAAGGAGCAGGGGGGCCACCTGCCTTAGAACGACAGCAGGCGCAGAGCAGCCACCATCCGGGAGGTGGATGCGAACCTTGTAATGTGGATGGATGTCGGGAAGGTCAGCAGCCCGTGAGTCGTAGGATGTTTTCTGCTGCAGTTGAGACATGTGCATGCGGTGGAGCACGGGGACATAATTGAGGTTGGGAGTGAGAATCGACAGCACCCTCATCCTGAGGGTGCGGTTCATTAGTAGCTGAGCAGGCGACAGGCCGGTGGAGAGCGGGGCGGAGCGATAGGCTAGCAGAGCAAGATGGAAATCTGAGCCGGCCTCGGCGGCCTTGCTGAGGAGCCGCTTGACGATGTGAACCCCCTTTTCCGCCTTCCCATTGGATTGGGGGTATAGGGGACTGGAGGTAACGTGCTCAAAGTTATAATGTCGGGCGAAGCCAGCCCATTCCTGGCTCGCGAAACAGGGGCCATTGTCTGACATGACCGTCAGCGGAATGCCATGTCGGGCAAATGTCTCCTTACATGCCCTGATCACAGCCGAGGATGTGAGATCGTGCAGCCTGATGACCTCCGGGTAACTGGAGAAGTAATTGATGATGATGACGTAGTCCCTGCCCAATGCTTCGAACAAGTCGATGTGCACTTTGGTCCAAGGCGATGTGATGAGCTCATGGGGCATCAGGGTCTCCCGTGGTTGGGCGGGCTGAAAACGCTGGCAGGTAGAGCAGTTGAGCACCACATTGGCGATGTCATCATTGATGCCCGGCCAGTAGATGGCTTCTCTGGCCCTGCGGCAGCATTTCTCGATTCCTAAATTGCCTTCATGGAGTTGCTCCAACACTAGCTGGCACATGCCCCGTCGACAACCACCAGGTCATTGCGGACATTGTAAAATTGTGGGCATTGGCCCTTGAGCCACCCGTCTGACATTAGACGCATCACCCGCTGCAGAAGTGGATCAGCTGCTGTTTCGCAGCAAATTTGCATGAGTCGTGCATCCGAAGCTGGCAAATGGGAGGATGCAAGCTGAACTTGAGCATATATTTGGCAAATGAAGCCGTTGTGATCACACCACACGGAGTTGTGATCGACCTTGAGAGGGCATCGGCAACGGCAAGGTCCTTGCCAGGGGTATAGATCAGTTGAAAATCGTACCTGCACGACTTGAGTAGGATACGCTGGAGGCGAGGGGTCATCTCATTCAAGTCCTTTTTGATATTATTTACAAGCGGGCGGTGGTCGGTTTCAACCGTGAACTGCGGAAGTCCATAGACGTAGTCGTGGAACTTCACGACTCCAGTGAGAAGGCCAAGACACTCTTTCTCAATTTGCGCATAGCGCTGCTCTGTGGGGGTCATCGCCCGCGACGCATATGCAATGGGGGCCCATGACGAGGCCTCGTCTTGTTGCAGGAGCACGGCACCAATCCCCAACTGACTGGCATCAGTAGAGATTTTGCTCTCATCGGTGGGGTCGAAAAAGGCCAACACTGGGGCAGTGGAAAGCTTAGCCTTCAGCTCCTGCCACTCACGCTCGTGAGCGGGGAGCCATCGGAAATCTGTGGTTTTGCGAATCTGGTCTCTGAGGGCCGTGTTGTGTAACGAGATTCGGGATGAACTTCCCGAGGAATTTCACCATACCCAGGAACCGGAGGACCGCAATCTTGTCCTCGTCCGGACGCACACCCTGGTGGGAGATGTGATCCCCCAGAAACTTGATACTCGACTGTCCGAAGGAGCATTTGGCTCTATTGAGGCGGAGGCCGTGTATGTAGATGCGCCTGAAAATGCGCTTAAGGCGGGCTATGTGTTCCTGCTTGGTGGTTGACCAGATAATAATGTCGTTGACATACACCCGGACGCTGTCGATCCCCTCCATCATCTGCTCCATGATCCGATGGAAAATTTTGGACACAGAAATGATGCCGAATGGCGTGTTGAACCTACACAGCTTCCTGCTTGGCTCATCTAGTTGGATCTGCCAGAAACTCTTCGAGGCATCCAGTTTTGAGAATAGTTTGGCGTGGGCCATCTCGGGCGTGAGCTCCTCACGTTTTGGAATCAGGTCGTGCTCCCGCATGATATTCTGATTCAGATCTTTATGATCACTATAGATCCGCAGCTCGCTGGACGGTTTCTTGACGCAGACCATGGAGCTTACCCAGTTTGTGGGTTCTGTGACCCTAGAGATGACTCCTTGGTCCTGGAGGTCCTGGAGTTGTTGCTTGAGGCGGTCCTTGAGGGGCGCTGGGACTCTGCAAGGTGCGTGAACGACAGGCGTGGCGTTGGGCTTGAGTAAGATTTTGTACGTGTACTGGAGCATGCCCATACCCTCGAAGACATCATGGTATTGCTGGATGATGGAGTCGGGTTGTGCCCTGAAGTCTGTGTCAGAGGATGCAGACACATCGCTTGAAGAGAGAGAGTGTACTCTCTGCACTAAGTGGAGCAGCTTGCATGCCTGCGCACCAAGCAGGGAGGGTTTTGAGGCAGCAACAATCTCAAATGGGAGAATGGCTGTGTGAGCACGAGGTGTCACCGCAAGGCGGCAGGAGCCGCTGGCGACGATAGCATTGCCATTGTAGTCCAGCAATTTACACGCAGATGGCAGGACAGCAGGTTGTACGCAGAGCTTGCGAAAATCAGATGACGCAATGAGATTGGCAGAAGCGCCAGTGTCCAGGCGGAACCTGACAGGGGACCGGTTGACCGTAAGGGTGGCACACCACTCATCATCCTGTCTGACGCTGTGGACGTGGACAGGTTCAGTGCCACGTTTGGGGGGCATCCTGTTCGTGGTAATGACGCCGATTTGGAACCGGACCTGTGTGTCATCGCAGGCACAGTCGGAAGCAAGGTATGGAGCAGGTTCATTGATGGCAGGCTGGATAGCCCTGGCGTTTCTGTGGGGCTGGGTGGACTTCCTGAAAACAGCAGGCAGGGAAGATCTGCACATTGAAGCGTAGTGGCCTCGCTTGCCACACTGCAGGCAGCGTCGGGACTTCGCGGGACATTGTCGCTTTAAGTGGGCGGAGCCGCAGTTGCTGCACGCCGGAGCGTCGGGACGTTCATCGTGCCACCGTGCATGCGCAGGCCGATCCAGTGGGGCAAGTGGTCTGTGACGTCAGCACTCTCGCTGCGTGTAAGCGCGGGACTCCGTGAAAAGCGGGCAAAATGGCCGCCATCGTTCAGATCCAGAGCCTGAAAAGATTTAATAATTTGGACCCGTTCAGCCTCGGAAGGGGCTTGCCGCGCCGTTTCAGCAGCCTGGATGCATGAGTAGCGCGTGGAGGCATGTTCATGAAGTACACAGGTCTCAATGGCCGTAGAGAGAGTGAGTTGCTTTACTTTTTGTAGCTGCTGGTGCAGGGGCTCAAATTGAACACCAAAAACAATCTGGTCACGGAGCATGGAATCAGAGATGGACCCGTAGTTGCAGGACTGCGCAAGAACATGGAGGCGGGTAATAAAGGACTGGAAAGGCTCGTCCTTACCCTGAATTCGCTGCTGAAACATTTATCTCTCAAAGCTCTCGTTGACCTCGACCGCACAGTGGCTGTCGAACTTTAGAATTATGGTCTTGAACTTCGATTTGTCCTCCCCCTCATCGAAGGTGAGCGAGTTGAAAATGTGCAGAGCGTGGTCCCCGGCTGCGAAGAGAAAGAGAGCAATCCTCCATGCGTCCGAGGCAGCTTCCAGGTCCCTGGCCTCGAGGTACAGCTGGAAGCGCTGTTTGAAAAGTTTCCAGTTCGAGCCCAGATTCCCGGCAATGCGGAGAGGCGGCGGCGGGCGAACGGAGTCCATTCTGTAGGATGGCGCGAGACTTGTGAAAGGCAGATCACTGAAAGGTAGGTCCGAAGAGGAAATTCATTCCAGCCCGAACACTGCTTAGCCCAAGTCCCAATGGGTGGCAAGCTGATCCTCCTTGCCGACTTCAGTGCCAGAGTTCGAAAGGACACAGACCTCTGCTGGGGTGTAATCAACAGAGAGAGAGTGTAGCGAAATCCAACACCAATGCTACCTTGCTCCTGACAAATGGCTTAGAACATGGCCTTGTCATAATGAATGCCTTGTTCCATCAGAGAGACAAGTACAAGACCTCATAGCAACACCCTAGTTCTAAACACTGACTATATTATTGTCGGAGTGAGTGACTGCAATAACACAGGTATCACTGCACCATGACAGGAGCCAACAACTACTGGGCAGACCACTGTTTGTGATCAACATCAATGTAGCCCCAAGGCAGTGACAACAACAGAAACAGTACCGCAGGCAAATCTGAGGCACAAAAACTCTGATAAGAGAGCCCTGTTCAACTAACACCTCACTGCTAACCTGACAACTCCGGTAACCTGGGATGCAGAGTGTCCACAGCGCCTGATCTGTCCTCAAGGCCTCCATAATCAGTACCTGTGAAGTGACACTTGGTCACTCGACCAGGAAACTCTATCCCGCAGCAAGCTAACCACCACCATCGCAGCACAACCCCAACCCAGCATGTGGTAGAAAAGACTATCCGACAGTGAGATAACAACAAGGCATCAGGAGCAGATGGAATCCCTGCTGAAGCACTAAAACATGGTGGAGAAGCACTATTGCTTGAATACATGATCTCGTTTCACTTGTCTAGAAGGAGGGGAATATGCCAGGAAATTTCTGAGACGCCATAATTGTGACATCATCTTCAAGAACGGTGACATGTTCAACTTCAGTAACCTCAAAGGAATATCCCTGCTCTCATACACAGGGAAGGCCATTGCAAGTGTGATCCTCAATCACCTCCTTCATGTGGCTGAAGTACTCCTCCCAGAGTTGCAATATGGATTCTGTCCACTAAGGGGCGCAACAGACATGATCTTCAACATGTGGCAACTACAAAAGAAATGCAGGGAACAAGCACAAATCCTTGTACATGATGTTCTTTGAACTCTCATAGGCCTTCAACATTATCAATTGTGAGGGATTATGGAGCATCCTCCTCTCTTCAGCTGCCTCCTAAGGTTTTACATCATCCTGCTCCACAATGACGGAAAAGCCATGATCCTGACCAATGGAGGCAGCTCAAATCCAACCCACGTATGGAATGGGGTCAAGCAAGGCTGCATCATCACACCCAACGCTCTTCTTAATCTTCTTTGCTGCAATCCGCCATCTCAGCCTCAGCAAGCTCCCCCGCTGGTGTGGAGCTAAAGTACAGAGCAAATGAGAATCTGTTAAACCGCTGCCACCTGCAGGCCAGATCCGACGTCATCCCATCCTTTTTCATTGAACTAAAGTAAGAAGGCTGAGCTTTAAGCCATCATCAACATCTTCACCAAGATATATGAGAGCGTGGGCCATACACTAAACATCCATCAGACAAATTTACTAACCTTCCCCCTCTGCACAGCACTGCACCGCACCCCCCTCCACCCCCCTCAGTTATCAAAATCTACAACAAGAACTTCGACAATGTGGACAACTTTCTATACTTTGGGTTCCTACTGTTAACCAGGCAGACATTGAGAAACAAGATTGAACTCGGTTTTCAGTGTGCCAAGGCAGACTTTGGTTGCTTGAGGAAAAGAGTGTTTGAAGACCGGGACCTGAAACCAGGCTCAAAGGTCATGGTCTACAGAGCTGTAGTGATACCAGCCCTTCTATATGGCTCAATGATGGGGACTTTGTAGAGCAGCCATCTCAAAACCCAAGAGTTGTACCATCAGTGCTGCCCCTGCAAATCCTTTGTCAGGATAGGCACACCAACGCCAGTGTTCTTGCTCAGGCCAACATCTTCAGCATCGAAGCATTGACCACCTTTGATCAGCTCCGCTGGGCAGGCCACATCATCCGCATGCCTGATAAATGACTTCCGAAACAAGTGTTCCACTTGAGCTTCGACATGGCAAATGAGTCCCAGAAGGGCAGTGGAAACACTTCAAGGACACCCTGAAAGCCTTCTTGAAAAAGTGCAACACCACCACTGACATTTGGGAGTCCTTGGTGCAAAACCACCAAAGGTAGAGGAAACGCATCTGAGAATGAGCTGAATACCCTGAATTTAATTGCTGAGAGCAAACTGAAGCTAAGCACTGGCAGTGAAAGGAGTGCATGGCAACCTGAGCACCATTTCCACCCACTTCTCCAACCACCATTTGTGACAGAGACTGTAGGTCTGCACCAACCCTCTGAAAGAGCGCCCTCACCAGGCTCCCACCCTATCCCTGCAACCCCATAGCCCTACCTAACCGAACATCTTTGGACTATGGGAGGAAACCGCAGCACCCGGAGGAAACCCATGCGGAGACAGGGAGAACGTACAAACTCCACACAGTCACCCAAGGCTGGAATTGAATCTTGGCCCCTGGCGCTGTGAGGCAGCACTGCTAACCACTGTGCCGCCCCTGCCTGTCCTGCTATCCTTAATGTGTTTTCATTAACTATTGAATTATATTTGATTATATATTATACTTTTGTTTCTGTATATTGTATTTATCTTACCATCGGTGTTCGATTATTTTTAACCTTAGGAATAGACTAAACAACAGTCACTTACCAGATACTCATCAATAAACCAGCTTCTTCTCCTGTGGCAGAGCAAGATCACCTCCTGAAGGCTAAGAGAGTTAGAAAGCAAAAATCAAATTAACATTTTTTTTACCTTGCTTCCCTTTATCCTTTAATTACCAACTCCATACACACTATTCTAAGTTGCACTTCTTGCATCTTCTTACTTCAAGCACCTCGTTCCCCTGATGACCAAATTCCCACTTTGATCCAAATTCCCAAATCGACTGACTCAGTCTCTGTCTCACTGTGGCTGAAATCTCTCCTCACTGACTACACGCCTCATATTGACCATGCCGTTAAAAGTCCCGTTCTTATGTAGAGCTTATATGCCACAGGCCACTTGGGCCTGGGGTCATAGGGTTTAACAGTTTTCCCAGTAGATTTTCCCTTGTGATGGTGATTATTTTAAGTTCCTCCCTTCAATTCGCCTTTTGATGCACCATTATCTTTGGGAAACGGTAATAGTTGTGGTCGGGGGAGGTCAGTCATCTCAACTCCAGGCCATCACTGTAGGAATTCCTCAGGGTAGTGTCCTCGGCCCAACCAACTGCTTCATCCATAATCATCCTTCCATCTTGAGGGCAAAAGTAGGGATGTTCACTGATGATTGCATCATGTTCGTCACAATTCGCAACTCCTCAGTTATTGAAGCAGTCCATGTCCAAATGCAACAAGACCTGGACAATGTTTAGGCTTTGGTTAACAAGTGGCAAGTAACATTTGCGCCAACACGTGCCAGGCAATGATAATCTTCAACAGGAGAGAAGCTAACAATTGCCCCTTGATATTCCGTGATATTACCACTTACTGAATCCCCCAGTATCAAAATCCTGGGGGTTATCATTGAGCAAGAAGTGAATTGGACTAGCCATATAAATACTGTGGATACAAGAGCAGGTCAGAGACTAGGAATCCTGCAGTGAGTAACTCAGCTCCTGACTCCCCAAAGCTTGTCCACAATTTGCAAGGCACAAGTCAGGAGTGTGATGGAATACTCACCACTTGCCTGGATGAGTGCAGCTCCAACAACACTCAAAAAGCTCAACACCATCCAAGACAAAGCAACCCACTTTATTTGCATCTCTTCCACAAACATTCGCTCCTTTCACCATTGATACACAGTAGCAGCAGTGTGTACCATCTACAAGATATACTACAGGAAGTCACCAAGTTTCCTTAAAAAGCCTTCCAACCCCACAACCACTGCCATCCAGAAGGACAAGGGCACAGGTACTTGGGAACATCACCACTTTGGAGTTCTCCTGCAAGGTACTCACCATTCCTAATAACTCCCTCCCTAATAACAATGTGTGTGCACCTACACCACACAGACTGCAGCAGCTCAGGAAGCCAGTTGACCACTACCTTTTCAAGGGCAATTAGGGATAGACAATAAATGCTGGCCTAGCCAGCGACACAACATTCCTTGAATGAAAAAAGAGATCAAATCCCCAGATTCACTCTCCAGAAGTCCAATGCTACATTTAGTTATAAGAACAGAAAATACTGGACAATCTCAGCAGGCCTGACAGTATCTGTGGAGAGAGACGAGAGCTAAGTATACATGACCCTGGTGAGACCACATTTGGAGTATTGTGTGCAGTTCTGGTCACCTCACTATAGGAAAGATGTGGAAGCATTGGAAAGGGTGCAAAGGAGATTTACCAGGATGCTACCTGGTTTGCAGGATAGGTCTTATGAGGAAAGGTTGAGGGAGCTAGGGCTTTTCTCTTTGGAGCGGAGGAGGATGAGAGGCGACTTAATAGAGGTTTATAAGATGATAAGGGGGATAGATAGAGTGGACATTCAGGGACTATTTCCTTGGGTGGATGTAGCTGTTACAAGGGGGCATAACTATAAGATTCAGGGTGGGAGATATAGGAGGGATATCCGAGGTAGGTTTTTTACTCAGAGAGTGGTTAGAGTGTGGAATGGACTGCCTGCTGTGATAGTGGAGTCGGACCCTTTAGGTACTTTCAAGCGGTTATTGGATAGACACATGGAGCACACCAGAATGACAGGGAGTGGGATAGTTTGATCTTGGTTTTGGACAATGCTCGGCACAACATCGAGGGCCGAAGGGCCTGTTCTGTGCTGTACTGTTCTATGTTCTAAGTCTGGTTGACTCTTTGTCAAAGCCAGGTTGACACTACCAGGGTGCCCAGGTGGCACCAGCAGTGCCAGGGCATCACCCTGTCGAAAGGGCATGCAGCTGGGGCCTTGAAGAAGTTTTTTTTCCCAAAACTATACTTTATTCATAAAAATCTTTAATAAACATTACAGAACATTTTGACTTGTTATGACTACATTTCCATCAAAGTTACATATTCACTTGACTTTCTTGCATTCAATTGGGATGACATTCCACACATTTCCCTGTTTACTTTACAATTCTTTCTTAAGTATTTACATCATCATGTTTCTTTCAATGCTTTGGTAAATTGGAGTGTTAATGACACAGACCAAGGGGTTTTACATGGTTACCAGCCCCTCGGTGTACATTTGCTGGAAGATCTTACACAGTGGCCTTTCCCCATTGCGCCTTGGTGGCAGCTGCCCCAAGCTTGAATGCATCCCTCAGCATGTAGTCCTGGACCTTGGAAAGTGCCAGTCTGCAACATTCGGTCGAGGACAGTTCTTTGCACTGGAAGATCAGCAAGTTTTGGGCAGACCAAAGAGCGTCTTTCACCGAGTTGATGACCTTCCAGCAGCAGTTGATGTTTGTCTCGGTGTGTGTCCCTGGAAACAGTCCGAGAAGCACAGAGTCCTGTGTCACAGAGCTGCTCGGGATGAACCTTTACAAATACCACTGCATCTCTCTCCAGACGTTATTTGCAAAGGCACATTCCACAAGGAGGTGGGTGACCTTCTCATCTCCCCCGCAGCCACTCCAAGGGCAGCGTGCGATGGCACTGAGCCTTCGGGTGTACATGAAGAATCTGATGGGTAGGGCCCTTCTCACCACCAGCCAAGCTGGGTCTTGGTGCTTGTTTGACAGTTCTGGTGATGAGGCGATCTGCCAGATGACTCTGACAGTCTGCTCAGGCAACCATCCAACATCCTCCACAGTCTCCTTTTCCCCAAGGGCCTTGAGGATATTGTGTGCTGACCACAGTTTCATTGCCTTGTGCGAGCGACAGGTGATACGGCATGGTCCAACTACTTGGAACATTCCGCGGCAATGAGGCCAGGCCCATCCTTCGTAACACTGGGGACAGGTAGAACCTCAGTATGTAGTGACACTTGGTGTTTGCATACCGCGGGTCCACTCACAGATTGAGGCAGCTGCACATAAAGGTGGCCATCAGGATGAGGGAGACATTGGGTACGTTTCTCCCTCCCTTATCCAAAGATTTGTACATGGTGTCCCTTTGGACGTGGTCCATCTTGGATCTCCAGATGAACTTAAAGATGACTCGGGTGACTGCTGCGGCGAAGGGTCGGGAAATGGGCCAGACCTGCGCCATTGGGGCCTCACGGTAGCATGGTGGTTAGCATCAATGCTTCACAGCTCCAGGGTCCCAGGTTCGATTCCTGGCTGGGTCACTGTCTGTGTGGAGTCTGCACATCCTCCCTGTGTGTGCGTGGGTTTCCTCCGGGTGCTCCGGTTTCCTCCCACAGTCCAAAGATGTGCGGGTTAGGTGGATTGGCCATGATAAATTGCCCGTAGTGTAAGGTTAATGGGGGGATTGTTGGGTTACGGATATACGGGTTACGTGGGTTTAAAGTAGGGTGATCATTGTTCGGCACAACATCGATGGCCGAAGGGCCTGTTCTGTGCTGTACTGTTCTATGTTCTATGTTCTATGTACAGCAACACCGAGAGTACCTCACACCTGAAGACCAGGGTATTGCCTGCAATGGAGAGAGAGCGTTGCTCCCACCAGCTGTTTTTGTCTTACCTTGGTGATGCGCTCCTCCCAGTTTTTGGTGCACTCCCCAGCCGCTCCGAACCCTATCCCCAGCATCCTCAGGTAATCCGACCTGATGGTGAAAGGGACAAAAGACCGGTCGGCCCAGTTACCAAGAACATGGCCTCGCTCTTGCCACGGTTTACCTTTGTTCCTGTGGCCAGTTCAAACTGGTCGCAGGCGATCAAGAGCCTGCGTATCGACATGGAGTCCGAGCAGAAGAAGGCAACATTGTCCATGTACAGGGAGGCCTTGTCTTGAGCGCCTCCGCTGCCTGGCATTGTCACTCCTCTTATACCCGGATCCTTCCTGATGGACTCGGCAAAAGGTTCTATGCAGCACACAAACAGGGCAGAGGAGAGGGGGCATCCCTGCCTGACTCCAGATTTGATCTGGAAACTTTCTGATTCCCACCCGTTGATTGAGACTGTGCTATAGATGTTAGTGTAGAGCAGTTTGATCCAATTGCGAATTCCCTCCCCAAACCTCATTTTGGAGAGCACATCCATCATGTAAGTGTGTGATATTCTGTCAAAAGCCTTCTCCTGGTGAAGGCTGATGAGGCAGGTGTCCACCCTCCTGTCCTGCACATAGGCGATCGTATCCCTGAGTAGCACGAGGCTATCAGAGATCTTCCTGCCGGGTACAGCACAGGTCTGGTCAGGATGGATCACCGACTCCAAAGCAGACCTGACCCGATTGCCAATGAATCGGCGAGAATTTTATAATCCACATTCAACAGTGAAATGTGTCGCCAATTTCGAATTTCTTCCCTTTTCCCGCTTCTACTTGTAGATGAGGGTGATGATGCCTTTCCTCGTGGATTCTGACATGCTGCCGTCCAGAAGCATACTCTCGTACACTTTCAGCAGGTCTGGGCCCATCCAGTCCCACAGAGTCGAATACAACTCAGCCGGTAAGCCGTCACTTTCGGGAGTTTTACTAGTCTCAAAGGACTTGCCAGTCTTTGTCAGCTCATCCAGAGTTAGCTGTTTGTCCAGGCTTTCCCTCTCGCTGTCATCTAAGGCTTCCGTGATAAACGACAGGAAGGTCTGGGAAGTCGTGCTATCTGTTGGCTTCAGATCATACAGTCCGGCATAAAAGGATTTGCTGATCCTCAGGATGTCAGACTGTGATAGGTTACAGAGCCACCTTCTTCCTTCAGGCAGCTGATCACAGAGGTCTCTCTGTGCACCTTTTGGAAGAAGCGCGAGCACGTTTCATCCTGCTCCACGGAGCGGACTCTGGAACGGAAGATAACCTTGGAGGCCTCCAAAATATAGAGCGAGGCTTGCTGGCTCTTCACCTCTTGGCGATCCTCCTGGATATCAACTCCCATCGACTGCAACTGGAACAAATTCTGCATACTTTTCTGGAGTCTGGACATGGCCCCTCGTCTCTCTCTCACCTTTTGAACACCTTTGAGATCCCCTTGATTGCTTCCCACCAGAGATATGGAGATTCAAAGAGGCGTTTCACGGTTCTCCAACCTTTGTAACCCCTTTTAAGTTCCTCGAGATTCTCTGAAGTCAATAGTTTCACATTCAGCTTCCATGTCTCCCTGCCCGTCCCCTGGTTTTCCTGCAGGTGGCAGTCGGCCAGTAGGAGACAGTGGTCAGAGAAGAACACCGCTTGACATCGGTGGACCTGACCGTGAAAGCACATATGCAAAGAAAAAGTCTATCCTGGAGCGGACGGACCCACCTGGCCGTGACCATGTGTATCTACGCTGCGCTCTGTCTGCAGGGTTGCTGAAGATGTCGAACAGCTTGGTGTCTTTTATCGTTTCCATCAGGAGTCTGGACATAGCGTCTAGTTTGCTCTCGGCTCTGCTGGATCGTCCAGCCGCATCGATGATGCAGTTGAAGTCACCGCTCAGAATGACCGGCTTGGAAGTGGCCAACAACAGTGGGAGTTGCTGAAGGACTTCCAGCCGCTCACTCTTTACGGCCGGGGCATGCACATTGATGAGTCTGAGTGGGGCGTTTTTGTATTTGACGTCTGATACGAGGAGGTGTCCACCCACTACCTCCTTAACATCGGAGATGGTGAAGTTGCCTCCCCGCAGCAGAATACCCAGGCCGGAGGAAAGACAATAATTTCTTTCTGACCAGATGGGTGGCCCGTGGGACCACCAGCTCGACCAGCGCCTGTAGTTGCTGAGGTGCAGAATCCCACACTCCTGCAGGAACAGTAGGTCGGCTTTCACGTTGGCCAGGTAACTGAGTGTGGCTACACACTGCAAAGTGTCTTTAATGCTTCGCACATTAATCAATGCAATTTTAAATCCCATTTAAAAAAAAGTAGATTTACCAGTCTCAGAGTCCAGAGTCTATACAGTTGGTTGTTCCAGCTGTTGAATGTTCCCCAGCATACCGGTGGTGCTCACAAACTGTTGCACAATTGTAGGGTTGAGAAAGCTGCCCTGGTCCGTACTGGGCCTGTGAACTTGACGGGGATACGTTGGGGGGGTACTGCAGCCCTGCAGTCCATCGTTGCAGTCAGTGGGTGTTGGCGTTGCAGACCGGTTTTTGCCTGGGTTGTTGCTGCTCCTGAATTTCTGGAGCTGGTCTGTGACCTTGTTTTTAATATCCAGCATCTGGTGGGCATTGGTCACATTGCTGTTCCCATCAACCAGAGGTTGATGATCTCGACGTGTTTCATTGTCTTTGCTGTCTGTCGTCTGGGGGGTCTGTACATTCCGTTCCACATTGGTGCCTGGCCTCTTAATTTGAGGCTGATCCTTAACTGTTCTTCCTCATCGGAGGAGGTGTCGGCGCTAAGGCTGCTGGCTGGAAGCTGTCACTTTTTGCCATTCCCCATCAGGGATTTCTTCGGTTTATTTTTCTGTTTCCTCTTTCGTTTGTCCCTATTCGCCATTTCCATCCTGATCCATTGAGTCTTCCTTTTCTGATGTAGTTGGGGTTGTGTCATCAGCGTACGCTGGGGCCTCCACTTTTTGTTGAGGGACCTTCTGTTGATTTCCAGCATCCTGTGCTTTGGTGTCTTTGTCAATGGAGGATGCATGAACCTCCTCTGTCGTCACCTTTTTTACTCCGCCGCTGATGATTTGAGCATACGCGCCCCGCGTTTTGGGCAGGCCCTATAAAGATGGTCATCCTCCCCACACAGGTTGCAGCATTTGTCTTCCTTTCAGTCCTTTGTCATGTGTCACTCCTGCCTGCAGTTTTTGACATTGCAGTTGGCGGCAACGTGCCCCGTTTTGCCACAGGTGCGACACACTCGTGGCTGCCCTGCATAATAAAGGTAGCCGCGACTTCCTCCAATGGTGAAACTGGAGGGGGGGGATGCAGGATGGTTCCGTTGCCGTCCGTTCTCAAGGTCACCTTGACCTGGTGTTCACTTGTTCAGATGCCAAAGGTATCCTTCAGTTCCACGCTGCTACCTTTCAGCTAGACATACCTGGCGAGGAACGTGAGCACATCAGACACGGGAATGTGGGGGTTGTACGTGTGCAGTGCAACAACCTGGTTTCGCTGCGACGGTAGCATGAACAGAGGCTCCGCAGTCAGGATAGACAGAGGGCCCTAGTTGCCTTTTTCTTTAAACGCCTTCAAATGTTTGATGCAAGCTAGAACGTTTTTGAAGGTGACGTCAAAATATCCATTGTTGGGGAAGTCTTGCAAGCAGAAGACATCTGTTGCTTCAAACCCACAGCACTCGAGCAGCACCCACTTCACGAAGAAATTCCGATCCACAGGCAAGACTCCTTCCGACTTCTTCACTGTAACTCGGACAGTGTTTCGCACTCCCTGGCCTGGTGCTCGGGATGCAGCTGAAGCCATAGCTCAAATGTTGAGTCTAAACGGTACTGGCGTTAGGCCTAAACCAGAGGCTTAGACCAGCATGAAGATCCACCAATAGCAGCAAAGCTCAAACGTTTCCTGTTCGATGTCTTCAATCCCTCCGTGTTCTTCAATCCATGATCGACATCGAAATCCGCAGCTTCACTTGATCAAGCGATCTCAAGTCACTTGATCTTAGCCAAAAGGCCTCTAAGAAGTGCCATTCCATCTGGTCCCCGTTTGTGGTGATCAGTGCTGAATGGCACTTGTATGAGCCTCACCTACCTCCGGAATCTGCACATTAGAATGAGGCTAGCTGTCTCACACTCATATGCAGATTTACTAAAAACTGATCCCGCCCACAATGGATGGGATTTACATCGCAATGTCTTGCAAGATCACATTGGATCTCGCGAGGCATTGCAAGCTAGGTAGATCCAGGGAGCGGGGTCTCCCGGCTTTTATCAGCCACGATGCGCTGCTTTTCAAGCGCAGCTGGCCATTGGATTGCGCGCTTAGACTCACACTTTACCTCTTCAAACTGAAGATGAATTTCCATCATGTTATGATTGCTGCCACTTAAAGGCTCCTGTACCATGAGGTTTCTCCCATCCCATTGCTCGTTACCAGGCCTGGAATTGCTTTCTCCCTTGTTTGCCCCAGAATGTACTAAGTAAGAAATTATCTGAATGCACTCTATGAATTCACTTTCCATTCTACCTTTCCAAACCGAATTCATATGATCTATTTGCAGATGAAGTTCACCCATGATTATTGCAGTATCTTTATTACACACCCCATTTATTTTTTTCTGTATTCTCTGTCCTATAGTGTAACTACTGTGAGGGGCCTATAGACTACTCCCACAAGTGACCTTTATTACTTTACTTGTTTCACATCTCGACCTAAACTGATTCTACATCTTGCTCATTTAAGCCAAAATTCTCTCCCCCACCCATGCTAATAATGACCTTAATTAAGAAGCTATCCCACCACCTTTTTCTAGTTTCATATCTTTTTGAAATGTCAAATACCCTTCTATATCCAGGCTTGGCCACCCTGTAACCATGCCTCTATGGTAACTATCATGTTATACGCATTTGTTTCTTTTTTTTAATAAACAATTTTATTGAGGCATTTCGGCATAGTAAACAGCAACAGTACAGAACAATGTGCAAAAATGCAATCAACATAGTGCAAAAACCAATTCCCCTCCCACAAGGACCTGCCCAACTAACCCCCTAATCTATATTGTCCTAACCCCCCACCCCCCCCCCCCCCCACCCCCCCCCCCACCCCCCCACTTCCCCCCCCGCCCACCCCTGCTGATGATTAATTTTCCGCGAAGAAGTCGATAAATGGTTGACACCTCCGGGCTAACTCTGACAGTGACCCTCTCAGAGTGAACTTAATTTTCTCCAGATCGAGGAAGCTCGCCAAGTCCGATAGACAGGCCTCCAACTTAGGGGGCTTTGAGTCCCTCCATGCCAGCAGAGTTTGTCGCCGGGCTACCAGGGAAGCAAAGGCCAGAAAGTCGGCCTCTCTCTCCTCCTGGACTCCCGGGTCCTCCGAAACCCCAAAAATTGCCACCTCCGGACTCATCACCACCCTTGTTTTCAGTACCCGGGACATAACATCCGCGAATCACTGCCAGTACCCCTTGAGTTTTGGACATGCCCATAACATGTGGACATGGTTCGCTGGTCCTCCCGCATATCTGGCGCACCTGTCCTCCAGTACAAAGAATTTACTCATCCGGGCCACTGTCATGTGGGCCTGGTGGACCACCTTGAATTGGACAGGCTGAGCCTAGCGCGTGTTGCGGTTGCGTTAACCCGTCTCAACGCCTCCGCCCATAAGCCCTCTTCTGTCTCACCACCGAGCTCCTCTTCCCACTTAAGCTTCAGCTCGTCGGTCAGCGTCTCCTCTGCCCCCATAAGTTCTTTATATATATCCGAGACATTCCCCTCTCTCGCCCATCCACTGGACACTACCCTGTCCTGGAACCCCCAAAGAGGCAGGCGTGGGAAGGATGGAATTTGCCTGCGTAGAAAGTCCCGCACATGCAAGTACCTGAAATCATTCCCTTTCACCAGCCCAAATTTCTCCTCCAGCGCCCTCATGCTCGGGAAGCTCCCTTCTAAGAACAGATCCCCCATCCTTTCAATCCCAGCCCTCTGCCATATTCGGAACCCACCGTCCATATTCCCCAGAGCAACCCGGTGATGGTCGCAAAGTGGGGACCAAACCGATGCTCTCACTTCTCCCTCGTGCCTTCTCAATTGACCCCAGGGGCGAAATTCTCCGACACTGCTGGGGCCGCCGAAAATCCCGCCCCCGCCGTGCGGAGATTCTCCGCCACCTGGGAAGTGGCGATGGCGGGAATCTCGCCACTCCGATCGGAGAGGCCCCTGCGGTGATTCTCCGGCCCGGATGGGCCGAAGTCCCGCCGCTGGGAGGCCTCTCCCGCCGCCGAGGTTTGAACCACCTCTGGAACGGTGGGATCAGCGGCGCGAGTGGGCCCCGGGGTCCTGGGGGGGGGGGGGGCGCTCGAAACCCGGGGGGTGCCCCCACGGTGGCCTGGCCCGCGATCTGGGGCCCCCGCTCAGACTCCGGGCCAGTGCCTTGGGTGCACTATTTCTACTCCTCGACCGCCACGGCCTTCGCCATGGCGGATGCGGAAGAGAACCCCACGTCGCACATGCGCCGGCAGTAACGTCAGCGGCCAGCTGCCGCTGACGTCACTGCCGGCGCATGCACCGACCGGCGAAAGCCTTTCGGCCAGCCCCGCTGCCGGGGGCGCCGGTTTTTTGCGCCAGTCTTCTGGTGCCAACCCCTCCGGCGCGGGGCTGGCCTCCAAAGGTGGGGGGAATTCCCCACCTTTGGGGAGGCCCAACCCCTGAGTGGTTGGCGCCACTCCCCTACTCCGGGACCCTCCGACACGCCGGGTAGGGGAGAATGCCGCCCCAGATCCGCAAAGGTGCCACCACTATAGGGCTGGTGGAGTACTGTGCCGGCGGGAGCGGCAGGGTCGCCGTAACCAGGGCTGCCACACTGGTGCCCCTGCACGAAGCGGCCTCCATCCACCCACCATCCACTTCCTTATCATAGCTATGTTGGCCACCCAGTGGTAATTACTAAAGTTTGGCAGCGCCAACCCTCCTTCCCCTCGGTTCCTCTCGAGCATCACCCTCTTTACCCGCGGGGACTTTCCCGCCCGCACAAATCCCATAATAATTTTACTGACCTTCTTGAAAAAGAATGAAAATGGGGAGACACTGGAAACGAACATTTTAACCGTCTGCACTCTCCCCACTAGTGTCAGTGGGAGCGCATCCCACCTCTGAAACTCGAGTCTCATTTTCTTCACCAACCGGGGTAAGTTCAAATTGTGCAACCCACCCCAGTCTCGCGCCACTTGTATCCCTAAGTATCTGAAACTGTCCCCTACTAACCTTAAAGGCTTAAATTTAGAGGACCCAATTATTTTTTCCAATTAAGGGGTAATTTAGCGTGGCCAATCCACCTATCCTGCACATCTTTTGGGTTGTGGGGGTGAAACCCATGCAGACACGGGGAGAATGTGCAAACTCCTCACGGACAGTGACCCAGAGCCGGGATTTGAACCTGGGTCCTCAGCGCCGTAGGCAGCAATGCTAACCACTGTGCCACCGTGCTGCCGCTCAGCCAACCCTCCTGGCCTCGCGCCTGGACTACAAACAACTCACTGTTTGCCATGTTCAGTTTATACCCTGAGAACCAGCAGAATTCCCTCAAGATTCCCATGATTTTATCCATCCCAGCCACTTAATTCATGATGTATAAGGGCAGGTCGTCGGAGTATAACGAGACTGTGTGTTCCACCCCCCCCCCCCCCCCCCCCCCCCCCCCATACCAGCCTCGTCCAACCGCTAGATGCTCTCAGGGCAATTGACAGAGGTTCTATTGCTAGCACAAACAGCAGTGGGGAGAGGGGGCACCCTGCCTTGTCCCTCGGTACAGTCTAAAATAGTCGGACGTCATCCTGTTCGTCCTTATGCTAACGTCCGGAGCCTGGTACAGCAGCCTAACCCAGTCGATAAAGCCCTCTCCGAACCCAAATCGTCCCAACCCCTCCCATAAATAGTCCCACTCAACCTGGTCAAAAGCCCTCTTGGCATCCATTGCCATGACTACCTCTACCTCCCCACTCTTCGGGGGCATCATGATCACATTTAGCAGCCTTCTTAGGTTGGCCACCAGCTGCCTGCCCTTGTCGAACCCGGTTTGGTCTTCCAAAGTAACGTCCGGCACACAGTCCTTAATCCTAGCAGCCAAGAGCTTGGCCAGTAATTTTGCATCTACATTAAGCAGAGAGATCGGCCGATAGGACCCACATGCCTCCGGGTCTTTGTCCCATTTCAGTATCCGGGAGATGGTGGCTTGTGACATCGTCGGGGGTAAAACCCATCTGTCTCTTGTCTCATTAAAAACCCTAACCAGCACCGGCCCCACTATCTCAGAGAACTTTTCATAGAACTCCACTGGATACCCATCCGACCCCGGGGCTTTACCTGATTGCATGGCTCTCAAGCCCTCCAATATTTCTTCGGTCCTAATCGGGGCCCCCAGCCCGTCTACCAACCACCTACCCACTTTTGGGAAGGTAAATCGATCCAAAAAGTGCCTCATCCCTCCGGCCCCGCGGTGGGGGGGTTCCGAGGTATAAAGCTTACTGTAGAAGTCCATGAACACCTTGTTCAGCCCTGGCGGATCCCCTACCACGTGTGTGTGTGTGTGTCCCCATCCCGTTGACTATATTCCCTATTTCTTGGCCGCTTCCCGCTTCCTCAGTTGCTGTGCCAGCATTCAACTGGCTTTCTCCCCATGCTCGTAGATTGCGCCTCTCGCCTTCCTAAGCTGCTCCACTGCCTTACCTGTGGACAACCCCCCAAACTCCGACTGTAGCCTTCGTCATTCCCTTAATAGCTCTGCCCTCGGGGTCTCCGCATGTCTCCTGTCTATCTGTAAGACCTCCTTTACCAGTCTGTCTGTTTCTGCCCTGTCTGTCCTGTCCCTACGTGCTCGAATCGCGATCAGCTCCCCTCTCACCACTGCCTTCAGCACCTCCCAGAGCACCACAGCTGAGACATTTCCTGTGTCATTGACCTGCAGGTAGTTTTGCATACATTTCCTCACCCTCTCGTACGCCAACAGACCAACCTTTAGCCTCCATTGAGGGCACTGAAAGCTTTTCTTACAGACCTGCAGATCAGCCCAATGTGGAGCATGGTCCAAAATTGCGATCGCCGAGTATTCTACGTCCGTCACCCCCGCCAACAAATCCCTGCTCATGATGAAAAAATCAATTCGGGAATACAGCTTATCAACATGTGAATAGAACAAAAATTCCTTCCCCGTCGGCCGTCTAGCCCTCCATGGGTCAACCCCCCCCCATTTGCTCCATGAACCCCATCAGTTCCTTTGCCATCGCGTGCACCCTACCCGTTTTTGAACACGACCGGTCCAGGCCGGGGTCAAGGACTGTGATAAAATCACCTCCCATAATCAACCTGTGCGAGTCCAGGTCAGATATCTTCCCCAGCAGTCTCTTAATTAAATCCACATCGTCCCAATTTGGGGCATATACATTGACCAAAACTACCCTCACCCCCTCGAGCTTGCCACTCACCATGACAAATCTACCTCCCCCACCCAAAATTGTGCTACCCACCTCGAATTGCACCCGTTTGTTAACAAAAATCGCAACCCCTCTGGTTTTAGTATCCAGCCCCGAGTGGAAGACCTGGCTGATACAGCCCTTCCTTAATCTGACCTGGTCAGCTACTTTCAGATGAGTCTCCTGTAGCATAATTATGTCCGCCTTCAGCGTCCTCAGATGCGCGAACACACGTGCCCTCTTTACCGTCCCGTTTAACCCTCTAACATTACAGGTGATCAGCATGTATTTATTTCTATATGTGTGAAAAATCCATCCATTTTGTTACGACTGGTGCAGACACTCAACTATATTCTTTACTATATTTTCAATCTCTGGCCTTATCTGCTGGTGCACTCTTAATGTTGTACTATCTGTGCTTCCTGCCACACACTCTAACTATCTTTATACAAATTGACACCTTGCTGTTATCCATTAATTTAACAAATCTCCTCTCACACGACTCCTTCCCTCTGCTATTTAGTTTAAAGCTCTCTACTGGGGATCATTACCTTTGAGGTTCTGCATTTAAATTTCAGCCCTAACTGCTCATAATCCCTCATCAGAATCTCTTTCTTAGTCCAATCTATATCATTGGTACCAATGTGGACCACAACAACTGGATCCACCCCTGTCGCTGCAGGTTTCTCTCCATCCCTGAGCATATGAAAAATGAAATGAAATGAAAATGAAAATGAAATGAAAATCACTTATTGTCACGAGTAGGCTTCAATGAAGTTACATTCGCCACAATGAAGTTACAGTCGCTACATTCCGGCGCCTGTCCGGGGAGGCTGGTACGGGAATATGCTGGTACGCATATGTCCCAAACCCAGCCACTGGCAGGTAGCACTGTGATTTGGTCTCTTGCTCTTGAATGCAGAGGACTGTCAATCCCCTGAGTATACTGTCCATTACTGCCACAAATTTCCCATTGATTCCATCCCCCCCCCCATTTTAATGGCTACTTGAACCACTGCGTCATGGTCAGTTCGGTCATCCACCTGCAGCCCCTGCCTTTGTCCCCACAAGATTCAAGAAAGTCAAACCTATTGGACAATTGCAAGGGCTGCAGCTCTTCCAATTCTGCCTTCTCAATATCCTTACCAGCCTCACTTCCAGTCATACCCTCCTCTCCCTGACCAATTCAGAAGACCCTAGCCGAAGGAGTGTTACCGTCTCCTCGAACAAAGTGTTCAGGTAACATTCCCCCTCCCTGATACATTGCAGTGTCTGCAGTTCAGCCTCCACTCAACAGCACTGAGCCAAAGTTTCTCAAGCTGCTGACATTTACTACTGACGTTTTTTTCCCTGGATCACACTGGTGTCCAGCAACTCCCACATTCTGCAGTCACAGCACATCAACTGCCTTGCCACCATTGTTATATTTTAATTAACCCTATCACCCTCAATGGGCTTTACGACTGCTATGAACCTAAATGAACTGCTATGAATGCTAAAACATTGCAATTACTGCTAAATTGCCCGAATTCTTAAAGGTAAATGAGCAAAATACTCACCAACTAATCACTTACCTGTTTCCCTCTTCCCTCGCTGAATTAAATTCTCTTGATTTGATTTATTTATTGTCTTACTCACCAAATTCCCAAGTTCACACCTTGTGACAAGCTACACTCAGTGATGAGCTAATTTTTCATGCTGGCTTACTTCAGATTACATCATGCAGAGAGAAATCACACTGAAACTAAATAGCTGAACGAATTGTCAAGAATATACATACATGCATAAGATATTAAAGATATAAACTAAACATATTCCTTTCAAACCTCAATGGCTTTGATTTATCTTCTGTTTCATTATTTGCTTGCTCTCACAACCTGGTACAATTTCCGTTCTTGAAATGGTCAGTAGAACACAGACAGTCCTTCAAAAACCTTTGGTGATTCCTGTCCCAGTCACGCATACCATTTATATTTCGGAACCCTCATCAAGATTCCAATGTTCTCTATTTTCTGTGCTTGTCCATCAACTATTGATCTTCCATATTTTTCCCCCTCAAGCTTTTGTATTATGTGGCCACCTGGAGTATTCATTCTCGTCTTTTTAAAATTTTTGTGTGAAATGCTGAACTATGTCTGAATATTGTGGCTTCAAAAGATTATTTGACTTCTGTTTTAGCTCATTATTTTTCACAGCTAAAAGTTGACTCTCAATCTAAAAGCCAATGTTGTGCATGATTCAACAATATGCAAATATTATGCAGACCTTCTCAAGGGTTTATTGAAGAGCACAATCTGACTTGCCAAAAATCAGAAATGTTTCTTCAATATTCTAAAGTTATATTTGATAAATATTTGAGTGGAATTCTGCATTTGACATACCGAAGTAGAATAGGTAGATGAGTCAACAATACTTTTCAGGTTAATTGTTGTCACCCAGTCAATCACACGTGTTCCATTTGTTTCTAACATTCAGATTCCAGATCATTGAATCTGAAGTAAAGGGATATATGTGGAGAATGATAATCTAAAATACATCCAAAATTTCTATTTTAGTGTTTCATACAAATTGGATAATCATGGTCACTTACAGATACTTGAATGTGTGTACATCATTTTATTTAAGTTGTAAAAAAAAACTAATGCAGCAAATAAGCAACAGATCAGTCAGCATCTATCAAGGGAATAGATGGATTATGACATTTTAGGTGTGCACTTTTCACAAGTACAATAGGCCCCCCAAACAATACAGTTTCTTTTTAATTTTACAGTACCCAATTCATTTTTTCCAAGGGGCAATGTAGTGTGGCCAATCCACCTACCATGCACATCTTTGGGTAGTAGGGGCGAAACCCACACACAAACGGAAAGAATGTGCAAGCTCCACACGGATAGTGACCCAGAGCCGGGATCGAACCTGGGACCTCGGCGCCCTGAGGCAACAGTGCTAACCACTGCACCACCGTGTTGCTCGTAACAATACAGTTCTGAGGAGGAATATACTCCCAAATTATTATTACATGAGGTAGAGTTTCCGTTTTGTTTGCCCTGGCACAAATTGTGTTTAAAGTTCCTGTAGGTTTCTGAAGTGAAGTTATTGTTCAAATTGCCACTAACTCATTTGCGTATCACCGAATGTAAAATCTTCCATTAGCCAGTGCAATAGGGCAGCGTGGTAGAATGTAATTGATTATTTTTCTTCCTTGCATTAAAAAGATTTAAAAGATTCCTTGATGTATTTGAAAATAGTAACCTGGTGCAGCTTTATTAATTTAGGTGATGACGGGCATATCATTAAAAAAAGAAATTAATGAGCATTCTATTCCACAATACCTGTGAGTATCTTCAAAAACTATTAAGACCCTTTCACAAGTTTCACTTAGTAAATTAAATATTTTTTAACATTTAAATAATTGCAAAATGCGCCTTCGCTTCCAAACAAAAATATTTTATTTCTTTTTCAAGGGATGCAAATTATGTAATCAGAAAACTTGCCATGCTCATGCTCATTTATTCAGTCAGGTGTAATTTATTCAGTCAGGGTGTTGCCTGTTTTGTGATGGGTCCAGCCTCCAACCAGTTGCATCAAAAAACACAAACCGAATTTATGCTGGATGTTACTTACACTTGGATTTTGATTCTCCATTCCTTCACGTCGGCAGGATCCTCTGTGCTGCTGCACAGAGTGCAGATTTCGCTGAGTACCAAATTCTCAGGCTTCGCTGGCAGTGGTAGTGAGGCGGATTCACAACGGAGAATCTCACCCTTGATCTTTTATGCTGCTTTGGCTAAATTGTGCAGGAAGCCCAAACCCCTGCCTTTTTTCTTTATAGATTATGACTGACCAATTGTGTCTTTCTGCCATTTTCTAATTTTAAGCACTTTTGGTTTTGACAGTGATTATTGCTTAAATTTTAGCGGTATTTAATTTAATTTTAATAATCTTTAAATCTTTATTGTCACAAGTAGGCTTACATTAACATTGAAATGAAGTCACTGTGAAAAGCCCCTAGTTGCCATGACTTACCAATTTGTTTTATTGCCCATCCCTTGAATTGAGGGAATTGAAGTGTCAACCACATTGCTATGGATTTGGAGCCACATGTAGGCCAGGCCAGACCAGGTAAGGGAGGCAGATTTACTTCCCTAAGGGAATTACGACAATCGACAATGAGTTCATCGTCATCATTAGACTGTTAATTCCAGATTTCTTTTTATTTTACCATCTGCTGTGGTGGGATTCCTGCCCACATTCCCCACAGCATCATTTGGATTATTACTCCAGTGACAATACCACTATGCCACTGCCTCCCTATTTGAAGATAAATGCTTAACATGTTTGAAAGACTGTTGTTTTTAATTGCAACATTAACTGATTTAGAATAAACTATTTAATGCCTGCATTAAAATAGAAAAAAAGTGATGTTTTACATTCAACAAATAAATAAATATCTGCTAATATCCCCAAGACCAACTTTACATTAAAACAATTGTAAAGGCAATTCATTCCAAATGGCCGATGTTGATGTTTGTACTTCACAGGAATTTCTTACCATTTTAATTACCTTTTCTCCCACAATGTTGTTCTCTTAAAAAAAGTATTTGTGATTTATTTTGTACAAACAATGTGTAACATAATTCCTTCCTTTATCCTGAGTATTTTCTGTAAGGCTTTGGTGGCATTTAAATTAATAGCTGCTGCTGGCTTATGGCTGTGAGCAATGCAAGGAAATTACTAGTCGTATTTGGAAATCAGTCTGCAACATGTGACACAGATCAATCAAAATCATCAGTTGAACTACCATCTCCTTGGGTGCTGCTTTTAAGTAAATCATATTGTTAATTTTTGGTCACTAAATTCTCTGGACCCCCCCCCCCCTTTTGTTTTGCGTAGCCATTGTTCCCATATGTTTTATGCCATTGAAGCTGTTCATGGAAACACTGGTGCAAGCAAAATAAAATCTGTTTCTGAGCAGTCTTTTATAATGCTCTGGTGGGCCCTCTTATTGCCAATGTTTAGCAAAGGAATTTGTGTTTGAAGATTATAATTGGGCTGTAATTATTAGTTTTATTGTCTCTTAATGATTCTGGTGGTAACCATTATTGGAAGTCATTAGCAGAAGATAGAAAATGCAAACTGACAGTAATTTTCCCACCAGTGGATTTTAGTGGAAGAAATGCCATTTTACCATTGTGATTTCATTTACCAAATAAAACCACCAAGAGGAAAATGGAGACCCCACCCTCTGATCCAGGTAGAGCATTCTCCCTCAGCATTCTGAACAATGAGAATATTTTGTTCCTAATTCCAAGTTCCAGATCAGAAAGATTCTGATTTATTGATTGTGTGTTTAAAGAATTAGGTGACTTCATTCTTCTAATTATTTGAAGTTGTTTTATATATTGCCTTCCTAATTAGGTGTAAAATTAGTATAGATCTGGGCAAAATAAAGAATAATTTAGAAGGTATCATTAAAGATTTGTGTGCTTTAATAATCAAAAATATGAGAGCAGAAGTATTAAATTACCATTCTGACCTTAATCTCCTGCCCTGAAATGCAAATGCAAAATGGTGATAAATAAAGAAGCTATACAAATTTTTACATGGAAACTTTAGGACTATCATACTAATTTTTAAAAAAGGAATTATTGTATGATGTTATGGATCCATGGTTATATTTAAAAAGTGTAAAATATATAAAGGTTTAAATTTTCTCTTTGCCCACTAGCTTTTCAACAAATCTGTGTGGACAGGGGTAGAAAGATTATTGGGAGCCATAGGCTCAGGAAATGTGTGCTTCTCACCCCCATTTTCTATTAACAAAGAAATGTCCATCTATGTCTGCTGGGTATACATATGGTCAGAGACTTCAAATGAGTAAAATGTGGCCTCTTCCATGCTTCCTGCTATTTGCACTGTTTGAACGCTGGAGGCAAGGGATCCTGGTTTGGCCCAAGCATTCACTGTTCAACAGCTGAAAGAAAGAGGATGAAAAATATTCCTAAGATCCAGAGCTTGTGCATGTGCTTCTGGAGCATTGCTTTGTATAGACTGAAGAACAGGAGTACATTCTTTCGGAATTTAAAAAAAATAATTTTCTCACAGCAGCACAAAGGCTACTTGCACACCTGCGTGGTGACAGGTTTTGAGATCCACTGCTGCTGAATGCTGCACTCCTCGAAAATGCTATTAACACTGAAAATTGATAGAGGTCAGGGAAGGTATCGATGTGGCAGGCTGAACTCTTACTCCACACTTACCCCCACTCTGCTGGGATGTAGCTCAAACAATGAGGGAGCTGGCAAAGGCACATAACACCTAGGCTATAATCTGAATTTCTGTTCAGTGAAATATCCTCATAATTCTCCCCTCCAGATGCAATATTGTAGTTATTACATTTTCCTATATACATACGAGAAAATATACTGAATCATTATTTGGCATCAATGCCTAGAGATTGTTCCTGAAGAACATTCAGGAAGAACATTCACCTGAAGAAGGAGCCGTGCTCCGAAAGCTCGTGTTTGAAACAAACCTGTTGGACTTTAACCTGGTGTTGTAAGACTTCTTACTGTAGAGATTGTTGAACACTGTCCTCATTCTATAAGTGCAGAGAAAGTCCCCTAGTGTGGCTGGTGGTGCATTTCCCATGCAGATTGTGCACACCATGTACACCAAATTGGTGAAGACAGAAAAGGAGACTTCCAGGACCCATACCTGGAACATTGCACATATGAATAAGAAGCCCAGTAGTGTTTTGTGACCCTCTTGGCAAAATTGGTCCGTGTTGAACACAACCAATGTAAGGCCTGCTGCATCCAAGAATATGGATCTATATGTGGCCTAAACAATGGTCCTTAATGTGATCAATCGAGGCCACCATCAAAAATGTAAGTTTGCTCAAAAATACTTGCCTGAATACAGGGCTGAAAGGAACAGGCAGAAGAACTGCATTACTTTTAAAACAGAGATTGTTCAGTTATTCAGAATAGTTGGCCTCTCAAGAGCATAGAGTCCCATTTATCGAAACCAAGTAGCCTCACAGGTTGTTTCACCAATACAAAGGCGATCATAAATAGTGTTAAATCCAAGTGGAGTGGCCACAAGGAACAGATGTTTGGAGGCAAAACAAAAGGTTTAATCCATTATGCAACTACACTCTCCACTCCCCGAAGGGTACCCCCACCCCAGCCAACACCTGGCCAGGATTTTTATACCGGTCAGTCTTCCCTTATTAAGGGCAACCCCCCCCCCTTTTATTGGGGATGCTCATATTCTGCCGAGGTCACGGGGAACTCCCCTGTGACCTCCATGTGAATTACAGCAAATTGGAAGAGTTTCCATTGGCTATCTGCACCCCCAAACTTAGTTCTCAAAGGTAGTTTGATATTAGTTGATATTACCTCTCCCTTCAACTTTGATCTATTTCCTGTAACACAATGAGATTGATGAAATGCTCTGAGACCTGCCTTTGCAGGTGAGAATTACTGTGAGACCCGCATTCTGATTGAATGGTGGGGCAGGCTCAAAGGACTGATTTTCCTACTTCTGCTCCTAATTCCTATGCTCCTGTAATTTGCTATTGTACCTTCCAAAGACGCAGGAATATCCAACACGCAGGCTAGTTTTTAGGTGAAGGTTTTTATGTTCCAACCTGTAGAAGTGTTGGGTTCCCAAAAACTGGTAACCAAGGATTGATAACAAACAATAGTTCATTTATTAACTGAGCAGAGGTTACATGTCTGTACTCTGCCGCTCTCCAAGTACACTCGCACATCCGTCACTTGGGTAACCATGTTATCCCGTCATCATATGTCCTCTCAGTCTACACAACCCATCACAATTGAAAGTTTTATTTGTAATGAGAATATGGGTTGCTTTGTGACAATTTAAAATAGGACAAAGTGTTGCCTGTAACAATAACCAGTGTAGCAAATTTAAGGAACAGTAATATTTATGGACATTTCTGATTTTCAGTTTAATATTTTGATATTTTGTATTTGTGTTAGCATTACTGATTCCCAGCATGTTACTCAACCCTACCAGACTACTTCCATATTATGTAGGCAATTATTTAATATATTTCAAAATGCATTCTATTACTTCATATTTTAACTGTTTCAACAGTTATGTGCGAAAAAGCAATTGAATCCACCTTGCAGAAACAGTTGATCTGTGAAGATATGTTTAGAGGCTATTGTTTGATTGCATTAATAAATATAATATGACATTGCCAGATTGTTACACCAAAACACTGTCACAGTAACTAATTATATATAGGTTTTGGCATATAAGTCTTGCAATATGGATTTATCCAATTGGAGAAGGTATGAAGAACCAAGGAAGGGGAGAGAGAATTAGACTTGGAGGGTAAATCAACAAACTTTATTGCAGCTGGTTACAGAGTGTTACTTCTAGAACCATTGAAAGCTTACAGCACAGAAGGAGACGATTCAGCTCATTGCATTTGCGTCGGATGAAAAATAAAAAATAAAAAATAAAAAACCAGCTGCCCATTCTAATCCCACCATCCAGCACTTGGCCTGTAGCCTTGCAGGTTACAGCACTTTAGGTGTCGATCCAGGTACCTTTCAAACAGCTGAGAAGAATAAAGAAGCTTGGGAGCCACTGATCTACTTTTTCACTTTCAAATGATAACTACTGAGGATGAAACCCTTGGAGCTCAGGCTTCTATCAACCTATCAACCCTCAGAATGACAGGAGACCGTCCAGCAAGGTTACAAATCCCATTTGGGAAATGGTGGCAGCACTGGTCAGTGCCAGCAGCCTGAGCAAAAGGCTGGGGAGTGCAGTGTCAGAATAAAATGAATGACCTATTACGATTAGCAAGGGTAAGTGCTCTCTGTCTCCTCTTGGCACTCCATTCATCCGTCATCCCTGGTCTGCCACCTGGAACCAACAAACCACCACCTCACAGGTTTCCAGCACTTTACCTCCAAGCATCATCCACAAATCCCTCTGGCACACCTCATCATAACCCCTTCCAATTCAGGAACAGTGCCCATATATGCTAGTTGTCATTGACCTCTGGACCGCCTGATGTCCAGTTCACATTATCCCCTTTTGTGTTCTGCACGAAAAGGTTTCCCACAACCGAATGGTGAGAAAGAACCGGGCGGTCGAATACCCGAGCTGAGTATCCTGACTCCACCCAAGGAGAGGCCATGGAGCTCGCAGGGGAGGAACAGGAGTGGGCCTGAACTGAGAGTGAGCTTGGTCTGTGGAAGAAAGGTGAGATAACACTGCACCTTCATCCAGATGATCAGTCTCTTTTTTAAAAATAAATTTAAAGTACCCAGTTGTTTTTTTTTTCCAATTAAGGGGCAACTTAATGTGGCCAATCCACTTTAGCTGCACATCTTTAGCTTGTAGCGGTGAGTCCCATGCAGACATGGGGAGAATGTGCAAACTCCACAAGGACAGTGACCTGGTCCTCAACGCTGAAAGTGAGTGCTTTGTTGTCCAAACCCTTGACTAGTTATGTAACAAACTATGTCCCTTGCCTTGCAGCAACATCAATCGAAGAGCCTGGCCCATCAACTAGCCGTGTCCCACCATCTACCCGTGAAAGCACCTTGGAGGAGATCTTGAAGATGGACACAGGTAAAGTGTCACAGCTTTCATTGCAGGGTCACACACCTTGGAGGCCGAGCTTATCAGGCAGAATTCTGGGTCACTTTCTGGAGAGCAACACGCTGTTTCTGATGCACATCATATGGAGGCAGGAACGTCCCAAGGATTGGACAGTCGGATGTTTGCTGGATCCCAGGACTCAGCTGTGCCCAGTCAGGTACTGTACCTCTGGACATATTCGTTCTTCAGCTGCTTGAGATGCAAAGGCAGAGCTGGGAATACCAGGAGGGATTGTCCTGCAGCTGCAAGGCTGAATAGAAGAGTCCAAAACCTATCGTGACCCAGACCAACACGACAAAGGTTGCGACCAAAATGGAAAGCCTGGGGCAAAACCTATGACTGCTGAACTGTGAGGTAAGGCTCTGTCTCTGAGGACCATGGCTGATGGGTTTTACACCATGGTCCAGACAATGGCGGGCCTCCATTACTGGTAGTAATAGGGAATATATTAAGAGGGGTAGATGAAGTGAGAGATCTTGGCGTACAATTCACAGGTCCCTAAAGACAGCAGCTCAAGTAGACAACGTTGTTGCAAACTCAATGGACTGAATGACCTCCTTCTGCACTGTAAATTCTATGATCCATGATCTATTGTCCATGGACTCTACAAGGCCACAGAAGAGGAGAGACCCGGGTAGCATTCCTGGCTTGGTCACTGTCTGTGCGGAGTCTACACATTCTCCTAGTGTCTGTAGTGTCTGCGTGGGTTTCCTCCGGGTACTCTGGTTTCCTCTCACAAGTCACGAAAAACTTGATTGTTAGGTGAATTGGACATTAAAAAACTTCTCACTCTAGTGTATCCGAACAGGCGCCGGAGTGTGGCGAGTGTTACTTTCACAGTAACTTCATTGCAGTGTAAATATAAACCTATTTGTGACATAATTGAAGATTATTATTATTATTGTTTGGGACAGCTTCGTGTAACACCCTACACCTCAAGTTCCCGAGTTTAAGGGGGGAAGAATTTGCTCCAATCAGTTTAATTGAGCAAAACAAACTGTGGGTCAAATTAAAAGGGACAGTCTCTTAAAGGGATACTGCCTTAAACAAAAGCAAAGAGCAAATGAAACTTAAAACATCAAACTGAAATATGATTAAAACGGTCAATAAAGCAATCCAAACTCTGTGGGGCCCATCGGGCATGGAAGGTCTCGATGGTACTCATGGACACCGCATTTTCTCTTTCAGGGGACACCCGGCCGCAAATGATGCCGCATACAGATGTAGACTGTTGGATTGGATAACCCCCTTGGTTGCCTGCTGTTTGAACCTGTTTGTGACAAGTTTTCACAATGGCTTTGGACTCTTTTGATGATTCTCCTTAATTTTGAGAATGTGGGCAACTGACAATGTAATGGGTTAACTCATGAGGGCCAATTAGTTTGACAAGCATGAGTCTCAGGAATGTTATAGGGCACAATTACTTTCTGCATCAGGGATAGGCAAGGCTAATAGACACCCTTCTTCTTACTCAGGCTGCATCATTCCGCGGTCTCATTTTGTCAGGCCTTTACACTGAAGTTGCCTGGACAGCCACTCCATTAACCTTTAAGGATTGCCACCACCGTCCCTCCCCATGCCAACCAAAGTGTTACCTTCTCTTTCAGAGTCTCATCCTACCCAACCACTCAGGCCCAACGACACAGGCAACAAGCACCAGTGGGCAGCACGGTAGCATTGTGGATAGCACAATCGCTTCACAGCTCCAGGGTCCCAGGTTCGATTCCGGCTTGGGTCACTGTCTGTGTGGAGTCTGCACATCCTCCCTGTGTGTGCGTGGGTTTCCTCTGGGTGCTCCGGTTTCCTCCCACAGTCCAAAGATGTGCAGGTTAGGTGGATTGGCCATGATAAATTGCCCTTAGTGTCCAAAATTCCCCTTAGTGTTGGGTGGGGTTACTGGGTTATGGGGATAGGGTGGAGGTGTTAACCTTGGGTAGGGTGCTCTTTCCAGGAGCCGGTGCAGACCCGATGGGCCGAATGGTCTCCTTCTGCACTGTAAATTCTATGATCTATGACATGACTCCCCCCCCCCCCCCCCCGCCCCCGCCCCCCATATCATCCCAGAGGCTCCCATCTTAAGTCTCCAGTCTCCCCCCCCCCCCCCCAGAGCTAGGCAGCTGACTCATTGTCCTTGAACTACGTGGTATTGGTTGGAGAATGACGCTCACCTCCTTCCTTCCTCAAGGAGGTCATGGTCCCATTTTTAAAAAGCAGTAGTAATTCGCACCCGTTTGACGTCACATCTGTTGGGTGGGAGGATTCACTGCATTCTAATGGTTCGATTTTAACCTCGGTAAGAATATTATAATGCATTCAAATTCATGCAAATCAGATTCACACCCTTTCTTGGTGTGAAAAAGGGGTCATGGGAAGATTGCAATTGGAAATCTCGCCGATGCAATCCCGTTTTTGGTCTCTTGTGATATTTTGCGGCCAATATGGGTTTTGTGAAAAAGGCTAGCAGGCCTGCTAATTTCACCAATGCATTCTAATAAGGTAACTGATAGCTAGAAACCTTCTGTTTGAATTTTATTTTCCGGTTGAGAAACTTCCAAATAAATCACTTTCTGAATTAATGAAAGAAGAAACCTAAAGAGAAATTACAATCAAACAAAGTGTAAGACATTGCGACATTGCTTTAGATAAATAGGGGCTAAGGCAGATTTCTCACTTGTAGAAGTATTGGGTTCCAATAACTGGTGACCAGGGACTAACAACAGTAGATGTTTATTAACAGTAAGCGAGCAGTTCTTACATGCTATGTCTCTGCCCTGCACTCGGGGAGTATTCCCATGCTTCCGCCGCGTGACCCCTTTTGTACTTGTGTCATCCCAACATCCACATGACCACCTTGTCTGTTTCTCAGATCTGTGGTCCAGGCATCAGAAAATGGGGATCTGTGTATGCAGGGATTCTGCCCTCTATTTTCCTATGGCACAATTTTCTGGAGGAGGGAGCGGGAGAATGAAAGGATTTTCAGCTTACTTCCCCCTCACATCAAGCAAATCTGCCCATTACATTTCCCAGCCTAACCCAGGAGTTCCTCCCTTCATGACTTCCATAGTCCCTCGACAGAGATCATGCAACTTCTGGCCGAGATACTGCCTCAGTCACAAAGGCCTGTAAAAAGCTCCTGAACCTTTATGTAGGAAAGGTAATCAATCACAAATAGGTCCACTTGCTCTGCTGGGATTTTACCGTGGCTTCAGTTAAGATTCTGCACTCTGGTAGAAATTTGATGCTGTAGTAATGTTCACAGAAAATCAAAAATCTCCAAAGAATCATAAATAACCTTGAATTTCTTTTTTGTTTGCTTTACCTGACCTTTTTAACTGTGACTTGTTCTGCAGAATTATTTAGGAATAGCTTTCACAGGCACAAAGTTCAGTTTCTAGAGGTGCTCGGAAGGACTACTTTCGATTTTCATGTGAGTCAATGGTGCTGGCTGCTTCTTGCGCATAGCTATTGAAGGGGAGTAGTGCACACACGGGCCATCCTGCATTCACTCAAAGACATTGAAAATGTATTATCATTACTTCATTGATTTGAATGGGCTTCTACAATAACAGGATACCAAGAATTGATCAGCAGTCTTTGTTAATCAGTCCTGAAACAACGGAAATTGGGCGTGATTTGATGGAAAAAAGAGACCAGTTTTGGACGTGGTTAGCCGGGTGTTTCCAGGCGCTTGCAGTGCCAAACATGACCCTGCTATTAAATGGGCCTCTGCTTCTTTTTCAGACCTCAGCGAGGAATGCTCCACCGAAGCCTCACTTAGACACATTAAGAGCTCAGCTTGACCTCCCACTGCAGCTTCCAACCCCCCCCCTAATGCTTATCAGTTAGCGGGTATAAAATATCTTCTGGAAATCCCATTCCTACTTTGCAATGAGTCAGGAATAGTGCCTGGGGAGGCTATGGTTCACAAATGAGATGGTCACGGATTTGTATTGCCTCCTTCACAATAATCTGGAGCCTGAAACCAGAGGGAGGACGGCCTTCCCAATGATTAAGACGGTCATAATCTCCCTTATGTTCTATGCCACGGGCACCGTCCAGGTGGGAACAGGCGACATCAGCAGTGAATCACTTTTTGCTGTGTACAGAAACATCAGGGAGATCACAGAGGTGCCATACAGAAGGAAATGGGATCAGAGCCTTTTCTCCCCAAGGAGGAGCCACCAAGAAGAAAGGACATAAAAGCAAATTACTGTGGATGCTGGAATCTGAAACAAAAAACAGAAAATACTGTTGAGGAAGAAAGGGCACTTGTCTCCTCCAGGATATCAGACTTCCTGTTGGTATGGGTATTATCGACTACATGCATGTGGTTCTGGTTGTCCCCTCATATTAAGGAGAAGTGATACCACAATAACAAAGGCTACTCTCAACATGCCATTGGTGCACAATCACACTGAGAAGTTGACCTACTAGAGCAACAGCTCCATCTAGGGTTTCAATACCAATGGTCTTTGACCCTCCAAGGTGCATCCCAAGATGGCTGCTTGGCGACAAGGACTAGCTCCTCCATAAATGGCTCCTGGCTTCCTGTCACCATCCTACCACATGAGGTCAGTGGGTCTTCAGTGAAATCCGTGGAGTCACCTGCAACACATGGAGCAATCATCGTTAGGACATTATTGATCATCAGGGTGTGTATGAGAGGCTCTCCTGGAATCCTGTTATTCTTCAATAAAGAATCCTTTGTTTAGATTACCAAACATGGTTATAGTGTACGGTATGTTTGTGTCGAGAAAGCCATTGGTCACTTGAAACAATTGTTTCCCAGCTTTGATCACTTGGGGGAATCTCTTCACTACATGGCTGAGAGGGTGTTGGTGTTTTGGTCTTGCATCCTGCACAACCTCAATTACGAGTACCCAGACACTATCTCTTGGGATCCAGAGGTCACGTTGGCAGAAGGATGAGGAAGCAGGGAGGAGACCACAGCTACCAGCTGGATGGAGTGAGGGTGACTGCATTGTGAGGCTTCACTTCAATTGAAATGAATTTTTCCCCAACCCTATCACAGACTCAACATCACTTAACTGTACAACCATTTCAGAGTCTCTTTTATAAAGCCTATTTGGCTAATATCATTCAATAAAGGCCAACAGCTAATACCTTCACTCAATAACTGTATCCAGCAATATACTGTATCAACAATGCAAAAAAAAAACTAAATCCCTCAGTTTCTGCTTTGTGGGTGTATTTGCCTGCTCTAATATTCCTTAAAAATGCTCAAAAACCCCAATTGGTGCAGCATGGCTGTTAGAAGGCTGCTGACTTTCAGTGGGGGAGATTGCAGACTGTCTTATGGGATGATTTTGTGCATCTTGGGATTGAAGACCCAGCTTCATGTTGCACTACCTCAATATGGGCAATAGGAGCTAGATGCAACAGTCTCAGCCCACATGCCAGCAGACAGCACCCAGGGATCTCTTGACCTCTGTCTGAGTTTCCACTGCAGCAGTGAGGTGTTGGGAGGCCTCCACCTGTGCTGCATTGGAAGCTGAGACACCAGTTATCAGACACTCCATCATGAGTTAGGCTGGCAGTGCTTCACTGAAAGTGCCCGCAATTTCCACTGAAAAGAACAGGCCCCGAACTATGAGCTGTTCCATTTCTTAAGGTGGAACCAAACTCTTCCATGCTTGTAGCTAGTGACTGTAGCTGAACAACATGCATGTCAATGCACCAAACATCTCAATGTGCATCATCATCAGCATTTTCCTGTGGACTGTCCCATCAGGCCCTCACCTGCAGCAAAATGCATCTGTGGCCTTGTCCTCGGGCAAGTTCTCACACAATCAGATCCTTGTCCTGTCTGACGCCCATTTGTGCCTGATTTGTGAAGATATCATCTCTCGTCTAGTGCCTAAAGTGTGAACATTTCAGTATCAGAGTTAGTGGCTGTTGTGTTATTGTCTGTTAACACAAACATGTCAAACACTATGCCCATGTTTGGTAATCTAAACAAATGGGCCGGGATTCTCCAAATTCCCGGCCAAGTGTTGACTCCGGCGTAAGCACTGGAGCACTTCACGCTGACGTCAACGGGCCTCTTGGCTGAGCGATTCAGGGGGCCAGCACTGCGTCGGAGTGCTGCACGCTGCTCTGGCGCCACTATGCAGACCTGCACTGCCAGCACGGGTCCGCACATGTGCGTGGTGGTGGCTATTTCCCCGGGGTGCATCCGCATGGTGGCCATTTCCGTGCCGCGGAGCCACACAGTGAGCCCGCACGGAAGATGGTAGACCCCCTTCAGATCCCGCGTGCCCGCCGATCGGTAGTCCCTGATCGCGGGCCTGGCTGTCGTGCAGGCCTCCACCAGGAGTCTGATACCCCGCCTGCACACCAGGACGGCCACCACGGCCGCAGGTCCGAGCTCCCACGGGTGGTACCAGGTTGGTACATGTTGACCGCGCACGCGCAACTGCGCCCGATTCTCCGGTTGCCAGAGAATCTCGTCCCGCCATCGGAGCAGTGTGTCAGGAATTACCGGCATGACTGACGATTTTCCGACCCGCCGCGGGCTCGGAGAATCCCGGCCACGGTTCTTTATTGCTGAATTATGGGTTCCAGGAGAGCCCTTTAGACACGTTATCTGCTAATTGGAATGCCAATGTGTTCCCACCTTATCCTGCGTTCCCTTAAGGCAGCTTCTGTCCACTAACGGCAACTCGTTTGGCAACGGCATGAAGCCAATTGAGGTTGTTAATAAAGCTATGAGCAGGCACTTCCTGAGGACAATGGATTTTATTGGTGGCACACAGGACCAAGTGGTCAGAGTCTCTGAAAATAATATTCAATTTGTACATTAAATATGCAAATCGGCAATCTTGATGTCATCTACAGTCAGAGGCTTGCAATTGGATGATTACCTTCTCTGGGACCAATGTCATGGATAATGCTGGTGGTGAAAGAGTGGATGCCAGGTTCTTCCAGCTGTTTCAGCCTCCATTTCAACCCACCCTCTCTTGTCAGCAGCACTCTTACTGCAGACACAGTGAAAGCTGTAAGCCGCCCTTGTAATTGCATGCACTGAATCATCATCCCACCTCTCAAACTGCCTGCCAGCAATAATTCTCTAAATTCAATACCTTCTGAATATTATACCAGAAGTCCCGGCATTTTGATGATCTGGTTCTTGTCCCGAAAATGGCCGCACCATCTAGAAGAAACCTAAGGTGAGGAAAATTTAGCCCTGCTGCTCTGCGTGATTGGGTGATGTGTCCATCATAGCTGAATAGCTGCAGGCTTTCAAAGGCATATGGAGGTGCCTGCAAAAAAAGCATGATTAACAGGAATCTGTTGGTGATGTTACGACTGGGATGGGAGGAGCGCACATATGATTTAGCCCCACCATTCCGTTGGCTGGACCACCCAATCAGTCTCCCAACGGGACTCGTGGAATACGAGCTTCCCCTCTAATGTGGACGGGGGATCTTAAAAACCGACCCGGATTGGGAGTGGTATGTTCGGTAGTCTCGGTTATGTATGCTGTACACATAGGAAATAGATACGAGGGCTGCTGTCTATCATTGAACAATAGACATTCCGGAAGCTTTGTTTGGACATCTAGCATCTAGGTATAAAGGACACTAAAGCACAGCTGGTGATGTATGCCTGGGAACATTGGCAATATTGGAACTATGATGACCCCGGTTACCCCTGGACAACAGTCAGTTCGACTGCCACTGATAGTGTTGCAGTGACCAGGACCCAGCATGCTGGTCCGTGACTGGTTACAGAGACTCCACTGAGACTGGCAACCATTCTTCCAGGAAAGACTAAGGGCATGATTCTCTGGAAAAATTTCCATGTGTTATAGCGAGTGGGAATTGCCGCGAGTCTCCTGGCGCTTGGCACAGCGAGGCTGGCCTCTCACGCCTCTCGCCTGAAATACCGGCTCACCAGCTGATTCACCAGATCCGCAATTGCCAGCGACCCGCAACAATGTCGAGTAGCACTTAAGCCGTACTTGCTCAGATAACCCCAGCCAGCTCGCAACAATGGCGCTGATGAGACCAGCCCCAAGGTTTGGGGATGCTGACCTGGGGAGGCTCCTGGACATGGTGGAGGCCAGGAGGGATGTCCTGTTCCCCAGAGGGTCCTGGAAGGTGAGCCACAAGGCAGCCAGTGCTGCCTGGGATGAGGTGGTGGCAGCAGTCAGCTCGAGCAGTGTGACCAGGAGGACTGGCCTCCAGTGTCGGAAGAAGGTCAATGACCTACACCAGGCAGCACGAGTGAGTAGACCCCAATGTCCCACTCCAATGCCCCAAGGCAGCATCCCTCCCCTTCAGCACTCCCTCCACCCACCCCTTCAATGCTTCGTCCACTCCAACCCTCCCTTCACATCTGCCCCCACCACTGTGAACCAGGCATGTGGCTAATGATGCACTCTCTGTGTCCCCTCTCCCATAATCTGCAGGAGAGGGCAGCACGGTGGCACAGTGGTTAGCATTGCTGCCTACAGCGCTGAGGACCCGGGTTCGAATCCCGGCTCTGGGTCACTGTCCGCGAGGAGTTTTCACATTCTCCCCGTGTCTGCATGGGTTTCACCCCCACAACTCAAAAAGAAATGTGCAGGATAGGTGGATTGGCCACGCTAAATTGCCCCTTAATTGGAAAAAAATAATTGGGTACTCTAAATTTAGAAAAACAAAATCTGCAGGAGAGGACACAGACCCGGTGGGGTGCCGGTCCTGAGAATCCTCACCTCCTGGGAGGAGCGGGTCCTGGGGTGACTGGTGTGACCGAGGACAGGGCAGTCACCAACGCGGAGGCTGGCGGATACCACAAAGGTGAGGGACCACTCCCGAGTTCCACCCCCCTGATGAGGCCACGTCTCAGGGTCAGGACAGGGCGGCACGGCTGTGCATGTGTCATTGACAAGTGAAGCCGGGGCGCTCCGGCCCTAGAGCCCCCAGAGGATGGCAGCCAAGGGCATTGAAAGCCATTGGACCTGGTAAGCTTCCACCTCATATGTACATCCTGAGAACACCAGGATGGGGTTGGGTTCCAAGGGTTGGCATGGTGGTGCAATAAGCGATTGTCCCCCCAGTTGCCCCCTCAGCGACCCCCCCCCCTACCCTCCCATGGTGGCCTACTCCTGCGGAAGATCCCCCACCCCAGCCGACACTGGGGTGGCAAGTCCTGCATCCCCGGTCTCTTTGCCTATGAGCACAGATTGCTGCTCCCCACGGAAGCCTTTCCGCCAGGTTCACGTTTGTCAAAAGGAGTACTGATTGGCACCAGCGTGAGCACTTCCTGGGGAGGCCGGTGAATAATAGGAGGCCATTGGATGATGGGTGGCTCTCATTAATTGTATGGAAATGGGGCTTAAGTGGTGATAATTGGTTTCTCACCACACTACGGCAAGATTCTGAATTCGCCTACGGGAGTAGGCCGGTTGCATCGCAAACTGTTTGGCACTTGGCGTGGTTCCTGTTTTTGGCCTTTCTTGCTTCACCTGCCTCATTACACTTGAGCGCAAGTGTAACGAGACCGGAAGATCGTGCCCCAAGGAAGATAAATGGAGCCATGGCTAAAATTGACGTTGTTCCGGATGCGCAACCAAATATTTTGGGGCTCACCCATCCCATACACCCTGCTGTTAAAAATGCACGCTGAGCTGAGCTAGCTAGCGAATTGAGGATTATATGCCCTGTCCAATTCGCAGAATGGGCAGCACCTGTGGTCCCAGTGCTGAAGCCGGACAAGTTTGTCCGCTTGTGTACCGACTATAAAATGATGGTCAACAAGGCCTCTTGTTTGGACGGGTACCCCATACCACCCATTGAAGACCTAACACAAAGGTAGCTGGGGGCCATCCTTTCATGAAGCTGGACTTGAGCCACGCACACCTCCAGTTGGAGTTCGACTCTGCGTCCAGAAAATATGTAACCATTAACACCCACAGGGGATTGTATGAATGAGTACACCAGGCTCCCGTTTGGGATGTCGTCCGCTTGTGCAATTTGCCACGGGTAATAGAAGGCATTCTTCAAGAGCTCCACAGGTGACTGTTTACCTGGACCATGTGCTTATTACCAGAGCCTCTGAGAAGGAACACCTGGACAACCTAGAAGTCCTCCGCTGATTCCCGGACTTATGTGTCCACCTGAAAAGAAGTGTGTGTGTCTTCCAGGCAAAGTAAGTCATATACCTGGGATACTGGGTTGACAAAGATGGGTTGGACCTGGCAGAAGAGAAAGTCCGAGCAATCAATTGGGCCCCAACGCTAGAATACAGTCCGGAACTAAGGTCATTCCCAGGGTTCGTTAATTATTTCGGAAAATTTATTACGAATCTGGCAACCATACTTACGCCTCTGCATGCGCTCCTAAAGAAGCACCAAAAGTGGGCATGAAAGGTGCCACAAGAGGAGGCATTTGCCAGAGCACAGCTATTATCCTCCAGACTACTGACCTGTCAAAACTACTGGCCCTCACATACAATGCCTCCCCATATGGCATCGGGGCAGTGTTGTCCCATCAGTGGGACGATGGACAGAGTGGTTGATAACCTATGCAGCAAGAACCTTGGCTGACTATGAGCGCCATTACGTTTAAATTGAAAAGGAAGGACTGTCCTTGATCTTCGCAGTTAAAAGGTTTCAGACGCACAGATTGTGTACACGGATGTCCTTGGCTGACTCCCGCTGTCTATACGCCCCTTGTCCCTGCCAGTAGCAGACGGAGTTGTGTTGGCACTAAGCCTCAGGGACACGTTACCTGTCAAGTCTTCACAAATTTGTGTATGGACTCAAAAGAAACCAACATTGGCAAATCTGTGCCACGTCGTCCTACATGGGGTCTACAGGGGAAACATTCAGAAGAACTGAGAGCATTCTTAGCTAAGCAACAGGAGCTTAGTGTAGAGGAATGCATCCTCAAGTGATGAGCCCATGTGGTTGTCTTGAGGAAAGGCCGAATAATCATTCTACAGGACTTGCACCGTGGACTTCTGGGAATTCCAAAATGAAAATGCTCGTCAGCTGCTACGTTTGGTGGCCAGGGTTCAATAGCGACGATTGAGAAGATGGTGCAGTAGTGTGCAACGTGCCAAGAACATCAAAATCTCCCACAATCAGCCTCACTCCACCCATGGGAATAGCTGGGCTGCCCTTGGGTGTTTTTACATGCTAGCTTCGCCGGGCCCTTCCTGGGGTCAATGTTTCTGCCTCTGATAGCTGCCCACTTTAAAGTGGATGGATGTATACCAGATGCCTCCCACCACTTTTGAGCTATCACAGAGAAGCCAATCCTTTAGCATCTCTGGTGTCCAGAGGTGCTTGTTACTGAATTTTAAAAATATATATTTTCAGGCATTTTCATAAAAACACACCAAATCAGTAGCAGAATTGTACAACATTATAAATAACCAACACCCACTCCCCCCTGCTCCCCACCCTGGCCCCCTTCTCCCATCCTGCCTTCTCCATTTTAACTCCCTTACCCCACCCCCCGCCACTTTTGCTGACTCCTTAATCCTCCTTCAGGAAGTCAATGAACAACTTCCACCTCAAGCGAACCCATCAACAGACTCCCTCAGGACAAACTTTTTTTCTTTTTTAAAAATAAATTTAAAATAAGTACCCAATTCATTTTTTCCAATTAAGGGTCAATTTAGTGTGGCCAATCCACCTACCCTGCACATCTTTGCGTTGTGGGGGTGAAACCCACGCAAACATGGGGAGAATGTGCAAACTCCACACGGACAGTGACCCAGAGCCTGGATCGAATCTGGAACCTCGGCGCCATGAGACAACAGGGCTAACCCACTTCGTCATCGTGCTGCCCCACTCAGGACGAACTTGACCATCTCCAACCTCAGGAATTCTGCCAGGTCGCTCACAAACATCCCTGCTCTCGGTGGCCCTGAGTTCCTCTATCTTAGTAAGATCCGTCTCCGGGTTATCAGGGAGGCAAAGGCCAAGACATCGGCCTCTCTAGTCCCCTGGGCCCCCTGGTCTTCCGAAACCCCGAATATCGCTACCCTTGGACTCAAGACTACCTTCACCCCCAGCACCTCGGTCATTACCTCCGCAAACCTCTGCCAGAGCCCCTTTAGCTTCAGACATGTACATAAGATGTGGATGTGATTCACAGGCCTTTCCGAGCACCGTCCACACCACACCTCTGCCCCCTCAAAATA
Source organism: Scyliorhinus canicula (assembly GCF_902713615.1). NCBI lineage: Eukaryota > Metazoa > Chordata > Chondrichthyes > Carcharhiniformes > Scyliorhinidae > Scyliorhinus > Scyliorhinus canicula. The sequence goes on along the minus strand of NC_052152.1, from coordinate 153,973,411 downwards.
CCTACTCATCCGTGCTACCATCATCTGTACCCTGTGAATTACCTTAAACTGAACGAGGCTTAGCCTCGCACACGACCAGGACGTATTCACTCTCTGCAGAGCCTTAACCCACGTCCTGGCCTCCACCTCCCCTCCCAGCTCCGCCTTCTACTTAGGCTTTATATCCCCCACCGGAGCCCCCTCAAAATATATCCGCTCGCTGTAAACCTCGGATTCCTTCTCCTCCTTGAATAGCACATTATCCTGCAACCCCAAGGGCGGTAACCTAGGAAAAGACAGCACCCCCCTCTTCACAAAATCATGAACCTGCAGGTACCTGAAACCGTTTCCCCCGGGCAGCTCGTACTCTTCCTCCAGGTCCTCCTATATCTTGAAACTGCCCCCTACAAACAGGTCGCCGAATCGCTCAACTCCTGCATGGCACCACCCTGAAACCTCGCATCCAGCCCCGCACTTCGGTGATGTAGCCACCTGGGGTGGCCACGTCCCGATTCCAAAATGGATACTCGCAAAGAGTGCAGGGAAAATGGACAGCACTAGAAAAACAAGCAGGTGCAAGGTTTCCTGTGTATTGGAACCTGCAGAACCCAGACAGAACTGAAACTACTAGCTATTAACATAGTAATGAGCTATCTCCGTGGACAAAAAGAAACATTGAAACAATCGGTACCAGGACAGACTTCCCGGCGCCAGTGGAAGCTAAAACAAAGGCAGGCCAATGGTTACATAGGGCCCGCCCAACGATCAGGGAACAACCCCGTTATTGGAGAAAATCAATACGAACGATTGGGACATGGTCCAATTAATTGGGACCAAGTCCAGGGTCCGCCCAGAAGAGCGCGAAACCCCTGGGGGCTATAAAACAGAGTCCCCAAGGACAGTTCGCTTTCTTGGAAGATCTCTTACTCCTCTTTGTCACCTTCACCTTGGCATTTGGCTCTCAGTGACGAGAGGCCGCCAAGCACCAGCCAAGTAAGTCTAAGGTCAACGCACGCTACGAGATAGACGCTCCTAGCTATTATTCTATACCAGTTCGAAGCCAGCAGTATCAGAACCGGACAACGGCCATTGTTCCTCTGACTGAGTGGGCCACTCGAAGCTAAGTATAGGCTTTTAGTAGTAGTTGTAGTTTAGCGAGTAGAGTTTATGCATGAGTAATAATTGACTGTGTGTAAATAAACATGTATTGATTTGAAACTTACTAACTGGTGTATCGAGTCATTGATCAGTATTCGGCTTTGAACCCTGTGGTGGTATCAGAAAGATGCCTGGCGACTCTTGAGCAAAGGTAATTAAAACAGAGCAAATTAAGGGAAAGCATAACAAGCAACAGTGCCAACCCATGGTTGTCACAGATTGGTGTCCACACTGAGGCACCCTCCAGTCCTAAAGGCTGCATCCACTGCCCCCACACCCTCAATGCCGACACCACCGCTGGGCTCACTGCCTGGCCGGCGAGAATGGCAGAGGCGCTGTTACACATTGCCCTTAAGCTTGTTCGCCTTCAAGAAGCCGCCTCCATCGCCGCCATGCTGACCCCTCCCTACTAACCATTTTCGAACGATGACGATGTTCGCCGCCCAGTAGTTCTTCATTATATTCGGCAGGCCAGACTCTTTCCCCTCCCCTTCCCCCCCACCCCCCACCACCATTATTGTCCCCGCTCCAAAAAAGCCCTCTTGACCCGTGGCTCTTCCCCGCCTAAACACAAACAAACCCAGAGATCAGCCCGTTCACCTTTTAAAAAAATTACTTTTGGACAAAGATCACGATGTTCTGAAGTACGAGCAGGATCTTGGCAGCACCGTCATCTTTACTGTCTGCACCGTCCTGCCAGCGGCAATGGCAGCACATCCTACCTCTTGAAGTTCCCCTTCATCAGCTCCACCAGCCGAGTCAAATTCAATTTGTGCATCTGCACCCAACCCTGCGTGAATACCTGAATACCCAGGTATCTAAAACTCGTCCCCACTACCTTAAATGGCAGCTCTTCTAATCTTTTCTCCTGCCCCCTCATCTCAATTGGAAACACCTCGCTTTCCCATGTTGACCATGTACCCGGAGAGCTTGCCAAAGTCCTCCAAAATCCCCATAATGTCCCGTATGCCACTAAATGAGTCCGAAATGTGTAACAACAGATCGTCTGCGTACAGTGCAACCCTGTGCTTGACACGTCCCCCCCTGCACAATTCTTTGCCAATCCCTCGATGCTCTAGACGCCATTGCCAGTGGCTCTATTGCCAAGGTGCAGAGCAATGGGAAGAATAGGCACCACTGCCTCATCCCCTGATGCAGCTCAAAATATCCCAAACTCACCCGCACACTTACTGACCTGTGCCTTGTACAGCAACCGGACCCAGTCCATAAACCCCTGCCCGAATCTGAACCACCCCAGAACCTCCATAAATATTCGCACTCCACCTGGCCGAAAGCTTTCTCTGCGTCCATCGCCACTCCACATCCACCTCCTGCCCCTCTGGAGGCATCATAATTACATTGAGCAGCCTTCCTTATATTCGCCGACAGCTGTGTCTCTTTCATTAACCCCATTTGGTCCTCGCTTATCACCCCCGGGATGCAGCCCTCAATTCGTGAAGCCAACACCTTCTTCAGCAACTTGGCATCTGCATTCAATGGCGATATCGGGCGGTACAACCCACACTGCTCCGGATCCTTATCCTTTTTCAATATCAAAGAGATGGATGCCTGTGATAGTGTCAGGGGAAGTTCCCCCTCTCCCTAGCTTTGTTATATGCCCGCACCAACAGTGGCCCCAGGTCCCCCCCCGAAATGTTTTATAAAACTCCACTGGGAACCCATCTAGACTCGAGCCCTTCCCTGCCAGCATCGCCCCATACTCTCCATCTTCCGCAGTACCCGCCTCATGAAGTCTACATCATCCCAATTTGGGGCGTAAACATTTACTTTTTAAAAGAAATTAGAGTACCCAATTGATTTTTTTCCAATTAAGGGGCAATTTAGTGTGGCCAATCCACCATCCCTGCAGATCTTTTGGGTTGTGGGGGCGAGACCCATGCAAACATGGAGAGAATGTGCAAACTCCGTACGGGCAATAACCCAGAGCCGGGATCGAACCTTGGACCTCAGTGCCGTGAGGTAGCAGTGCTAACCCGTGCTACCGTGCTGCACGGGGCGTAAACATTTACCAGGTTCCCACTCCAGCTTCCCACACACCATCAGGTTCCGTCCGTCCCCCCCCCCCCCCCCCCCCCGAATCTGCCACATTGCTCCCCACCTCAAATGCCACCCACTTATTCACCAGCACTGCCACCCTCTCGTCTTCATGTCCAGTCCCGTGTGGAACACCTGCCCCTCCCATCCTTTCCACATCCTCGTCTGGTACCCTATATTTAAATGCGTCTCCTGCAAAAAGGCCACGTCCATCTTCAGCCTCCTCAGGTGTGCGAACTTGCGTAACCGTTTGACCGGCCCATTCAACTCCCTCACGTTTTACGTGACCAGCCTGTTCGGGTCTCCCCACCCCACCACCACCACCTCCAGCCTGTTCATCCCCCTCCCCTGCCGATCAGCCATATCCCTTTTTGGGCCAGCCTTCGACCCGTGTCACACAAACCTCCAGGCCCTGCCTCGGATGTCCACTGTCATCATTCCCTTTCCAGCTGTGCCACATCAACCACACCCTTGTCAGCAACCCTCCCTCTCTCCCAAACAAAACAACAACCCCACCACCTCCACTATTTCTATCTCCTGACAATCCCCCACTGCACTCCCGCTAACTAGCCCGCTACATTGCTACATCCTACATCCCTAATTCCTCCCCCCGCCCCCCCAAATCCATGCTCCACCAAAAAACAGAAAAGGTGTACTCACCCTTGATGTTACCCCGGGGAGGGCGTGTCCTCCAAACACCCTGCCATCAAAACAGAAGGAACATTTCAAGGGGAAAGGTTTCCCGAGAACAAAGAAACATTTGCACAAATTCCTCCAAAGTTCAATGTCCTCCTTCTCCTGCCAATCCATTGACCCTCATAATTTTCATTGCCTCCTCTGGTGTGCCGAAATAATATTCATGCTTCTGGAAGTTCAGCCAAAGGTGGGCCGGATACAGCACACCAAACTTTAACCCCTTCTTAGAGAGGACAGCCTTAACCCGATTAAACCTGGCCCTCCTCTCTGCCAGTTCTTACCCAGGCCCTGATACACCCGCAGCTCGTTCATTTCCCAGGTGCACTTTCTCGTCTACCTCGCCCACTGAAGAATCTTCTCCTTATCCAGAAAGCGGAGTAACCACACCACCATCGCTCTTAGCGGTTTGCCTGCTTGTGGGTTCCTCATTCAGTGCCCTGTGCGCTCGGTTAACCTCCAGGAGCCACTCAAAGGCTCCCTCTCCCGTCAACTGCTCCAACATTTTGGCCACGTATATGCCGGCCTCTGCACCTTCGATGCCTTCGGGCATCCCCACAATCCTCAAATGTTGCCTTTTGGAGCGATTCTCCAGATCCTCCACCTTCTCCTTCAGTCTCTTCTGGGTCTGCCGCACCACTCCCACCTCGGCCACCAACGAAGCCAATTGCTCCTCATGCTCCTCCACCACCTCCTCCACTTTCTGGATCGCCCAGCTCTGGGACTCCAGCTTCTGCACCACTCCCTAGATAGCTACTTTAATCAGCTCCACCTCTTTGACAAGGTCTCCCAGGGCCTCCTTCCTCTGCTAGCTGAACTTAGCATTCAGAAATTCCACTAGCTGCTCCGTTGACCGCTGGACATGCAGAACAACCCCTTTGCCGTCTGCCAGCTTAACCTGTGGCACACTACGAAGACTCCACTGTTCCAACACCTCTTTTCTTCTCACCCAACTCCTAGTTTGTGGATCCATCCACCAGCACACCAGAGGAGTTACACCTTTTCCAGGTACTCCTACACTTCTTTCCATCCAAATACTTTGTCTTTCAAATGGGAAAAGGACCAAAAGATACCACCAAATGTGCCACCACCATGGCCACCACCGGAAGTCCGGTGCCTGTTACTGACAACGGTACCCCTTTCACAAGTGAGGAATTTCAGAGGTTTATGCAGACAAATGGGGTTAAGCACATTCAACCCGCCCCATATCATCCTTCTTTGAACTGTTTGGACAAGCGGACAGTGCAAACCCTGAAGAGGGTCATGAAAAACAAACTGCAGGTTTAGTTGAAACAAAATTGTCACCTTTCTTATTTAAGTACTAGACCACAGTTCATGCTACGACTGGGGTAGCGCTGGCAGAGTTACTGATGGGTTAATTGCCACAGATCTGTTTAAGCTTGACATTTCCAAATCTTGGTGGGAAGGTGGAAAAGAAACACAACCTCCGCAAGAGGTATCATGACCACTGGAAGCAGGACAGAGGGTTCAAACCAATGGATGTGGTATACATCCAGAATTCTGGAGATGATGCCTGGTGTACACTGGGCCTTCCTACAGTGGAGAAAACTGGACCAGTCTCCTATAAGGTCAAAGCCAGAGAATGGACAGTACGCAAGCAGGTGGACAAACTCAAAGGCAAGGAGCCCTCACCGGAGATAACCCCGCCAGACAAATCTGCCCCTTGTACCCATTTCCTGCCATCCGTTAACTAAGGAGCACAACTCTCCAGGGACTAGGGCCCAGGTCAGCATGACATTGAAGACTCAGCATCAGATATTGATATGGAATCCTCTGTACTTTCTCAGTACTATAATAAATCCTCAGTACTAGAATAAACTATTATAAAGAACAGTGCATTCTGACAGTATGGTCAGAAACGGACCTCTGACAGGTTCCCTCCACCGGTTGGCTTGGAAACAACACTTCTCAAGGTGTTACACATACCCCGACCCAGCCTTACAGCTGTTGGAATCATAACTGTAGGCAAAGCGATGAAGGAGACCTTCTTTCCATCCAGCGACGAAGGGACCTTCAGACTTCAGTGGGGTAGGGATGTGATAATCATCACGAGACCCATGGGACCAACCCAATCAAGCTCCCTGTGGGACCTGTGTGGAATCTGTGCTTTTCCACTAATGGGTGGAGGCCCATTAGCTGGGACTCGTAGAATCAACCCTTAAAAGCTGGTCCAGATTGTGACTGGCATGATTGGTCGTCCCAATTGTGGCCTTTTCTTTTGGCTCAAAATAAACTGCCTTTTTGATTCACCTTCTCATGTCTCCTGGGCTTTTGTATATTGGTTAACACACAATTGTAATCAGGAATCATCACTATCTATTTCTTTCCAAAGAATTTCTTCAGCACACTCCCACACACACAGACAAAAAGATAGAGTTTCTCTGCAGAGTTGTCCTTTAGCGGCTGGGCATTATAAACTAAAGGATACCATTCATGAAGTTTTGAGGCTGACTACCTGGAGTTTCCTTGGTTGGATAACCAACTGGTCTCAGTTTTTCTGATCCAAATAAGAACATAACATAAGAACTAGGAGCAGAAGTAGACGGTCCGGCCCTTCGAGCCTGCTCCGCCATTCTATAAGATCATGGCTGATCGTTTCATGGTCTCAGAACCACTTACCCGCATTCTCGCCATATCCCGTAATTCCTTTATTTTTCAAAAAAACATCTACCCTACCTTTAAATATATTCAATGAAGTAGCGTCTACTACTCCTTTCGGTAGGGAATTCCATACTTTAACCACCCTCTAAGTGAAGAAGTTCCTCCTTGATTCAGTCCTAAATCTGCTACCCCTAATCTTGAGGCTATGCCCTCTTGTCCTACTTTCACCTACCAGTGGAAACATCCTTTCTACTTCTATCTTATCCATTCCCTTCAAAATTTTATATGTTTCTATTAGATCCCCCCTCAACCTTTTGAATTCCAGTGAATATAATCCCAATCTACTCAGCCTCTCCTCATACGATAACCCCCTCAACTCCGGAATCATCCTAGTGAACCTCCTCTGCACCCCCTCTAGTGCTAGCACATTCTTTCTCAATCATGGAGACCAAAACTGCACACAGTACTCCAGGTGTGGCCTCGCCAGCACCTTGTACAACTGCAACATTACCTCTCTACTTTTAAACTCAATCCCCTTCGCAATGAAGGACAAAATTCCATTTGCCTTCCTAATTACTTGTTGCACCTGCAGACCAACCTTCTGTGACTCATGCACAAGTACACCCAGGTCCCTCTGCATAGCAGCATGCTGCAGCTTTTTACCATTTAAGTAATAATCCGTTCTATTGTTACTCCTACCAAAATGCACGACTTCACACTTATTGACATTATACTCCATCTGCCAGACCTTTGCCCACTCACTCAATGTGTCAATGTTCCTCTGTAAGGTTTTACAGTCCTCAGTACACTTTGCTCTGCCACACACCTTTGTGTCATCTGCAAACTTGGATACCTTACATGTAGTTCCCAACTCCAAATCGTCTATATAAATTGTAAATAATTGTGGTCCCAACATCGATCCCTGAGGCACACCACTCGTCACTGATTGCCAGCTAGGATAGTACTCATTTATTCCCACTCTTTGTTTCCTGTTAGACAACCAATCCTCTATCCATGCTAGTACTCTACCCTTAACACCATGCATCCTTATATTATGCAGCAGCCTCTTGTACGGTACTTTGTCAAAGGCCTTTTGGAAATCTAGGCACACTACATCCACTGGGTCCACTTTGTCTACCTTGCTCGAAATGTCTTCATAGAATTCCAAGAGATTCGTCAAGCATGACCTGCCCTTCATGAATCCATGCTGCGTCCGTTCAATGGGACAATTTCTATCGAGGTGTCCTCCTATCTCTTTCTTGATAATAGACTCAAGCATCTTCCCCACGACAGAGGTTAAGCTAACCGGTCTATAATTCCCCATATTTTGTCTACTTCCCTTTTTAAACAGTGGCGTCACATTTGCTGTCTTCCAATCTTCTGGGACTGCCCCAGTGTTCAGTGAATTTTTGAAAATTACCGGGAGTGCATCTGCTATTACTCCAGCCATCTCTTTCAGTACCCTGGGATGCATTCCATCAGGGCCAGGAGACTTATCTATCCTGAGCTCCATTAGCTTGCCCAACACTCGCTCTTTCCTGATAGTAATGGTTTCCAGGTCCTCACCTACCTTCTTCTCTCGGTCAATTGCTGGCATGTTATTAGTGTCCTCCACTGTGAAGACCGAAACAAAATATTTGTTCAATGCCTCCGCCATTTCATCATATCCCATAACTAAATGACCACTCTCATCCTCTAATGGACCAATGTTTACTTTAGCCACTCTTTTTAGTTTTATATAATTATAAAAACTTTTGCTATCTGTCCTTATATTCTGTGCCAGTTTTTTTTTCGTGTTCTATCTTACTTTTCTTTATGGCTCTTTTTGTGGCTTTCTGCTGACCTTTAAAGTTTTCCTAATCTTCTAGTTTCCCGCTGAACTTGGCCACTTTGTAAGCCTTCTCTTTCAATTTGACAGCCTCATGTATCTCCTTAGACACCCATGGTAGATTACCTCTTTTCTTACAATTCTTCCTTCTCACTGGAATATACTTTTGTTGAGCACTATGAAAGATTTCTTTGAAAGTACTCCACTGCTCCTCAACTGTCCTACCATAAAATATTTGTTTCCAGTCTACTTTAGCGAGGTCCTTCCTCATTCTATCATAGTCCCCTTTGTTTAAGCATAGGACCCTGGTATTGGATTCTATCATCACACTCTCCATCTGTATACTAAATTCAACCATTCAATAGCAGATAACTCCTCCCAAGAGGATCCCTAATGATGAGGTCATTAATTATTCCTGCCTCATTACACAGGACCAGATCTAGGATAGCTTGCTCTCTCGTCGGTTCCATTACATATTGTTCCAGAAAACTATCCCGGATACATTCAACGAACTCCTCTTCAAGGCTACCCTGACCGAGCTGATTTGACCAATCTATATGCAGATTAAAATCTCCCATGATAACTGCTGTACCCTTTTCACAGGCATTAGTTATCTCTTCATTTACTGCCCATCCCAGTGTGATGCTATTATTTGGTGGCCTATAGACTACACCTATCAGTGTCTTTTTCTTCTTAGAATTTCTAATTTCTACCTAAATGGATTCAACCTCATTCTCCATAGAACCTATATCATCCCTCAATGCCACCCTGATGTTGTCCTTGATTATTAGTGCTACTCCACCTCCCTTACATACCTGTCTATCCCTCCGAAACGTCTGGTACCCCTGGATATTGAACTCCCAGTCGTGACCATCCTGCAACCATGTCTCCGTAATGGCTATCAAGTCATATTCATTCGCGATGATTTGTGCCGTTAATTCATCAACTTTGTTACAAATGCTACGAGCATTCAGGTAAAGTGCCTTAATGCTGACTTTCTTATCATTATTAGAGAAATTGGACATCATGAGATGTCCTAAGTTATCCTTCCTTTTTGCTTCATTCATAGTCTGCCTTGAACTTAAACCCACCTGCACACATGCTAACGTGCTGCTTATCCTTCCATTTAACTCCCTACTCCCTGTTGCTTTCCCTTTCCCTTCCCCCCCGACTCAGAAGTTTAAAGTCCTACTGACCACCCTATTTATCCTTTTTACTAGAACACTGGTTCCAGATCGGTTCAGGTGGAGACCGTCCCAACGGTACAGATCCTCCCGGTTCCAAAACTGGTGCCAATGCCCCATGAAATGGAATCCCTCTTTCCCACACCAATCCCTTAGCCACGTGTTTACTTCCCTAACTTTCTTAACCCTATGTCAATTAGCACGTGGCTCGGGCAGTAATCCGGAGATTATGACCCTCGAGGACCTGTTCATCAATTTCCTTCCTATTGCTTGATAATCCCCAAACAGGTCCTCCACCCTGGCCTTGCCTATGTTGTTAGTCCCAACGTGGACCACAACAACTGGATCCTCTCCCTCCCGCTCCAGTATCCTTTCAAGCCGGTCGGAGATGTCCCGCACCCTGGCACCGGGCAGGCAACACACCATGCAGGACTCCCTATCAGCTTGCAAAGGATACTATCTGTCCCTCTAATTATAGAATCCCCAATAACAACTACTTGTCTTTTGCTCCCCCCTCTTGAATGGCCTTTTGCACCATGGTGCCATGGTCAGCTGGCTCATCCTGTCCACAGCCCTTTTCCTCATCCGCACAGGGAGCAAGAATCTCATACCTGTTGGACAAGGTCAAGGGCTGAGGCTCCTGCACTCCTGAACTCCGAATCTGCCTCACTTACAATCACACCCTGTTTTTCCTGAACACTTACTGAATTTGAATTACTTAATCTACCGGGTGTGACTGCCTCCTGAAGCGAAACGTCCAGGTAACTCTCCCCCTCCCGGATGTGCCGCAGAGTTTGAAGCTCAGACTCCAGATCATCAATTCTGATCCGGAGTACTTCCAGCAACTAACACTTGCTGCAGATGTGGTCACTGCCGTTCACAATGGGATCAGCCAGCTCCCACATCACACAGCTGCAACACATCACCTGTCCAGCCATCTCTACTTATTTAATTAACGATTACAAATTTATGTTAAATAATTTCTAGTACTTCTCTGCTAAATAAAAGCTTAATTCAACTACTATAATACTCAATAATAAACTTATACCAAATAAGAGAAAAAAAAACAAACAACTTTACCTTATCAAATTGGTTAGAGGAGGAGGGCGGGTGGGAGACACTAAACGTGTAGTGTCTCGGGTTTAGCCGCCGCCCAAACATACAGGATCACTTACCTACCCGGCAGCCTTCCTGGTCTACGTCACCTCCGCTCCTGCTCCCACGCCTCCCTGCGAAGAAAAGGCCGCTGGCGTCGACAGGTAAGTAATTTAAACAAAACGCTTACCTTCCCAGCAGCCCTCCTGGTCTACGTCACCTCCGCTCCTGCTCCCACTCCTCCATGCGAAGAAAAGTGCAGACCATTCACTCTCAGATGAGGATTCTCTGACCATAGACTGGTAGCCACACACAGTTTTAGGCAAGGGAGAGAGAGAGAGAGATGGAAACAGTTCGGACAGCCTTCCTTCCTCAGCGTGTTCCCTAATAAGGCCAACTCCAATGCCAGCAGGTTCACAATTTAAATCTTTTGAAATCTAGTTCGCAATTTTCCTTTTCAGTTCCCCCCCCCCATCAATTAAATTGATTGCAGTTCAAAACAAACAAACAGATGTTCCTCATGAAGCATAAAACCTAAACATGATTATTAAATATCACAAAGAGTTAGGATATTATAATGGGAGGTCTTGGAAACATGCCTGCAATGAACTCCAATTGGCTTTATTGGTTGGCCAATTGGAGTATGAGCTCCCTCAATGATAGCTCATTGAGGGGGCCCATATAATCACCTGTGTAGGCTTTGTGAGCCAGTCTTAAGTTGACTGGACTGCTAGCAGCACAGTTTGTAGCTGCTCCTGCAATATCGTTATTGTAAATAAATATTGGTGTGGTGACGGAACTCCTGCCTCCCGTGGATTACTACAGTGGCGACGAGGTAAACTATGAATTTTGCGGAGACCAGCTGCCGCACTCGGAGGGTAAGCCTTGCCATTTTAAAAATGCCGTTTTTTTGGGAGGTTAGAGGCATTCGACCCGGCTATTGAGGACTGGTCCCAGTATGTGGAGAGAATGTGTTACTTCTTCCGGGCAAATGATATACTGACGGACGAAAGGAGACGGCTTATCCTGCTGTCTGCATGCGGACCCTCAGCTTTCGCCATTATACGTAGTCTGACTTATCCCGATGCGCCGAACACGAAAACTTTCCAAGAAGTAATGGAATTGGTGAAAGAGCACTACGACCCAAAACCACCCCTCATTTTGCATAGGTACAGATTCTACACCGCGAAGCGGGAAGACAGGGAGTCAGTCACAAATTTCTTGACCCGCCTGAGAAGGCTGGCGGAAAAATGTGAGTTCGGCCCGACACTAATTGAAATGCTTCGGGACCAGTTAGTGTGTGGTATAAACGACCTCACAATACAGAAACGCCTGTTGGCGGAAACGGGGCTAGACTGCAGGCAGGCGTTACAGCTTGCACTGTCCCTAGAAAAGGCAGCAAGTGGGGCGCAGGAACTACAGGGCACGCCAATGGAGGTAGATACCTGTGAGAGGGACTACCACAACACCAGATTCTGCTACCAGATAGCCACTCTCAGGAAAAACCTGAGGAATAGAGGGAAAAAGGAAAACCCCAGAACTGCCCCCAAGTCTGCCAGGACTAACTGGAGACAGAGGGAAGTACCAGCTGAGGCTCCCCCAACAGAGAAGGACTGTTTCTGGCACCAGACAGAGTGGGGTAACAACGACAGAAACCCTAGAAGGAGGTGGCAAAAGAGGAATAGCAGGTGGGGACGCAGGGAAGTACATAACCTAGACGCCCCATCCTCCTCCGAAGGGGAACAATTATATAATATTACAACGAAGAAAGCAGAACCCATTAGGATTACCCCACGGGTGAACGGGCGGCTGACAATAATGGAAATAGACACGGGTGCGGCCGTAACAGTAATGGGAGTGGCAACATTTAGAAAAATCAAAGATGGACTCCAGCCACTAACCCTAACAAAAACATCGACGAAACTTAAAACCTACACGTGGGAACCCCTGGAAGTTCTAGGCACGACTCATGTACTTGTGGAATATGAGAAACAATTGCTCAGAGTACCGTTGACGATAGTAGAGGGCTCCGGACCGATCTTAATTGGATGGAACTGGCTGAAAGACCTAAAATTAGATTTGATGAAAATATTCCAGAGTGGAAGCGGGCAATTGAGTGGAGTACTCCAAAAATACTTGGAGGTCTTCCAGGAAGGTTTGGGGGAAATCATAGGTGCCAAAGCAACTTTGCACGTGGACCCAGAAGCCCTTCCGAAATTTTGTAAGGCCAGGCCGGTACCTTTTGCATTAAGGAAGAAAGTAGATGACGAAATAGAAAGGTTACGGCGCGACGGCATTATCAGACCAGTACAATTCTCGGAATGGGCAGCGCTGGTGGTACCAATTTTGAAGCCAGACGTCTCGATACGTCTCTGTGGAGATTTCAAACAGACAGTAAACAAATACGCACTGCTGGACAAATACCAAATCCCGAAAATAGACGACCCATATGCCAAATTGGCAGGTGGGCTTTTGTTCACGAAACTAGACATGAGCCACGCCTACCTGCAGTTAAAACTGGACAAGGGCACCCAGAAGTTCGCTACGATCAACACCCTGAAGGGCCTTTTTCGTTATACTAGGCTACCTTTTGGAGTGTCATCAGCCTGCGCTATATCCCAGCGTACGATGGAAAATATTCTGCAGGGACTACCCCAGGTGGCGATTTATTTGGACGATGTCTTAATCACGGGTAGGACAAACAGGGAACACTTAAGGAACCTGGAGGAAGTGCTCAGGCGTTTCGCAAAGGCAGGCGTACGGCTAAAAAGGGAAAAATGTGTTTTTCTGGCCCCACCTGGGATATAAAGTAGACGAGTCAGGCTTACATCCATTAGAAGACAGAATAAGGGCAATAAAAGAAGCCCCAGCTCCCACCACGTTCCAGGAGTTACGATCATTCCTAGGGTTGGTAACCTATTATGGAAAATTTATTGAAAATAGGGCGTCCATCCTAGAACCCCTCCACCAGCTACTAAAAAAGGGGCAAGAATGGAAATGGTTCACCCGCCAAAACCGAGCATCGAGGGACATTAAGGAACAGCTGTCATCCGAAAATGTCCTAGAGCATTATGACCCAAGGAAGGAGTTGGTGGTCACTTGTGATGCATCCCCTTATGGGGTAGGAGCCGTCTTAGCCCATAGAGGAAGGAATGGGGAAGAACGGCTCTAGCCTATGCTTCGAGGACCTTGGCGATGGCTGAGAGGAAGTACGCCCAAATCGAGAAGGAAGGACTGGTGGTGATATTCGCAGTAAAACAATTTCACCAGTATCTGTACGGGCGGAAATTCACCATAGTGACGGACCATAAGCCGTTATTAGGGTTATTAAAAGAAGACAAGTCAATACCCCAGATTGCATCAGCTAGAATCCAACGCTGGGCGTTGCTACTGGCGGCATATAGATACGTTCTGGAACACAGACCGGGAACGCGAGTAGCACATGCAGATGCTTTGAGCAGACTTCCCCTCCCGGACACTCCGCCGCAAATACCAAAAGTAGAGGAGACAGTAATGATTCTAAATTTTTTGGACACCCTACCAGTAGACGCACAACATATTCGGTTGTGGACGCAAAAAGACCCAGTTTTAGCCAAGGTGAAGCATTTACTGCTAACAGGGGAACTGAAAAGACCAGTGGAGCCCCAGATGCACCCATACTGGAGTAGAAGGGACCAAATAACCGTAGAAGACGGTATCCTATTATGGGGAGCCCGGGTAATCGTCCCAGCTCAGGGCTGTCAAGCAATCTTAACTGAGTTACATCACGGACACCCAGGGGTATCTAAAATGAAGATGCTAGCTCGAAGCTACGTTTGGTGGCCAGGTTTGGACACAGACATAGCAGCCTTGGTACGTCGGTGCCAGGAGTGCCAACAGGGGCAAATAGTGCCACCATCTGCGCCATTGCACCCGTGGGAATGGCCAGGCAGAACGTGGACCCACCTGCATATTGACCATGCCGGCCCTTTCATGGGCTCAATGTTTTTGGTGATAGTGGTTGCCCACTCCAAATGGTTGGACGTCCACCGGGTAAACACGGCAAGCACAGCATCGACAATTGAAAAGCTCAGGGCCTCGTTTGCAACACATGGACTTCCGGAGATATTGGTGTCGGACAACGGAACGGCATTCACAAGTGGGGAATTTGGAAAATTCCTGAAGGAAAATGGAGTCCGTCACATCAAAACGGCCCCTTACCATCCAGCGACCAACGGCCTGGCAGAGAGAACGGTACAGACACTTAAAGCGGGACTCAAGAAGCAGCCGGCAGCGTCAACAGACACAAAGCTCTCCCGCTGGCTGTTTGATTACAGGACTACACCGCATTCCGCAACGGGCATACCGCCAGCTGAACTCTTAATGGGAAGGCGACTGCGAACGAGGCTGAGTCTCCTTTTCCCAAATTTAACGGGGAAAGTGGAGAAACAACAGGAGGCCCAATGCAGGGGGCATGATAATAGTCGGCAGCAGAGACATTTCCAGGTGGGGGCACCGGTTTGGGTCAAGAATTATGGGAATGGACCAACGTGGGTCAAAGGCACGGTAGAGTCCCAAACAGGGCCCATATCCTATGAGGTTTCAATAGGAGGTAAGGTGCTGAAGAAACATCTAGACCAAATAAGGGCAGCGGAACCACACCTAGAGGCAGGTGAAGCAGGACCGCCTCAAGCTGGGATAGCCCAGACGGAAAGGATACCCACACCCCAGCCCTGAGCAATTTCTCCAGATACCGTCATCAGAGTCGGAGATGGACACAATCGACGAGGCCGCCGCGACACCTCTCTCCGAGGAGGAGGACGAACAACTTCCAAGGAGGTCGTCAAGGAAAAGACGGGCACCTATAAGGCACACCCCGCCCACTTCAGAGAACACACTGGCGGACGACACAGAGGTGACAGACCCAGACATGAGGAGCAGGAAGAAGCTCAGAGGAATGCCAGCTGGCAGGAATTCCTCGGACCTTGGGGGGGGGGGGGGGGGGTGTAATGAACTCCAATTGGCTTTATTGGTTGGCCAATTGGAGTATGAGCTCCCTCAATGATAGCTCATTGAGGGGGCCCATATAATCACCTGTGTAGGCTTTGTGAGCCAGTCTTAAGTTGACTGGACTGCTAGCAGCACTGTTTGTAGCTGCTCCTGTAATATCATTATTGTAAATAAATATTGGTGTGGTGACGGAACTCCTGCCTCCCGTAGATTACTACAATGCCTTTTTGTCAATTCTCCGTCATTATAGGTCGGTCATTACTGACAGTGATCTTCAACAAGCCAATGTCTCAAAGCATCCTTAATTTTCTTTCACCATTTGCAAGTACATGTCAGATGATGTCCTCATGAAGATAGCATCAATTGAATTGCAGAGGACAGGGAAGGAGGTGCAAGAGGTGGGACCTAAGGAGGACCAGGACCATCCTGCTTGGGATCACTTTCAGTAGCTTCTCCATTTTAGAAAATGGAAAAATATAGCCAAGTTCCTACTACATTTGTGTTAACCAAAACCTCATGAATACACCTTACGAAAATCAAACTATTATAAAGAACAGTGAATCATTTTAACAGCCACTTATTCTTTTCTGTCAATTTTTGTTGACTTTTATAGCTTCATTGCTGAGAGATAATAACT
Organism: Scyliorhinus canicula; assembly: GCF_902713615.1. Taxonomy (NCBI): domain Eukaryota; kingdom Metazoa; phylum Chordata; class Chondrichthyes; order Carcharhiniformes; family Scyliorhinidae; genus Scyliorhinus; species Scyliorhinus canicula. The sequence continues at coordinate 153,957,171 of NC_052152.1, read as the reverse complement.
TTTTTCAAGGAACTATCTAATAAGAGGTACTGAACTCCATATTATGAGTGTGCTGAATTGACATATTCAGCTATGCTAGATCTTTGAACCAAATTTATGAAGCTGCTCAATTCCTTCAATCTGTCTGCAACATCTTCATGAGACCCACTCAAATAAACGATTCTGTAATGTCGTAGTGTTGGGCTGCATCCCATTTAACAGCTGAAGGTAACATAATACACAAAAATGCACTATGCAGCATCTGACATAATTCAATATCAAATTATCCTACACTAAAATAACTAATGCAAACCCAAACTTTAGGACTGGTAGACTCACAACATTACTTGTAAGCAGTTGAAATTGGTTGCCAACATTACAGAAAATGCATAAGCACACCCATTTGACACATGATGCAGCTCGAAGTAAACTTGAATACACAGTGCATGCAACAAATATAACCCAAGTGAGATGGTATTCAATTAATCACCCATGTCATTATGTGCAACAGAGAGTAAATGCTACACAATAGTGACCTAAAATAGCAGTTAAAACAGCTCAATTAATAGCTATAAATAAAAGCCACTGGAAGGCTGAGCACTGCAGCCAATATCTGTGGAGAGAAAAGTGTTGGGGGGGTGGTGGTGCAGGTCGTTTGGAAGTGGGCTTGCAGGGGAGGGGGTGCAGGTAGTTTGGGTGTGGGCTTTATCTTGACAAAGGGTCCACACCTGAAATCGCAATTCCACCGGTCTCTTCAAAGATGCTGCCTAACCTGTTGAGTGTTACCAGAAGTTCTGTACAGTTAGTAATTATTTCTCGGACTTCCGGTTGCAGTGATGCGGAGCTAAGCCGCGCGTTCGGCTATTTTCGGTCTTTTGGGCTCTTTTAAGGGCATGTAGCGGTACTGGTTGGACTTTTCCCCGTGTGGGAACACTTCGGCTAAGATTCTCCACCGGTGGATGGCCTGGACCAGGAGCGGAGCGGTCAAAAAATCGGCTTTGGAGCAGAGAAAGGTGCGAGGCAGGAAAGGCAAGATGGCGGCGGGCGGGGAATCAGCAGCGTGGCAGCAGTGGGCGCGGGAGCAGCAGGAGCTGCTTCAGCGCTCCTTCAGGGAGCTGAAGGCAGAGATCCTGGAACCGCTTAAGGCCTCCCTGGACAAGATTATGGCGATCCAGACGGCTCAGGGTGCGGAGATCCGAGAGCTTTAGCAAAAGGCCTCGGAGAGCGAGGATGAACTCCTGGGCCTGGCAGTGAAGGTGGAGTGGCACGAGGCGCTCCACAAGAAGTGGTCAAAGAGGATGGAGGAGATGGAGAACCATGCACGTCGGAAGAACCTGCGGATTCTAGGCCTCCCAGAGGGGCTGGAAGGTTCGGATTTGGGGGCCTATATGTCTATGATGCTGAACTCGCTAATGGGCGCGGGGTCATTCCAGGGACCCTTGGAGCTAGAGGGTGCCCATCGGCTGCTGCTGAGGAAACCTAAGCCAAATGAGCCGCCTTGGGTGGTGCTGGTCCGTTTTCACCGCTTTGTCGACCGTGAGTATGTGCTGAGATGGGCGAAGGAGAGTAGTAAGTGGGAGAATATGGAGATCAGGATCTACCAGGACTGGAGTGCGGAGGTGTCAAAGAGAAGGGCTGGTTTTAATCGGACAAAGGCAGTGCTCCACAAGAAGGGGGTCAAGTTTGGTCTGTTACAGCCGGCACACCTCTGGGTCACTTATAAGGGCCGGCAGCTCTACTTTGACACTCCGGAGGAGGCCTGGGCTTTCATCTAGGCAGAGAAGCTGGACTTGAACTGAGGACTGGGGCTGGGGAACGGTGTACACAGCCCGGAGGCTTTGTCCTCCTAGGTATCCTTTTGCTTTTATCGGTTTTATTTGATGATGTCTTTTTGCTGTTCTGCTTTTTGGGACTGTTATCTGTTTACTTGGGCGTTTTGTCACATCTGTTTTTTTTCACTGGTTGAGAGTTTGGGAGTGGTTCGCGGTCCTGTTGGGTCATGTGCCCGTCTTTTCCCGCGTGTTGGGTCAGGGGGGCGGGGCTCGGGATGGAAGCGCGGGCTTCTCTCCCGCACTGGAGGGGCAGTGGGCGGGGCCGGCACTGGAGGGGGAAGGCGCGGTGGTTGTGTTGAACTGGGGAGGGTCATTGGGGTGGCGGGAGCAGTCGGGGTCAGCAGGAGTCGGCTGACTTACGGAAGTACAATGGAAGGGGTTACGCAGCTAGGAGAGGCCCTAGCTTGGGGGGGGGGGGGGGGGAGGCTCGGTGGGGGGGGGGGGGGGGGGGGGGGGGGGGGGGGGTACCGGGTTGCTGCTGGAATGGCCGAGAAGGAGCTGGATCATGTAGAGGAGGTCGGGATGGTGGTCTGTAGCCGTGGGGAACAGGCTGAACGGGGGGCGCAGGCACGTGGCGGACTGAGGAAGGGTAATGGCTAGTCGACGGGGGAGGGGGGCAGGTAGCCTCTGATCCGAATGAATAACTGGACTGTGATGGGACTGAATGGGCCGGTCAAACGGGCCTGCATGTTTGCGCACCTGACGGGGCTGAAGGCGGATGTGGCCATGCTTCAGGAGACGCACCTGAAGGTGGCGGATCAGGTTAGATTGAGGAAGGGATGGGTAGGCCAAGTGTTTAATTCGGGGCTGGTGCAAAAAATCAGGGGGTGGCTATCCTGGTGCGGAAGAGGGTGTCATTTGAGGCATCAAATGTGGTGGCAGACGGCGTACAAGCTCAACTTGGGAAAGAGTGGGATGTTCGTTGTACACCCGGGGGACCAGGAGGGGGGGATTGGTAGTGTAGCCACCTAAAATGGACGCTGAGCTACAAAATAAGCCAAGCGCTAAGACTGCAGGGAAACAGGCAGTTTAGCCAGAACAGCAGTCTGCAAAGAGAGCATTTTGCATTCTGCAAGTAGCAGAAACCAGTTTGGGCTCAGGTGAGAAGACCTTAGCTAGGTGCAAATGGCAAAACGCTTTGCATGCTAATGAGGCAATCAGACCTGAACACCCACACAATAGAAACATTTGACTCTGAATGGACACATTTGAACCAAGGCCCAGACATCGAGGCACCAGAAACCTCCAAACAAAAGGGCATAAGAAACGCCCCCCCCCATCACGGAGACCCCCTCGTATTGGGGAATTCAAACAGTATCGATGAGGAATTGACCCAATAGATAACCAAAGGTTAAAGCCCGCCCAAGAAGAGGGAAGGACATTGGGATCCCTATAAAAGACAGGGACCTCGTGTTGTCCGGTCTGTTGTTTGTGCTCCGGCTTAACTTCGATCAAGGTCTGTTATTCCGTGCTCCGGCCCTGACCAAGACCTTGAAGATACACTCTGACTCCAGCCGTCGAGCACCAGCCGCCGAACCGTAAGTGCCAGTACGACGCTCGCTACGCGAACTAAGCCCGCTAGAACCCCCAGTGACCAGAACGCTTGCTGAAGGTTGCAGCCCAAGACCAGGACGAAGGCCTCGCTCCCTGACCTTGCCTGTTCCTGTTAGATAAGTATTCTGATTACTTTAGTTTAGTCATAGCTTAGTCTCTTAGTGTGTGCATGAGTATTTATTATAACTGTATAATAAATATTATCGTTTGGACCTTACTAATCGGTGTATCGTCTTTATTACTTTGAACTTGACCTTGGAATACTCGTGACGGTGTCTATACGGCACCTGGCGACTCCTAAGCTGAATAAATACATAGAACAGAGCCTAGTGGTGTTAAGCACTTGGAAGTTAATACACCCCAATAAACGCGTTTTGCGCTCACAGCAAAACGTGCAACATTTAGTGGCGACTTCCTGACGGGACACGGTTGTAAGTGGAAACCCCACACCGTCCAGGACCCTGAAATTTGAATTAGAACTCCAAATTACAGAGAAAGTAAGAAAGTAAAGAAAATCACAAGTATTCAAGGTGTTCAAACTAATAAGCGTAATTCGGAAGTGTGTTTAGTGCATGCGTACTAACAGGGCTGTAAGGTAAAACTGAAAGCATTTTTTTTTTTGTTGCGACAAACGTTCGGTAGTTTTGTGAACGGAACATAGCGTAAGCCGTACCCGTTTCTTGAAACACAACCCCAGCAACCCCCTGTTCCAAATTAACTAAAAGAGAGTCAGAGAAAATGGCCATGCAGGCAATGGAACGTCTGATGGATCCAGAAAGGTTTGTGGTCACAGCGACCAGCAGCAGTAGCAGGGTAGGTCAGTGTCCCACGTGGGAGCTGGAACTCCGCAAGTATCTGCAAGGAAAGGGATGGCCCCTTTGGAAAGAGTTTTGTTCAAATGAGGAGACAGGTCCCGGAAGTATAGGACATACTTGGTGGGAGAACCTTTCTCAAATTCATAAAAAGAACATGAGTAAAGCACGCAAGCCGATGGCAATCGTGTCCTGTTTGGCACAATTGCGAGGCACAGAGGAGGTCGTCAGGACGCTCCGGGCAGAATTAGAAGGAAGGAACCGAATGAGTAAGGTCGATGTCAGGGACATTGAGAAGGAAAATCTGGATCTAAGAGGGAAGTTGGCAGAGAAAGGTAGAGAGGTGGATGATGCCAAGAGGGCACATCAGTCTTGTCTAGCCCATCTCAGCAGTTCCCAGACCCAGTACGAAAAGGCTTATCAGGACGTGCAACGTGCCGTTCTGATAAGAGAGGAATCAGACAAGCAGGTGGAGGCTTTGCAGAGGCAATGCTCTGATCTCAAAGCAGCTTTGAGAGCACTCCATGCTGCAACCACAGAGCAAAGGCAAAGTACTGTGGATCACGCGAAATGCAGGAAACAGATTGCAGAGCTGCAATCGCTGCTTTCGGTGCAAAATGGGTTTCAAAGCACCTTTGGAACCCAGTTAGATGGAGAAAATGCCCCAGATTGGCAAGAATTAAGTGAGACAGCGCAGCGATATGTTCAGGGAACATGTGCGCCAGCAGCACAACAGAAAAGGCAAGCACCCCCACCCCCCACAGATCAGATCATAACCGCACCCATGAATCCAGTAACCACGCAGAGAAAAGCTATAACAGAAGGCGCACCAGATATAACCTACACCACCCCCTTAACTGTAACCCAGCTCAGGGACGCATGTGAGAAGATCACTCCGTTCCTCCCCACCGCAGACCCCCACCAGTTCTTTGCTAAAGTAAAGCAGCAGGCTACAATGTACGGCCTGGATGAGAGAGAGCAGGTTAAGCTCACCGTGCTGAGCTTAGACCAGTCAGTAGTAGCAGCCCTCCCCGACACACAGAACGTTGCCGGAGGCACCCTAGAGGAGATGCACACCTCCATTTTAGATGCCATAGGGTATAATCGAGGTGACCCCGTAGAAGGACTTAATAAGTGCCGGCAGAAAAGATCCGAACACCCCACAGCATTCGCAGGAAGGCTGTGGATTCATTTCAACGCAGTTTTCGGCGAGTTAAATAGAGCGCATTTGAACCAGGAAAATATGGTCAAATGGACGCGCACCATAATCTCACACGCGACAGAGGCAGGACAGAGCGCTTGCAACAGTTATGACCCCTCAGAAGAGGCCCATAATGAGAAATGGGTCCTGAAAAGGTTGTCCCGCGCTTGGGAGCAATCAATTCAGGGAAAGAGTAAGGTTCAATCCCCAGAAGAGGCTCAGGCTGCAGCAGATATTCAGGCAGTGAGAGTGCATCAGAAACCCGCATGGGTAAATGAAGGGAAGAGCAGCCCACAGCAGAAAGGACAGGAATGCTATAACTGTGGACAGTTAGGGCATTGGGCAAAAGAATGCAATGCACCCCAGCGATCTCAGAGAGGCCAGCAGACAGGCACTCTGAACCGCAGTAAGGCAAAACCCATCCACAATATAGCAGTACAGTCAGGACCCACCAATGTGGACGAGACGAACTGACGGTGTTCGGGCTCCCCCACTTGGGTCTGTGACACACTATGGGATTCATCAGGGAGACCCGTAGTCACAGCGAGAGTAAAAGGGAAGCCCATAGAGTTACTTTGGGACACAGGAGGCTCCCGCACCACCATTAACTCTACGACCACGGCACACGCAGACACGTGGCCGACCACATCCACCATTACACTTAGCGGGTTCACCGGACACTCGCAGCAGGGACATATCACAGCACCCGTAGCGATCCAGCTAGGGAACATCTCAACCAAACACCCCGTTGTATTAGTAAATCTTCCCCGGACAGCAGAACACATCCTGGGGATAGATTTTATGAACGCCCATAGCCTGTCGTTCGACCCAGTGAACCAGTGTGTCTGGCGATTGGCTAGATCAGACAGAGCACCCGCCACCCTCACAGTAGGAGACTACGCTAATCGGATTAGCGCAGTGGGAGAGTACTCATTCGACCTGACTACACTCCACTCCGACAGACAAATAAAAGCCCTACTGAACAAACACAGGACAGCATTTGCAAGTCACCGTCATGACTGTGGCAGAATGACTGGACCAGTTCACGTTACCGGACAGGACCCCCGACCACAGAAACAGTATAGATTTCCCCTGGAAGCAGAGGTGGAAATAGAAAAGGTGATAGGAAGCTTATTGGAGCAAGGTGTGCTCAGAACGGTAGCCTCGACCAATAATGCCCCTATTTGGCCAGTGAGGAAGCCCGATGGATCATGGCGTCTGACCATCGATTATCGGGAACTCAACAAAGTCACCCCCGCAGTAGCCCCAACGGTAGCTACTAGTCCCGAGACCATGCTCAAGCAGGGACTCAACTCCAAATACTTCACGGTATTGGACATCAGTAACGGATTCTGGTCAATACCATTGGCAAAAGCGTGCCAGTACAAATTTGCCTTCACTTTCAAATCACAACAGTATACGTGGACATGCCTCCCACAAGGATTCCACAATTCCCCCTCCATTTTCCACCGACAGCTGGCAAGTGGTTTAGAGAAATTCTCCCGCCCCGAATGTCTGGTACAGTATGTAGACGACCTACTACTGCAGACAGACACCAAAGCAGAGCACATTACGCTTCTGGCCGAACTCCTGGAACTGTTGACTTCAATTGGATGTAAAGTTAACCCGAGAAAGGCCCAGATTTTGGAAAATAAAGTGATGTATTTGGGAACAGTCATCACACACGGCAAACGCGAGATCGAATTCAAAAGAATTGATTCGATTGTCAAATTGCCCCTTCCCCAAAATGTTTCGGCCCTCCGGTCGTTTTTAGGACTGGTTGGTTATTGTCGGAACCACATCGACGGATTCGCGACAAAAGCCGCCCCACTCTCAGACCTCCTGAAGAAAGGAGCCCCCTGGGAATGGCTTCCACAGCATACAGAGGCTGTGGAGGAGTTAAAACGAGCCCTTAGCGCAGCACCCGCGCTGCTAGTCCCAGACCAACTTTCCCCCTATGCAATAGAGGTAGCGAGCACCGATCTGACCCTCTCGGCCGTGTTGCTTCAGGAACGGCACGAGCAGCTAAGACCAGTGGCTTATGCCTCCCGACTGTTAGACCCGGTAGAACAAGGATTCTCTGCCTGTGAGAGGCACCTCCTTGCTGTCTTCTGGGCAGTACAATACTTCTCATACATTACCGGACTCAACCCCATTACTATTCTGACCGAACACACACCCACACAGTTACTCCTAGACGGTCGACTGAAGGACGGTTCAGTTAGCCAGATTAGGGCAGCTAGATGGACACTACTTTTACAAGGACGGGACATTACAGTAAAACGGACCCGCACACACACATATTTAGCAGACAACCTCCAATACCCAGGACAGCCCCATGACTGTGAAATTGTAGCTCCCCTGCATAACACAGGACCCTTTATAGCAAAAACACCCCCCAGGAAGATAGGGAACCCAAAACAAAGCCCCCAACCCACAGACACGTGTGGACCACTGAGGATTTACGTAGACGGTTCATCCACAGTTTTAAATGGTGAGCGTATCACAGGATGCGGCATCTATGTAGAGGACGTGCAGGGGCGCGCTCTCGAAGAGATAGCTTTAAAGTTACCAGGTCACTTAGGCGCGCAGGCAGCAGAGCTCGCGGCCATAGCTTATATAGTGGACCACCCCGCTTCTTTCCCCAGCCCAGCAGACATATATTCAGACAGCTTATATGTCTGTAATAGCTTAACAGATTTTCTGCCCCTGTGGAGGACACGAGGTTTTGTCTCCGCAGATGGGAAACCCCTTCCATCAGCCCCTCTACTCCAGCATATTTTAGAAAAAGCGAGGGACAGGACCTTCGGAATAATAAAGGTAAGAAGTCACCATAGGTCATCACCCCCTGGGAATGTAAAAGCCGACGTACTGGCTAAGGCAGGTTCCAGGCGAGGACACTTATGGACCCCCCCAGCTAGCGCACCAGCTAGCGCCCCTGTGAGCGCAGTCCAAATCTCACAGACAGATATTAAAGATCTTGTAGCAGCACAGAAGCAGGATAAGGACCTCAGGGAGGTTTTTAAAGGCAACTTTGTGCCAGAGTACGAGAGATTTAAACACGCACTGACCACACATGAGGGTGTGATCATAAAGGAACAACTTTATGTGGTCCCGCAGCAGGACAGGAATGCAATGATTGCTTTATTCCATGATAACCACGGGCACCAAGGAATTGATGCAACAACGAGGCACCTCAGGCAACTCTGTTGGTGGCCTAATCTCAGGACTGATGTAACGCATTATATTGAGAATTGCCTTATTTGTGCTCAGAATAACCCGGAGAGGTATTCTAAGAAGGCACAACTTCGGCATACTCGCCCAGTTAACGGCCCCTGGACAAACCTCCAGATCGATTTTATAGGACCATTGCCCCCTTGCAGGAATGGCTATAAATACGTTCTGGTGGTCATCGACACCTTTACCAAATGGGTAGAGGCATTCCCCTCTAGTACAAATACAGCTAAGACAGCTGCAAAGATCCTGACCCACCACATCTTCACGAGATGGGGTTTACCCCGAAGTATCGATTCGGACCAGGGATCTCACTTTACAGGACGGGTCATGAAGAACGTCCTGACAATATTTGGAATAAAACAAAATTTTCATATTGCGTATCATCCACAGTCCAGCGGGATTGTGGAGCGCATGAATTGGACTCTAAAAACTACGCTTAGAAAAATGGTTCAGGAGAACAACTCCACATGGGATTCAGTGCTCCCATTTGCACTCATGTTCATAAGGAACACTGTTTCCACTTCCACAGGCTACACACCACACACACTCATGACCGGACGCCCTATGAAAGGTACAGAATTCCTTTTAGGACTGGACATGACCAGCCCCGAAGTGACGGCCCTCACACACGAAAAGACGGTTAAAGACTTGGTTGAGACTGTGAGGTCTGCACAGATTGCAGCCGCAGTTCAGCTAGGGAAACGCCGTCAACAACGCACAGCTTGTTTTAATAAGACCGTACACCCCACAGAATTCCAGGTTGGGCAACAGGTAATGTTATCTGTTTACAACCCCAGCAGTTTTTTGGCTCCAAAATATTCCGGCCCATACTCAATTTCGGATAAAATTAGCCCCTCAGTTTACAGGGTAAAATATCCTAATGGGAAGACCGCGTGGTTCCATATCAACCAGTTAAAGGCATATGGAACACAGGCCAACCATGCACACCATGTCCTGCTAGATGCAGCAGAACACCTCCCCCCACCCACTAGAGACACGTTTCCACCATCCCCCTCACAGACCAGTTCCTCATCGGACTCGCCCACGACTCCGCCCACCGACCACAACAGACCACGCCCCGAAACGCCCACAAGCTGCCGCGGCAGAGACAGCGATACAGACACTGACTCTGAGGACAGCCACAGCACACCACACTACAGCCCACATAGCAGCGACTATGACCCCGACTACAGTGACCCCATGGAAGTCACTTACATTAAAAACCCAGACCCACCACCCGACCCCGACGACCCCGACAATACCCATTCACGTTTGGACCCAACACTATGGCACAGGGACAATTCGTACAGACTTGTCCGCAATGATGAAAGTGACCCCCGGTCACATAATGCAAAAATATCATGCCTGATCCACACAAGGGTGTGGGATCCGGGAGAGCAGGACGACACGGTGTCTGAATCCCGATACGGCAACCCCTTTGTGACCCTGTTCACAGAGACAGAGGAAAAGTGAGGTGTCCAGATGATGTAAAATAGGAATCGTTTGAGGGAAACGATGTCCTTTCTGATGGAACCTGCACGTATGTTTGTCTATCGTTTTATGTTTGTTTGTCTTTCAGTACTGTAAATGGTTCAGTTGGAGGATGGACATCTTCTTTTCAGCTGAAAAGATTGTGACCACCTCACATACACGTTAGCTTGTCCGCCGATACCTTTGAGAACTTCGGTTCCAAAACACCAGTTTGATTGGAGATCTTTTCAAAGTTGTAAGGCTTGTGACCACCTTACACGCACTTTAGTTTCTCTGCCGAAACCTCTGAGAACTTCTATGGTGAGCAGCTCACCTTATCGTCTGAAATGTCTGAAGCCCAGCTCATTTCCCAAAAGGAGCATCTTGGCTCCATTGTTTTTAGGTGCCCCTCTATTCGGTGAATAGAGGCTGCAAGTCACGGTTAACACATTCTTACCCGTTTACTCCAGGTTACTCAGGCAGTGGACAAACGGCACTGAGGACCCGCCCTGTCTGAGAACCCACCTTGGTCAGCCAAGCTCAGGTATGGCACAGCACGCCCTACCCGGGGATCCCATCCAACTCGTACCCGTAGCGGCCCATACGCAACTCATTTGGACGTTTCTTTCAAAATTTTGTTTTCATTTTTCGTTAGGCAGCCCTTAGGCCGCCATCCCACATGCTATTTACATCCAGGAACATTCGGATGGTTAACTAGCAAAGCCTGCGAGACGGCTCGCAGGAGAAGGATTGTTAGGTGTATTCTGGTCTTCAAATTCGCTTTTGAAAAAAAAAAATGAGGGGAGTCACAGGGTGTGACTTGGCCAGTCATTTTTAAAGGGTCATTTGGAATTTAAAAGACAGATGCACTAACAGGTAAAGATCTTAAACTGTGTATTGACAGATACTGTGCCTGATCCCATAGCTTTCGAAGGACGAGACAGGGATCGAAGCAAGGATTGTCCATACAGGAGGAAGAAAGAAGGAAAACCAAGTTGAAGATGATGGAAGCTCACCTATTGCTTTTAACTGTTATATCTGTTTGTGTGGAAGCAAGACACGTTTCCCCCACAACCCCCACAGTAAATGTTTCCCTTACAACCACTCCCCAGTGCTCAGCTCTGATCAGTGAGGTTCAGACCTGGTGCACAAAATTTATGACATGGTACTCCATGTCATACGTAATCGAATCACTACTGGTGATTGCGATCCTCGTCATACTTGTACAGACCCTCAGGTTGAGGAAGTGGAAGAGGAGAGCCTCCTGTTCCTGCCCTTCCGTCTATGGAGTTTGATCTCCTATTTTCCGATTTCATCAATCCCCTTTGCCCCATGATGAATAAAGCACTGTGTAATGAATAAAAAATTCGACCCTGTATTATATTGTCCTATACTCGACTGCCGAGTTAGGAAGTGTGATGTTGTGGTGTGAATGGTTAAGGTTTTAGAGTGTGAGGAAATGTTTAAGTTAAGTTAAGGATAATTGTGATAGGTAGAGGTTCCCAGTTTATGGTAATGCATGTCCCCTTTGACATAGCGCCAAGTAGAGATATAAGGTAAAAATTTTCTTCCCATAGTTTAAGATAGAGTAGCCCAGGAACTGGCAAGAGGTCAGGGGACACAAAGAAGGCAACCCAGATGCACTCAAGGCGACGTACATAGGTGATCCTTCACAATATTTTGATTGTGAGGATCACAAGGAGGGAATGTAGCCACCTAAAATGGACGCTGAGCTACAAAATAAGCCAAGCGCTAAGACTGCAGGGAAACAGGCAGTTTAGCCAGAACAGCAGTCTGCAAAGAGAGCATTTTGCATTCTGCAAGTAGCAGAAACCAGTTTGGGCTCAGGTGAGAAGACCTTAGCTAGGTGCAAATGGCAAAACGCTTTGCATGCTAATGAGGCAATCAGACCTGAACACCCACACAATAGAAACATTTGACTCTGAATGGACACATTTGAACCAAGGCCCAGACATCGAGGCACCAGAAACCTCCAAACAAAAGGGCATAAGAAACGCCCCCCCCCATCACGGAGACCCCCTCGCATTGGGGAATTCAAACAGTATCGATGAGGAATTGACCCAATAGATAACCAAAGGTTAAAGCCCGCCCAAGAAGAGGGAAGGACATTGGGATCCCTATAAAAGACAGGGACCTCGTGTTGTCCGGTCTGTTGTTTGTGCTCCGGCTTAACTTCGATCAAGGTCTGTTATTCCGTGCTTCGGCCCTGACCAAGACCTTGAAGATACACTCTGACTCCAGCCGTCGAGCACCAGCCGCCGAACCGTAAGTGCCAGTACGACGCTCGCTACGCGAACTAAGCCCGCTAGAACCTCCAGTGACCAGAACGCTTGCTGAAGGTTGCAGCCCAAGACCAGGACGAAGGCCTCGCTCCCTGACCTTGCCTGTTCCTGTTAGATAAGTATTCTGATTACTTTAGTTTAGTCATAGCTTAGTCTCTTAGTGTGTGCATGAGTATTTATTATAACTGTATAATAAATATTATCGTTTGGACCTTACTAATCGGTGTATCGTCTTTATTACTTTGAACTTGACCTTGGAATACTCGTGACGGTGTCTATACGGCACCTGGCGACTCCTAAGCTGAATAAATACATAGAACAGAGCCTAGTGGTGTTAAGCACTTGGAAGTTAATACACCCCAATAAACGCGTTTTGCGCTCACAGCAAAACGTGCAACAGTAGGCTCGCACTAAAAAGGGCGGAGAGGAGCTTCAGGTACTTGGGGGTCCAGGTGGCCAGGAGCTGGGGGGCCTTGCATAAGCTTATCCTCACAAGGCTGGTGGAGCAAATGGAGGAGGAGTTTAAGAGATGGGACATGTTGCCGCTATCTCTGGCGGGTAGGGTGCAATCAGTCAAGATGACGGTGCTCCCGAGATTTCTGTTCCTGTTCCAGTGCCTCCCCATCCTTATCCCAAAGGCCTTTTTCAGGTGGGTTAACAGGAGCATTACGGGATTTGTGTGGCGCACGGGACCCCAAGGGTGAGAAGGGTGTTCTTGGAGCGGGGCAGGGATAGGGGGGGGGGGCTGGCACTGCCCAACCTCTGTGGGTATTATTGGGCTGCCAATGCAGCGATGGTGCGTAAGTGGGTAATGGACGGGGAAGGGGCAGCATGGAAGAGGATGGAGATGGCATCCTGTGTGGGCATGAGCCTGGAGGCGCTGGTAACGGCGCCGCTGCCGCTCCCTCCAACGAGGTATACCACGAGCCCGGTGGTGGCAGCTACCATCAAAATTTGGGGACAATGGAGATGGCACAGGGGGGAGGTGGGGGCCTCGATGGGGTCCCCGATACGGGGGAACCACCGGTTTGTCCCAGGGAGAATTGATGGTGGGTTCCTGAGTTGGCACAGGGCAGGTATCAGGAGGTTGTGGGACCTGTTTGTAGACGGGAAGCGTGCGAGCCTGGGTGCGCTGGAGGGGAAGTTCGGGCTCCCCCCGGGGAGCCCTTTAGGTACATGCAGGTAAGGGCGTTTGTCAGGCAGCAAGTGGCGGAGTTCCCACTGTTGCCGCCGCGGTGGGTCCAGGACAGGGTGCTCTCGGGGGTGTGGGTTGGAGAGGGGAGGATCTCGGCAACTTACAAGTGATGCAGGAGGTAGATGAGGCCTCGGTGGAGGAGCTGAAGGATAAATGGGAGGAGGAGTTGGGTGAGGAGATTGAGGAGGGGACGTGGGCGGACGCCCTAGGAAGGGTGAACTCCTCCTCTTCTTGTGTGAGGCTTAGCCTCATACAGTTTAAGGTGCTGCATAGGGCTCACATGACCGGGACAAGGATGAGCCGGTTCTTTGGGAGCGAGGACAGGTGTATTCGGTGCTCAGGGAGCCCAGCAAACCATGTCCATATGTTCTGGGCACGCCCAGTGCTGGGGGAATTTTGGTAGGGCGTAGCAAGGACAGTGTCGGGGGTGGTGGGATCCAGGGTTAAATCGGGCTGGCGGCTCGCAATATTTGGGGTTGCAGAGGAGCTGGGAGTGCAGGAGGCGAAAGAGGCTGGCATTCTGGCCTTTGCATCCCCAGTAGCCCGGCGGAGGATTCTCCTTCAGTGGAAGGATGAGAGGCCCCCAAGCGTGGAGGCCTGTATCAACGATGTGACGGGGTTTATTAAATTGGAGAGGGTGAAATTTGCCCTAAGGGGATCGGTGCAGGGGTTCTTCAGGAGGTGGCAACCATTCCTAGATTTCCTGGCAGAACGGTAGAAAAAGGCCAGCAGCAGCAGCAGCCTGGGGAGGATTGGGGGGGGGGGGAGAGAGGTGGGGGGGGGGGGGGGTTGTGGGGGGTGCGTCCCATTATTTTGGGCTGAATGGACGTGTATATTTGTTCTTTGCTAATGACGGGCGTTAATTTATTTCTTCTTTTTTGTATACATGGGGGGGGGGGGTTTGTTCTTTCTGTTCTTAGTATTTTCTGTTGTTGATATTTTGTGAAAATTTGAATAAAAATTATTTTTATAAAAAAAGTAATTATTTCTCTAATTCTCAAGCCAACTGCTGCTCTTGGACCAAAATTATGGGCAAATATTACAATTGTGTCTTCTCTGGGTATATACCCTCAACTGCTGGAAGAGAGGACCAACAAATTGCATATGCAACAACCACAACCTTGATTTTCTGCTCATTGAACTTAAAAGGGAGATTTGGATCAAGCCTGAGCATTGTGGGCTAGAAATTCCATTGCCCGAATTTTGGGCCGTGATGCTGCATTTTGCATGTTGGTTGGAAACAATTTGGGGAGCATCTAAATTTCAGCATCCACCTAATTTCCCTCACTATTACCATGGCCATGAGTGGCTCTCACTGTCCTTCTACTACTCCTCAATGTTAAAATTATATCTCTAAGAGAGAACTTCATTTTACAAAATGGATACACAGAGCAACTTTCCTCACATTAACCACATGCAGCAACTTTTCTACCTCACCATCCATCAAGCAATAGATCAACATTCTTTGCTGCTTCATGTCTTGACCCTGTTTTGTGCTTCCTTATTGAGTTGTCTGCTACATTCCTTCTGCAGCCATTTGTGTTTGCCTATGTGATCTTAGTCAGTTCTTTTAATAAATGAAATACTTGTAGATCGGCAATATTTTCCGACATGCAAGTAGCATTTATCACTCTCAAATTTTAATAGTGACAAGCAATTCCTGCTCTCGCTATGGTAACCTTCCAGAACCAGCCCCACTTTGGATTGGGAGCTCACTCTGCAGAATGAACCAGAGCTGATGCTGGAACATCCCAGGGGACTAATCCAATGGAAAGTGAGCAAATGTTAAACTTGCTGCCATCTTAGCACCAGAGATTTTTTTGCCAGTTTGTCTCATTATTTATAATACGTACTGGATGTAACTAAATGCTGTCTGACATGCAACTTGCATCACAACCTTTATGTTCATTGAAGACCAAACCTTTTGCTTCAAATACTTGTTTTGTACCTCTACCTACTTTTTGATACAATGAAGATCTTAAATAGTGCAGTGTCCTTTGCTACCATGGGATGCCTCAAGCAAATGCTACGCTTATTGCTTAATGCATAGAATTTAAAAAAATAATGGCAGACTCATCTGAGGCCAAAAAAATCAGTATTGCATTAGCTTGTAGTCAATATTAGCATATTTGTTCAGATCAAATCTTGTTTAAGATCACATTTCTCTCTGATAAATTGAAATTATTTTCAAGGAGGATACAATGAACCATTCATTTACTGTCATAATCCCCCATTGTCTCTTTATTTCCTTCAACTAATAGCTTTGCAATTTAATGAAAAAGTGGATAAGACAAGAATAGGACTATTATCACCAAGGCAACAAGGTATTCTTGAAGCATGATGAAATCCTGCAGCTCTTCTCTCTTCCCTGTAAAGGGGGAACAGGAGGTGTGGGGAATTCTACTTCTTTGATATTTCTTACCAAAAATCATGTCAAGGAATAGCATATTATTCTTTCACGAATGCAATTTTTTTCCATGCGGCCTCATATAACCCCTTTCAGCTAGAGTGCTGAGATTATCTGGTCTCAACTTGCCCACAGTATTCAGCAATGTAAAGCCATGATCAGTTAGTAAGATGCTTCATTTAAAGTTATTGTCTCTTCCTTTAAAGATGAAAATACCTCATAGTTTTACATGCTTCATTTATTGACATTGTCGAGTACTTGCATTAAAACTCCATTCCCCCTATTTGAGTTGGACAGGCAGCCCTGGGACCCGAGTGTGCGTCTGTGTGTGTGTGTGCTGCTTAAGCTTCTGATCATTATATACAATTGTTCGTGAGATACTGGTCTGCATTTTTCGGGGTCACGCTTCCAACCATCCAAAGAGTTGGCAGGAAACAGGTCCCCGCTGACTCCTGCAGCCATGTCATGCTTGACTACAGTCCTGTCTTCGGGAGCTTCTGGCCAATCTGATTGGTTGGCAGCTCTCCAGTCCCAGCAGCGGCAGGACCTGTAGTGGACTGAAGAGAAATTGTAAAAAGCCCACCAACAGGGGAGCATGAAATTCGGACCATTGGATTTGCATCCTCAGTCCTAAGGCAAAAACATGTATTAGTAAAAAGAAGGCTGAGGTAATCTACTTATTTTTATTTTGTACAGTTTCATACTGTGGTGGTATGATTAGCATAGCTGCCTGCCATTGGTGCAGAACACCAGCTTACCATTGGCCCTGGTCGGTCATGTGCCTCTCGACCGGTTGGTTGAGACCAGTCATGTGACGGCTCCTCGATTGGTCGAGAGGCTGAGTTAACCCCACCTCCATGGCGGGGTATAAATACCCAGTACACCCGGCGGTCGTCCATTTACTGTAATCGACCGCAGGGCTAACATCTAGCTGATTAAAGCCATACTTTTGTACAGCAACTCGTCTCGCGTTCAATTGATGGTACATCACATACTTTGCCTCCTTCAAGACCCTTGGCCTTAGAATTCGTTGCCACGGTTGTTGCTTCTGCTCCACAACTGGCTCCTAGTATTTTAAACAGACCCCACTGGCTAGCTCTTAATGTCCTGAAATGCAACATAAAGTACTCCATCTAGTGGCCCAGAGAAAGCAAAAAAAAGCCACATGGGAGCGGGGCAAATAGATCTGAGTAGCAAATATCCCTCTGAGCTCAATCCTCAGCCTTCTGAGCATTATGTGGCCATATCGTCATCTTCCAAATAATTTACAGCTGACCTTTTTTCCTAATCACCCAGCGATAAATGCTAATGCTGCTATTACATGAAGGACTCCTTGGTCAGTATTGAAACTAGGACAGCACTCAATTCGACTCCACACTGACACTTCTTTGAAAAGAATACTAAACGATACCTTTTTTTACGGGGTTCCCATGGGTAAGGTAAATGAGCAGTGCTAGCATTTCTTTCATTCTAAATTTAGCATGAATCTGATTGAAAGGAAACATCAGAAAACTGTTTTTGCATCCAATGTCAGATAGCAATACATTTTAAACAATTGTTTTATGTTATGCTTGGAGGCTAAGAAAACCCTGTAGCTAATCACACATAATGACACTTAGATATATAGCATAATGTAAGAAACACTGCTACCTACATCTTCTCAGCTTCCCAGAACATATTGCGAAAGGTGACTGGGATTGCACATTTCCAGAAAACACGACAGACATTAAGTACTGCTCTGCACCTACATATTGTATATTGGACTTTGTAAATCATGTTACTATAATGAAATAAAACTGCTCCTTGAAATATGTTGTCTAATGCAGGTGCAAAGATTCAGATGATCCAATTTCTTATTTTGCATTGGAACAGTTTAAGAACTCAGAAGGTAACTGTGAAGAATATCCATTTAGCTCATTTATCTTCCCCCTTCAAGTGTTCATGCTCAGGACCTATCACCTATTTCTATCCATTTTTCTAACAGTCCCAACTGAAGAAACCACTTAGTCCTTGATTCATAATCCTGCATACAAAGCTTATATTCTAATTGATGCAGATTTTAGGGCAGTCAGTACTTCAACTGACATTAGCAACTTGCTTAGTCTCACCAAAACAAAACAGGCGAGATTCTCTGTTTGGGAGACGATGGGCGGGATTCTCTGAATGCCGACGCCAAAATCGCGTGCAGATACGCGACCATGGACCTGGCAATTCTCCATCCGTGTCTGCAGGTAAAACCAGGGGCTTTACATAGTGCGCCTGCCAGACCCTGACCAGGCGGAGCATCGGTGCAGGGATGGTGTTGACTTTTTCACTGTAAAACTAGACACTTTCTCTGGACATAGCCTCAAAATCAGAGTATCCTGGCCAATGGGCGGGATTCTCCGATTGCTGACGCCAAAATCGCATTCGCCGATTGGCTGGAGAATCCGTTTTTACGTCAAAATCAGGGGCGCCGCCGTTTTTTGGATGCTCTGCCACCTCAGAAATGGTGTAATCGCTGAGTACGCCGCATTGGGACGGCCTCAGGTTGTCACCTGAGGACCTCTCCCGATGCTCCGCCCCCGATGGGCCGGCTTCCCGACAGCGTCGGCTGCGTGACATCTCAGTTTTCGGGGCCTTGCGGGGGGGGGGGGGGGGGGGGGGGGGGGATAGCTGTTCCACTGGCCGAGGGGGCTTTGGCGGTTTCTGGTGGAGCATGGCGACGGGGTTACAGGGTAGGGGGGGCACTACGCGCGGCCGGCACCATGCTGTACTGCGTGGTCGACATAGGTCGCTGCCATGTGCATGTGTGGCCACGGACCCGGCCATTCTCCATCCATATCTGCAGGTAAAGCTGGGGGCTTTACGTGGTGAGGGTGCGAGACCCTCACCGTGCAGAGCACGATGTGGGGGCAGCACCGACTTTTTGGTCATAAGACCAGACACGTCCTCTGGGCATAGTCTCAGAATTGGAGAATCCAGCCCTTTGTTCTCCCACCAGAGCTGAATTGCAACTGATTTGTTGGGAGCACAAATCAGGAAATGACTTCCAATCCTTCACCATGCAAATTTATTGAACCACCATTTTAAGTGCGTGGTCCCATAGCGAGTTCCCTCAACTGACCACGCCCATCCCTGCATTACAATTCAGTCCCCTATCCTTGGATTTTCTGGGGCCCCCATTCCCCCCAAGTATGGGGGTGACTGATCCACCCCACCCACAGGGCCCCCCGAAATAAGGAGACCCCAGAGACGTCCAAAATTAAGTTCCCCCCAGAGAACCCATTAATTAATGGGACCTCCCTCCAGAGACCCCCTAACCACACTCCATTCATGCTTGAGTGATTTTGAAGTGGTCAGCTGGAAATTGCCAGCACTTAACTCTCTTTGAAGTGGTTGATGTTTAAAAATATTGTTCTTGGAGCATGTCAGAGTTACTCAACTGTGAAGGAAGACAAATAAAGCAAATCTGACAGTTGTGCATATGTGAAAGCTGTCAATCACAGCTTAGCAAGGGAAATTAATGAATGGGTTGCAGCTCAAGGGGCTGAGGGGTTTAAACACAGATGACTGCTTTATCTTTCCAGGAATTGACACGTAGTGCTTCCTCTGTCTGAGCCAATGGTGTCCTTCCCAGGTGAGTGTTACAACGATAATTTTTTTCACGGCCTCTGTCTGGACTGCTCTCTAGCTTCCTGACAGTGGTCTCTTTTCTGGGGGGTCTTCTTATTTAGTGGGTCTCTGGGGGTCTCTTTATTTAGGGGGTCACTGGGGAGCCTCTTTATTTAGAGGTATCTGGGTGGCAGCAGGGGGGGTCTGGTGGGAGTGGGGTGGTTAGGCCCTGCATTGTGGGAAGGGAGGGTGGCCCTCAGATGGACTTTCGGGGCAATTCCCTGAAGGAGTTACCCCTTTGGTCCACTGCGAGGTCCATCACGCCAGGTTCACGTTTGTCCATACTTGCGTTAACCCTCGCCCACGTGGTTCTTGGCCTAGTGGACATTGCCTGAGGCCCGCCCCCATTGCTCTGCCCCTCCAAAGCAGCGTACTCTGGGAGTACGGCGCACAACAGCGGCCTCAGGACGTTACCTGTGGCCCACCCTCCCGATGCTCTGTGTGTGCTATATTTTGTCGAGAACTCGGTGTGGAGGCTGCGGACAGTGTAGCCACAGTCGGGGGGAGAGCTAATCCGCGGGCAGGGGGAACTTTGGCAGGGGCTGGCAGCCGCTACAGGCCGCCGCCATGCGCATGTGCAACTACGGACCCGGAAATTCTCCGGCCGTATTGGCAGCTAGAGCCGGGCACTCAACGCTGCCTGTCTGCTAACCCCCGACCAAACGGTGGATCGGTGGCCGTTTTGAGCCAATTTTTCCATCAAAAAATACCACCGTTCCCACACTGGCATCAGGACATAGCCTGAAAATCAGAAATTCCAGCCCAACATTTCTGAATCACAACACGTACTGCGAAAAAATATCTTTGCATTTATGGTTGATATGAAAATTTGACTAAATAGCACTTTCACACCAAGACTCTTGCAGTATAAATGTGAAAATTATTTGACTGGCTATGTCTGTTTGCATATCAATGTACAAAACATTCACCCCTTGACAGCTGCTTTTTGTTTATTTATCTTTCCAGCTATTTTTTCCATTTTCCATTAAATGTTTTTGTTAAACCTCCTCATCTTTTATTGATGAAAAATATATTTTTATTCCATGAAAATAGCTCCAATGGATTACAGAACTTCTTTGAACTGAAAGTAACCCACATGATTATGTGTTGTATTCAGGCCCACAATATGAGATTTAACCTGTAACACGTGATGGTGTCAAGCACCAACTTTTGCTGAAAGGAACATTTCATTTATTATTTTTGGTGAGAGAACCTTCAGATGTTCAAATGCGTGGCAGTGTGGCTCCTTTAAGGAGCAATGCCTCACAGGCCACGTGAACCGCCCAGAGCCAATGAGGACAGAACCCATGAGCCTTAGCCTATCGGGTGCCTGGGCGTGGACCTGGGTGTCAGGTCATCATCAGAGTAAGCTTGGGAGTTGAGCAAACTGGACCTATGAAGGAGTTATACTGTTCTGTATGTAAAGTATCTTGTTTTGTTAAATAAATCCCCATTGTGATCTAACACTGCCTCGCCGCTTTGCCTCACACTACGACATTGGTAATGAGAATAAATTAAGCCAGTTGATGGAAGGTCGTCGAATGTGGAAAGCCGGGGTTGGGAGGAGGGGTTAGAGTGGCTCCTCAGAGTCCTGAAAAAGGTAAAAGAACACCAGCAGTTGAATAGTTTTGCCACTATTCAGGAAAATTATTCCATCCGATCTGGAGATTGAAAGCTGGGGTCACTATGTCGAAAGGCTTTGATATTTTTCTGTCACCAATGAAACCACAGCAGAAGACAAACAAAAAGTTTTTCACTCACAGTTTGCGGCCCACAAACCTCTAACCTCAAGCGGAGCCTAACATCTTCGGAGGTTCTGGACTCAAGTCCTTTGATCAATTGGTGCAACTGGTGAGAGACCATTACAATTCTTGACCTTCCATTATTATGCAGTGCTATAAATTTCAATAAGACATAAGGGGCGGGATTCTCCAACCCCCCCGCTGGGCTGGAGAAGCCCCTGGGGGCGGCGCGAATACCGCCCCACTGCCCCGACACCGGCTGCCGTATTCTCTGGTGCCGTTTTTTGGGCAGGAGCGGTATTTCTGCCACGTCGGTCGGGGGCCGTTGGCAGCGCCCCCCCCACTCCCGGTGATTCTGCCAAGCGGCCATCCATTTTTTGCCAGTCCCACCGCCATAAATCACTCAACTCACTCAGCGCGGGACCTGGCAGGTGAGCATGAGTGGGTGGTCCTCGGGCACGCGGGGGGATCCAACCCTGGGCGGGAGGGGGTGGGTCCTACGGTGGCTTGGCCCGCGATTGAAGCCCACTGATCTGCAGGCGGGCTTGTTCCGTGGGGGCACTCCTTTCTTTCGCGCTGGCCCCTGTTGGGCTCTGCCATGGCCGGCACGGAGAAGGGAACACCCCGCGCATGCGTCAATATACGCCGGCCGGTCTGCGCACGCGTGGAATCACACCGGCCGTTCCGCGTATGCGCGAGATCATGCCAGCCCTTTGGTGCATGTGCGGACTCGCGCTGGCCCTTCGGCGCCGGCTGGAGCGGCGCCAACCCCTCCGACGTCCACCTAGATCCTGAAAATGTGGAGAATTCCGCACTTTCAGGGGCTGTTGACGCCGGAGTGGTTGGCGCCGGTTTTCCCGCCGGCGTGGGGACTTAATCCCCAGAAGGAAGAATCCCAGCCTAGAGGTCCTAGAGAAACAGTATCCACTTTTGTTTTTTTTGTTTAAAAAAATATATATTATTACAGTAGTCCCCCTTTATAACGCGGGTGTTGGGGTCCAAGACCCCAACCCGCGTTGTATCCGAGCCGCGGATATCCATGATGGGGGTTTTAAATTTATTTTAAAATCTATGCTAGCGCTTCCCATTGTGAATCTACAGGGGGGCGGGGGGAGAGGTCAGACCCCCGTAGACTCACAATGGGAAGCGCATGCATAGATTTTTAAATAAATTTAAAACCCCCATCGTGGATCCAATTAAAATTTCAGCGGCCGGCTTACTTTGATCCGGAGAGGGAAGCTGCTCTCACTGAAATCAGCCGGCCGCTGAAATTGACACTGCCCGCTGCTCTCTCCCTCCAATCCAACTTTTAAGTTTTAATGTTTCTGATTGGAGGGAGAGAGCAGCCGGCAGTGTCAATTTCTTTTTTTTTCCTCTGGCTCGCCCCCTCATCCCCCCACATCCTCCAACTAGACCACTCTCCCCCAACACCTCCGACTCGCCCCCTCTCCCCCCCCCAACACCCTCCGGCTCGCCCCCTCTCCCCCCACACCCTCTGGTTTATCCCCGCTCCCCCCACATCCTCCAACTAGACCCCTCTCCCCCCACACCCTCCGGCTCGCCCCCTCTCCCCCCACACCCTCCGGTTCGCCCCCTCCCCCCACATCCTCCAACTAGACCCCTCTCCCCCCCACACCCTCCGGCTCGCCCCCTCTCCCCCAACACCCACTGGGCTCTGTCTCCTCCTCTCCCCAACACCCACTGGGCTCTGTCTCCTCCTCTCCCCTCCCCCCCCCCCCACCCCACCCATCTCACACCCTCCGGTTCTCCCCCTCTCCCCCCACAATCTCCAACTAGCCCCCTCTCCCCCCACACCCTCCTGCTCGCCCCCTCTCCCCCCCCCCCACCCTCCGGCTCGCCCCCTCTCCCCCACACCCTCCTGCTCTCCCCCACAGCGTCCAGCTCGCCCCCTCTCCCCCCACACCCTCCGGTTCGCCCCCTCCCCACACCCTCCGGCTCGCCCGCTCCCCCCCCTCTCCTCCCCCGTCCCCCAACACCTGCAGGGCCCTCCTCTCTCCCCCCCACCCCCAGGGGGGTCTCCCCCTCACCCGCAGGGGGGTCTCCCCCCACCCGCAGGGGGGTCTCCCCCACACCCGCAGGGTGTCCCCCCCCCGCCCCTCCTCCCCCCCGCCCCCCTCCTCGCCCCCCCCTCCGCCCCCCCCTCCTTGCCCCCCCTCCTCTCCCCCCCTCCTCTCCCCCCACACCCGCCCCCCCTCCTCTCCCCCCTCCTCTCCCCCCACACCCGCCCCCCCTCCTCTCCCCCCTCCTCCCCCCCCTCCTCTCCCCCCCCACACCCGCCCCCCCCCTCCTCTCCCCCCCACACCCGCCCCCCCTCCTCTCCCCCCCACACCCGCCCCCCCCTCTTCTCCCCCCCCCAACACCCGCCCCCCCTCGGCAGTGTCAATTTCAGCGGCCAGCTGATTATTTCAGTGAGAGCAGCTTCCCTCTCCGGATCAAAGTGAGCCGGCCGCTGAAATTGACACTGCCCGCTGCTCTCTCCCTCCAATCCAACTTTTAAGTTTTAATGTTTCTGATTGGAGGGAGAGAGCAGCCGGCAGTGTCAATTTCAGCGGCCGGCTCACTTTGATCCGGACAGGGAAGCTGCTCTCACTGAAATAATCAGCTGGCCGCTGAAATTGACACTGTCGGCTGCTCTCTCCCTCCAATCAGAAACATTAAAACTTAAAAGTTGGATTGGAGGGAGAGAGCAGCGGGCAGTGTCAATTTCAGCGGCCGGCTGATTTCAGTGAGAGCAGCTTCCTTCTCCGGATCAAAGTGAGCCGGCCGCTGAAATTGACACAACTGACAGTTGGGGTCCATAATCCCCCCCGCGGTATATCGCGAACTGCGGTATTGCGGAGCGCGGTATAACGGGGGACTACTGTATTCAAGTTTTCAGTCGATTTTCAACAAAACCCCCCCCTACAGAAAAAAGAAACAAGAACACAACGCGCAAGAATTATACATAGGGATTTCTCCAAAATACAATAGCTCCCCATCTAACAATCAGAACACAGATCGGGAAACACCCAACCCTAACACCAACGCCACCCCAAGAGGAAACCCCCTTCACCACCCCCCCCCCCCACCCCCCCAGCCCGGGTTGCTGCTGCTGCTGACCTCCTCCTAACGCTCCACGAGAAAGTCTAGGAACGGTTGCCACCGCCTGAAGAACCCCTGCACTGACCCTCGCAAGGCAAACTTTATCCTCTCCAACTTGATGAACCCAGCCATGTCATTAATCCAAACTTCCACGCTAGGGGGCTTCGCATCCTTCCACAGTAGCAAAATCCTATGTCGGGCTACCAGGGACGCAAAGGCCAGAATACCGGCCTCTTTCGCCTCTTGCACTCCCAGCTCGTCCGATACCCAAAATAATGCTACTCCCCAGCTTGGCTTGACCTGGGTGTTCACCACCTTGGACATAGTCCTCGCAAAGCCCCTCCAGAACCCCTCCCGCGCTGGGCACGTCCAGAGCATATGGGCGTGATTTGCTGGACTCCCAGAGCACCTCACACACCTCCTCCACCCCAAAAAACCTACTCATCCTCGCCCCTGTCATATGCGCTCTGTGAACAACTTTAAACTGTATCAGGCTGAGCCTGGCGCAAGAGGAGGAAGAATTGACCCTACTCAGGGCATCAGCCCACACACCTCATCGATCAGAAACATTAAAACTTAAAAGTTGGATTGGAGGGAGAGAGCAGCGGGCAGTGTCAATTTCAGCGGCCGGCTGATTTCAGTGAGAGCAGCTTCCTTCTCCGGATCAAAGTGAGCCGGCCGCTGAAATTGACACAACTGACAGTTGGGGTCCATAATCCCCCCCGCGGTATATCGCGAACTGCGGTATTGCGGAGCGCGGTATAACGGGGGACTACTGTATTCAAGTTTTCAGTCGATTTTCAACAAAACCCCCCCCTACAGAAAAAAGAAACAAGAACACAACGCGCAAGAATTATACATAGGGATTTCTCCAAAATACAATAGCTCCCCATCTAACAATCAGAACACAGATCGGGAAACACCCAACCCTAACCCCAACGCCACCCCAAGAGGAAACCCCCTCCACCACCCCCCCCCCCCCCCCCCCCACCCCCCCAGCCCGGGTTGCTGCTGCTGCTGACCTCCTCCTAACGCTCCACGGGAAAGTCTAGGAACGGTTGCCACCGCCTGAAGAACCCCTGCACTGACCCTCGCAAGGCAAACTTTATCCTCTCCAACTTGATGAACCCAGCCATGTCATTAATCCAAGCTTCCACGCTAGGGGGCTTCGCATCCTTCCACAGTAGCAAAATCCTCTGTCGGGCTACCAGGGACGCAAAGGCCAGAATACCGGCCTCTTTCGCCTCTTGCACTCCCAGCTCGTCCGATACCCAAAATAATGCTACTCCCCAGCTTGGCTTGACCTGGGTGTTCACCACCTTGGACATAGTCCTCGCAAAGCCCCTCCAGAACCCCTCCCGCGCTGGGCACGTCCAGAGCATATGGGCGTGATTTGCTGGACTCCCAGAGCACCTCACACACCTCCTCCACCCCAAAAAACCTACTCATCCTCGCCCCTGTCATATGCGCTCTGGGAACAACTTTAAACTGTATCAGGCTGAGCCTGGCGCAAGAGGAGGAAGAATTGACCCTGCTCAGGGCATCAGCCCACACACCTCATCGATCTCCTCCCCGAGCTACTCCTCCCACTTGCCCTTGAGACCTTCTACTGAGGCCTCCTCCTCCTCCTCTTGCAGCTCCTGGTAAATCGCCGAGACCTTGCCCTCTCCAACCCATACCCCCGAGATCACCCTGTCCTGAATCCTGCGTGCTGGAAGCAGCGGGAATTCCCTCACCTGTCATTTCACAAACGCCCTCACCTGCATATACCTGAAAGCGTTCCCCGGGGGTAGCCCATATTTCTCCTCCAGCACCCCTAGGATTGCAAACACCCCATCAATGAACAGGTCCCCCATTCTTTTGATCCGTGCCCGATGCCAGCTCAGAACCCTCCCAACCATCCTTCCCGGAACAAACCGATGGTTCACTCGAATCGGGGACCAAATCAAGGCTCCCATCTCGCCCCTGTGTCTCCACTGCCCCCAGATCTTCAGAGTCACCGCCACCACCGGACCCGTGGTGTACCTTGTCGGCGGGAACGGCAGCGGTGCTGTCACCAGCACCCTCAGACTCGTGCCCATACAGGACGCCATCTCTAGCCTCTTCCACGCCGCCCCCCTCCCTCCAGTACCCACTTATGAATCATCGCCACATTGGCTGCCCAATAATAGCCACATAGGTTCGGCAACGCCAGCCCCCCTCTGTCCCTACTACGCTCCAAAAACACCCTCTTCACCCTCCGGGTCTTATTCGCCCACACAAATCCCATGATGCTCCTGCTTACCCGTCTGAAAAAGACCTTAGGGATCAAAATGGGAAGGCACTGGAACACAGAAAGAAACCTCGGAAGGACCATCATTTTAATCGACTGAACCCTACCCGCTAGTGAGAATGTCCCATCTTTTAAAATCCTCCTCCATCTGCTCCACTAGCCGCATCAGATTGAGCTTATGCAGGGCCCCCCAACTCCTAGCTACCTGGATCCCCAGGTACCAAAAGCTCCTTTCCGCCCTCTTTAGCGGAAGCTCGTCTAACCCCCTTTCCTGGTCTCCTGGGTGCACCACAAAGGGCTCACTCTTCCCCACGTTGAGTTTATACCCCGAAAAGTCCCCAAACTCCCTAAGGTACCGCATGACCTCTGCCATCCCCTCCACTGGGTCCGCAACATATAACAACAGGTCATCGGCATACAATGACACCCGATGTTCCTCTACCCCCTGAACCAATCGCCTCCAGTTCCTGGACTCCCTCAGTGCCGTGGCCAATGGCTCAATTGCCAGTGCAAACAACAAGGGGGATAACGGACACCCCTGCCTCGTACCCCAGTACAACTGAAGGTACTCCGACCTCCGCCGGTTCGTAGCCACACTCGCCACAGGGGCTTTGTATAGAGATACTCCCACACCACCCGATGGAAGGCCTTCTCCGCGTCCATAGCCGTTACTACCTCCGCTTCCCCCTCCATCGAAGGCATCATAATCACATTGAAGAGCCTCCGTACATTAGTATTCAGCTGCCTACCCTTCACAAATCCCGTCTGGTGCTCATGAATCACCTCCGGGACACAGCCCTCAATTCTCGTGGCCAAAACCTTCGCCAGCAACTTAGCATCAACATTGAGGAGCGAGATCGGCCTATACAACTCACATTGCAATGGGTCCTTGTCCCGCTTCAAAATCAAAGAAATCAGCGCCCTGGACATTGTCGGGGGCAAGGTTCCCTCCTCCCTCGCCTTGTTAAAAGTTCTCACTAGCAAAGGGCCCAGCGGGTCCACGCACTTCCTGTAAAATTCAACTGGGAACCCATCCGGCCCCGGGGCCTTCCCCGCCTGCATGCTCCCCAATCCTTTAACCAGCTCCTCCAGCCCAATCGGTGCCCCCAGCCCAATCAACTGCTCCTCCTCCACCCTCAAGAACCTCAGCTGATCCAGGAATCGTCGCATCCCCTCCTCCCCCACCGGGGGCTCAGACCTATACAGATCCCCATAAAAGTCCCTAAATACCTTGTTTATTTTCACTGCACTCCACATTGTGTTCTCCCCTTTATCGCTAACTCCACCAATTTCCCTCGCCGCCTCCCTCTTACGAAGCTGATGTGCCAGCATCCGACTCGCCTTCTCCCCATGCTCATATGCCGCCCCTTGCGCTTTTCTCCACTGCGCCTCTGCTTTCCCCGTAGCCAGTAAGTCGAATTCCGTTTGGAGGTTCCGTCGCTCCCTAAGTAGCCCCTCCTTGGGGGCCTCTGCATAGCTACTGTCCACCCTTAAAATCTCCCCCACCAGTCTCTCCCTCTCCCTCTTCTCTCTCTACTCCCTATGGGCCCTAATGAAAATTAGCTCTCCCCTAACCACCGCCTTCAACGCCTCCCAGACTACCCCCATCTGCACCTCCCCATTGTCATTGACCTCTAAGTATCTTTCGATACACCCCCAAACCCGCCCGCACACCTCCTCATCCGCCAACAGTCCCACATTGAGGTGCCACAAAGGGCGCTGGTCCCTCTCCTCCCCCCAGCTCCAGCTCCACCCAATGCGGGGCATGGTCTGAGATGGCTATGGCCGAATATTCCATTCCCTCCACAGGGTTTAGTGCCCTATTCATGATGAAAAAATCTATCCGGGAGTAGGCTTTATGAATGTGGGAAAAAAAGGAAAATTCTCTGGCCACCGGCCTAGCAAATCTCCATGGATCCACTCCCCCCCCATCTGGTCCATAAACCCCCTAAGCACCCTGGCCGCAGTGGCCTCCTACCCATCCTGGACCTAGAACGGTCCAGTGCTGGGTTCAGCGCCATATTGAAGTCCCCCCCCAATTATCAAGCCTCCTACCTCCAGATCCGGAATCCGACCCAACATGCATTTCATAAATCCGGCATCATCCCAGTTCGGGGCATATACGTTCCCCACACCACCCGCACCCCCTGCAACCTACCACTCACTATTACATACCGACCTCCATTATCCGCCACAATGTTCATCGCCTCGAACGACACTCGCTTCCCTACAAGAATCGCCACCCCTCTATTCTTCGCATCTAACCTCGAGTGAAAGACCTGCCCAACCCACCCCTTTCTCAGCCTAACCTGATCTACCACCTTCAGATGTGTCTCCTGGAGCATAACCACGTCTGCCTTCAGTCCCTCTAAGTGCGCGAACGCCCGGGTCCTATTGACTGTCCCGTTCAGGCCCCTCACATTCCAAGTTATCAGCCGGATCAGGGGGCTTCCCCCCCCCCCCCCCCCCCCCCCTGCCAACTAGCCATCTCCTTTTTTAGGCCAGCCACATGCCCATGCCTCCCACACCCTCCAGTCCCCCAGGCGGCGGACCCCTGCCCCATCTCCCTCTCCTACCTTCATCTCCCCTTTGGCCAATGCAGCAGCAACCCAGTCCCCCCCCCCCCCCCCCCCCCCCTCCCTGCCCAGCTAGATCCTCACCTAGCCATTTTTCTCCCCCCATGGCACTCCCGTAAGTTAGCTGACTCCTGCTGACCCCGGCCTCTCCCGCCATTCCAACGACCCCCCCAGTGTCAGAATCCCCCCACGTCCCCCTGGCAATCAGTGTGCGCTCCTCTCCAGCACCGCCCTTCCCCCCGGCCCCACCCCCTTCCTTCCCTAGTGCTGGAGAAAGTCCACGCTTTTCACCCAAGCCGGCCCCGCCCCCTCTGGCGCAGCTCCCTTTTTGCGGCCTAACCCCAACTGCCCATCCCCGAGCCTCCAAACCCCCTCTTCCTCCACAGGGCCCTGCCCCTCCAACTCCAACGTCCACACTCTCACACAGCCCTCAAATCAAATCCATTCACCCAGCCCCACCCAGCACCAAACAAAAACAGAACATTCCCAAAACACAGTAACCCCCGTAAGCACCTCCCCACGACAAACCCTCAGTTCAAGTCCAACTTTTCAGACTGAATAAAGGTCCACGCCTCATCTGGTGTCTCAAAGTAGTGGTGTCGATCCTGAAATGTGACCCACAATCGCGCTGGCGTCAGCATCCCGAACTTCACCCCCTTCCGATGGAGAACCGCCTTAGCCCGATTGAAACCAGCTCTCTTCTTGGCCACCTCCGCACTCCAGTCCTGGTAGATTCTGATCTCTGTGTTCTCCCACCTGCTGCTCCATTCTTTTTTGGCCCATCTCAGGGCGCACTCCCTGTCCATGAAGCGGTGGAACCTCACCACGACAGCCCTTGGCGGCTCGTTGGCTTTGGGTCTCCTTGCCAGGACTCGATGAGCCCCGTCCAGTTCCAGAGGCCTTGGGAAAGCTCCCGTGCCCATCAACGAGTTGAGCATCGTAACCACATATGCCCTGGCATCGGACCCCTCCACACCCTCAGGGAGACCCAAAATCCGTAGGTTCTTCCTCCTCAACCAATTCTCCAGGTCCTCAAATTTTTCTTGCCACTTCTTATGCAGCACCTTGTGCGCCTCCACCTTCACCACCAGGCCCAAGATCTCGTCCTCGTTCTCCGAGGCTTTTTGCCGCACCTCCCGGATCGCCGTCCCTTGGGCCTTCTGGGTCTCCACAAGCTTCTTGATCGATGCCTTCATTGGCGCTAGCATTTCTGCCTTCAGCTCCGCAAAGCAGCGTTTGAGGAACTCCTGCTGCTCCTGTGACCATTACGCCCACGCTGCTTGGTCTCCACCCGCCACCATCTTGCTTCTCCTCCCTTGCACTTTTCGCTGCACTAAAATCACTTTCTTGGTCGCTCCACCCCTGGTCCAATCCATACAGTGCTGGGGGAACCATACTGTCACATTCCCACACTGGGAAGAGAACCGTCGAACAAATGCCATTGGGGCCCCTCAAAAGAGCCCAAAGGTCCGCTCCTGGCAGGAGCTGCCGAACGAGCGACCTACCTCAGCATAGACGCAACCGGAAGTCCAGTATCCACTTTTGTAGCCAGGCCTCAACAGATGTTGGGATATTGTGAATTTGTGAAATGTTTCATGAGCGGTTGGACTGTGCGATCAATAACTTAAATATTCTGAAGAAATTGCTTTTAGAAACAAAGATGTCCTTGGACAAAGCAGTAGAGCTGGCTCAAGTGACTGAAAGCACTGTACAAAGGCGTGCAAAGCGAGGTGAACCAGTTATGGTTGGGAACGATAGCCGCTCATAGTTCCTGGAGTGAGGGAATAGCGGAGACGGAGAAAAAGAAAAGTGACCAGCAGTCAGAAAGTCCAGAGGCTTGATACCACTGAAGGGGAGAGCATTCCCAAGACAGATGCAAATATAAGTATTTCATTTGTTTCAGATGTAATAACAAAAAGGCCATATACAAGCCAAATGCAGAGTCAGGCAGATGACTCTGAGTTCCCCAAAACAAATCCACCCGAAGATAAGATGGCGGCAATAAAAAAGATACCTGAACCAAGGAATACACTGGAATTGATGCCCTTTTTAGGGATGGTCAATTATTACCAATTACCCAATCTGTCTACCATTTTGGCACCCCTGAATCAAATGCTGAAGAAGCACCAACATTGGAAGTGGGAAGATTTGCAGAGGATGTCTTTCGACCAAGTCAAATAGGCCCTGCAGTAATCGGCCTAATTTATCCATTTCAACCCAGACAAACCCATAATAGTCAAATGTGATGCATCACCTTATGATCTCAGTGCAGTACTTTCACACAAGATCCAAGATGGTTTGGAAAGGCCTGTCACTTTCATGTCTAGAACATTGTCGGATGCTGAAAGGAGAATTTCCCAGATAGACAAAGAAGGTCTGGCAGTAATTTGTGCCATGACAAAATTCCATCAATATGTCTGTGACCAACATATCACTATCGCCTTGGACTATAAACCATTACTTCGCATTTTTGTGAAGATAAACCAATCCCACCAATCGCATTGGCCAGAATGCAAAGTTGGGCATTACTGTTGGCCGTGTATTCTTATACCTTTCAACGTAGACCAGTTACCCAGATATAGAATGCTGATAATTGAGCAGGCTTCCACTTCCACAGGTGATATCTGAGCCTCTCACTCCACAGGAAATCATCCTGATTCTGAATTTTCTAGACTGCCTGCCTATCTTATCCGCCTCTATTGAGAGTTGGACGAACAGAGACTCAGTGTTGTCATGGGTAAAAAGGATGGTTCTCACTGGCTGGCATTTTGACCAGTCAGAATAAATCAGGCCCTATATGCAACATAGGGATTAAATCACTTCTGAGGATGGGGCTCTTCTGTGAGGTTGCAGAGTGGTAATCCCACTACCCAAGATTTTGGCACCCCTGCATCAATTGCTGAAGAAGCATGAACATTGGAAGTGGGAATATTCGCAGAGGAAATCTTTTGATCAAGTCAAATAGGCCCTGCAGTAATTTATCCATTTTAACCCAGACAAACCCAATTAGAACCTCTTCTCCAAGAATTGTACAGTGGGCACCCTAGCCAGTCCAAGATAAAGCTGCTGGCCAGGAATTACGTTTGGTGGCCATGAATCAACAAGGAGATCAAAAGTATGGTCAACTGTTCTCAGCATTGTCAGACTCAGCAGACCCTTCCACCTATAGTTAGATTGCACACTTGGGAGTGGCTGGGGTGACCGTGGACGAGGCTCCACATTGATTTTACGGACACTTTCAAGGCAATGAAGTTTTTAATCGTTGTCGGCACCCACTCAAAATGGGAGATAGTCAATATTTCTCCTTCTTCAGAATCTACCAATTTGCCTGGCCCTGCTGTGGTCTCAGATACTTCAAGTTTGAAGAAGCCAGTTGTCAAGTTGAGGTGCTCGGTGAGAGTTAGAAAGTCACCTGATATACTTACCTTATGAACTTTGCTTTGAGCTCCCTTACTGTAACTGTCTTTGACTGCATATCATTGTAAATAAGAGTTTTTCTGTTTTTGTATTTCAGGTAGCTGTAAGGGAAATTAAGGGAGGAGGAATATGGGAGTGTGGCCCCATTAAAGGGCAATCCCTTGCATGTCACATGACTCGCCTGAAGCCTCTGATGATGGAGTGAGCAAACCTTCGCCTATCGGATACCTGGGCGCGGATCTGAGTGTCAGGGTATCATCGGAGTAAGCTTGGGAGTCGAGGGAACTGGACCTTTGTTGGAGTTATAATCTTCTATACATAAAGTTTCTTCTTTTGTTAAATAAATCAATCACAGTTATGATTTAACATTGCCTTGTGCTGGGTGGCGTCTGTGAGCGGAGCGGCCGCGATTAGAAGAAGCTCCCGCCGGTCCGCGATATTGCGGTCTTTTTCGGGGGTTCTTCGCAAAGTTTTTGGAGGAGAAAAAAATAAATAAGCCTCTCCAGACTTGGCCCTGCCTCCCTCGCCCTGTGACAGCATCAAAGCTCCGTTTCACGGAGCTGGGGTGTTGAAAAGGCGGGAAGGGAGAGACTGGTCCCGGTGGGTTCAGCGGGGGTGGCTGCACGTGGAGGAAGAGCGGGGATTGCGACCTGTTTCTCCAAGGAGCATCCTGAAAGCTGAAGGCCTCAAAGAGCACGGAGAGGAAGAGAGACATTTTTTTTTTGTAATTTTTCTCTCTCCTGAAAACTTGAAGGAAGCAGCGGGAGCAGATCCAAGTGGAGGCCAAGACCGCAGGCCAGAAGCCAGGGCGCGATGTAGGTGAGATGTCCCACATCGGATGGCTCCAGGTGGAATGTGATAAGAAGACTGAGCCTGGTCCCAGGGAAATTCTGGAGGTATACAAAAAAAAGAAGAGAAAGAAGTTTTAAAGAAATTTGAGATTGAAGAAGGAAGGAAGAGTGAGAAAAAGGAAAAATAATAAGCCGTTAAAGGATGCGAAAAGCAGCGTCGAGGAAGGGAAGAAGCGTGGACTCGCCGTCGAATGAGAAGACGGGCAAAAGTGCTGACAAGATGGAGGAGGCCAGACCGCATGGTGGGTCCGCACTGCTTACAGTGGAGAAGATGACCGAGGTGTTGGCGGTGGAGCTGGAAAAGCAATTGGCAAGGCACATGGAAGCTTTGAGGAAGGAGACGGCGGTCACATTGAAGTAATTGGTGGAGGAGGCAATTGCCCTGGTGAAAGTAGCTGTGGCAAAAGACATCGGCCGAGGTGAGAGAGCTGGGCGAGAAGATGAAGGAAGTGGAGGAGGCCGCGTCGCAGCACAGCGACCAGCTCACCTCGATGGGGGATGAGCTGCAGAGGGTGGTGGAGGCCAACAGAGGGCTCCGAACAAAACTTGAGAACTTGGAGAAACGCTCGAGGCGGCACAATCTAAGAATTGTGGGCTTGCCCGAAGGAATAGAGGTTCCAACGCCAACAGAGTACTTCGCTAAGAAGTTGGCGGAGCTGATGGGGGAGGGGGAGAACCTCTCTCGATACGAACTGGACCGAGCTCATCGGTCGTTAATGTTGAAGCCCAAAGTGAATGAGTACTGCATGAAGGAGAAGGTGTTAAGCTGGGCGAAGCAGAAGCACAAGATGCAGTGGGATGGTGCCGGAGTTTGGATCTACCAGAACTTGATGGTGGAGCTGGCAAAGAGACGAGCGGAGTTCGGGCGAGTGAAAGCGACACTGTACAAGAAGGGGGTGCGATTTGGTATGGTATACCCGGTGAAGCTGAGGGTGACGTATGGTACCAAAGACTTTTATTACGAGACAGCGGAGGCGGCTGAGGCGTTCGTGAGGGCAGAAGGCTTAGGACAGACGAGAGGAGCGGAGCTGGAAGAGAGACTGTGGACTGTCATTGGGGAGCTGGAAAATGTACAAAAGTTATAACTTTCTTTTTACTGGCGTGTATTGTAATTTACTTCTCTTCACATTGTTAGAGTTCAAGTTATTAATTGGGTTGATTGACATTCTGTGTTGCGCCGGTTATATCTTAGTTTAGTGTATTGTATGGGTTGGATTGTTGTTTTTGTTTTTTATTTCTCTGGGACTGGGTGGGAGGGGACGGTATAGCGTGGCGGGAGAGTCACCTGTGTTAGCTAACTAAAGTCGGCTAGTGAATGAAGGTGAGGTGAGAGGAGGGCTGTGGACATTGGAGCCTGGTTGGCAGGTTTTGATGGGCCTACGAGGCGAGTGTGGTGGGGGGGAAGGGACTGATGCTGGGAGATGTTTTTTCGAGAGGAAATGTAGGGAGGATTTTTGGGAGGGGGGAAGGGGTTCGATGTTAATAATGGATAGGGGCGGGTCAGTCTCATGGGGCAAGACCCAGTGGTGTGATGATTGTGGCTAAGAATGGTGGGGGAGGGATGAGAGATCCCCAGTTAGGATAGTGACGTGGAATGTGAGGGGGTTAGGAGGTCCGGTTAAGAGATCAAGGGTGCTTGCGCTTCTTAAAAGTTTGAAAGCTGATGTAGCAATGCTGCAGGAGACTCCACTTGAGGGTGAAGGACCAGGTGAGACTGAAAAAGGGCTGGGTTCGTCAAGTGTTTCACTCTGGACTTGACGGAAGGGCTTGAGGGGTAGCGGTAATGGTCAGCAAAAGGGTACGCTTCCAGATGGAGAAGGTGGTGGCAGATCAGGGGGGTAGATATGTGAT
The DNA here is from genome assembly GCF_902713615.1 of Scyliorhinus canicula. Taxonomy (NCBI): domain Eukaryota; kingdom Metazoa; phylum Chordata; class Chondrichthyes; order Carcharhiniformes; family Scyliorhinidae; genus Scyliorhinus; species Scyliorhinus canicula. The sequence continues at coordinate 153,921,716 of NC_052152.1, read as the reverse complement.
TGTGACAGGGGCGCTGGAGGGGAGGCTAGTGGTGTTGTTAAGTGTTTATAGGCCTCAATTGGGACGGTGTGAGATTCGCAAAGAAGGCGTTTGGGGCCATCTCTGACTTGGACACCCACAAACTGATAGTGGGGGTGACTGGAACTTGGTGCAGGAGCCAAGGTTGGACAGATCACGGCCGCTGGCCCTATCGGGGGGGGGGCGGGGGGGTGAAGGCGTTAGCTGGGCTAATGGTGGAAATGGGAGGGGTGGACCCTTGGAGGTTTCTGCACCCGAGGGAATCTGCACCCGAGTACTCGTTTTTCTCAGCAGTCCACAAGGTATATTCGCGGATCGACTTTTTCGTGATGGGAAGGCTTTGCTGGCTGGGGTTAAGGGGTCGGAATACTCGGCAATTGCAGTGTCAGATCATGCTCCACATTGGGTGGATATGGTGCTGGAGAAGGGGGTAGCGCAGAGACCAGGGTGGAAATTAGATGTTGGGCTTTTGGGGGACCAAGGGTTCTGTGACAAAATTGAAAAGGTAATTAAGGAATATGTAGGTTTCAACTGTACGGGTGAGGTGTCGAAGGCGGTTGTCTGGGAGGCTCTGAAGGCAGTGGTGAGGGGGGAGGTGATCTCGTTTAAGGCCAGGGTGGACAAGGAGGAGAGGTTGGAGCGGCATAGGGTAATAGATGAGATGTTGGAGGTAGATTAAAGAGTTATGCAGAGGATAGGGACCCAGCAAAACTGGAAAAGAGGAAGGAGCTACAGGCGAGCTTTGACCGACTATCTACCAGGAAGGCGGCGCACCAACTGAGGCGAGCAAGAGGTGCAGTTTGCGAACATGGAGATAAGTCTGTTAGCAGGTCAGCTCATAGACATAGAATTTAGACATAGAATTTACAGTGCAGAAGGAGGCCATTCGGCCCATCGAGTCTGCACCGGCTCCTGGAAAGAGCACCCTACCCAATGTTAACACCTCCACCCTATCCCCATAACCCAGTAAGCCCACCCAGCACTAAGGGCAAATTTATCATGGCTAATCCACCTAACCTGCACATCTTTGGGCTGTGGGAGGAAACCGGAGCACCCGGAGGAAACCCACGCACACACGGGGAGGATGTGCAGACTCTGCACAGACAGTGACCCATGCCGGAATCGAACCTGGAGCCCTGGAGCTGTGAAGCGATTGTGCTATCCACAATGCTACCGTGCTACCCTCAGGAGGGAAGCAGTGGCAAGGGAAATAGTACAGGTGAGGGATAGGGCATGGAAGTTGGTGGTGGCGCCGGATCTGATTAACAAGGTTTTTGAGGAATTCTCTGAGAGGTTGTACAGGTCAGAGCCACCCGGGGGAGATTGTGAGATGCAGGAATGTCTAGATGGGTTGGAGTACCCGTGGTTAGGGAAGGGGGACAGGGCTACATTAGAAGGAGTAATAGGGGAGCAGGAGATAAAGGATGCGATTGGGAGGATGCCGTCGGGGAAGGTGGCAGGGCCGGATGGGTTTCCGGTGGAATATTATAAAAAATTAAAGGATAAGCTGACACCCCTGATGGTGGGGATGTTTGAAGAGGTGATAGAGAAGGGGGTGTTGCCACAAACCTTGGAGCAGGCATCGATCTCTCTGTTGCTAAAAAAAAATAAAGTTCTGACGGAGTTTGTGTCGTATAGGCCCATATCACTTCTGAATGTGGACGCAAAAATATTGGCGAAGGTACTGGCGGGTCGGCTGGAGGAGTGCCTCCCAAAGGTGATGGGTGATGATAAGACGGGGTTCGTGAGAGGGAGGCAGCTCTTTTCAAACATTAGAAGGGTATTGAACATCGTTATGGCACCAGCAGAGGGGAAGGAAACAGAGGTGGTTGTGGCATTGGACGCTGAGAAGGCGTTCGACCGGGTAGAATGGGGGTACTTGATGGCAGTTCTGGAGCAGTTTGTGATTGGTAATAATTGACCAAGATTTGTGAATTGGGTAAAGCTACTATATAAGGAGCCGAGGGCGAGTGTTCGCACAAACGACATCAGCTCGAGATACTTTTCTCTCCACCGTGGGATGAGGCAGGGATGTCCTATGTCCCCCCTGCTGTTTGCACTCGCGATTGAACCGTTGGCCATCGCATTAAGAAGATCGGAGGTATGCAAAGGAATAGTGCAGGGAGGGATAGAGCATAGGGTGTCCTTATATGCCGATGACTTGCTGTTATACGTGTCGGAACCGAGTGTGTCGATAGGAGGAATATTGGAGCTGCTTCGAATGTTTGGGTCTTTCTCGGGGTACAAGCTGAATCTAGACAAGAGTGAGTATTTTGTGGTATCTCGGCCGGGTGTGGGGGCAGGGGTGGAGGGGGCTGCCATTCCGTAGGGCAGGGACTCACTTTAGGTACTTGGGGGTGCAGGTTGCATGGGAGTGGGGGAGGGGGGGGGGCTCCGCAGGTACAACATTTCTAGTTTGGTGGGGAGAGTGAAAGCGGATCTGGCAAGGTGAGATGGTCTCCCTCTGTCAATGACGGGTCGGGTACAGGCGGTTAAAATGAACGTGTTGCCACGATTTCTGTTTACTTTTCAATGCCTGCCGATTTACCTGCCAAAGACTTTTTTCAGAGAAGTTGAGGGAAGGATTACGTTGTTCATATGGGGAGGGAAGCTGGCCAGAATTAGAAAGGTGCTACTACAGAGAGGAAGGCAGGCAGGGGGTTTGGGTCTTCGAAACCTGATGTATTACTACTGGGCAGCGAATGTGGAGAAGGTGCAGGGCTGGGTCAGAGGGGTTACATAAGAACATAAGAACATAAGAAATAGGAGCAGGAGTAGGCCATCTGGCCCCTCGAGCCTGCTCCGCCATTCAATGAGATCATGGCTGATCTTTTGTGGACTCAGCTCCACTTTCCGGCCCGAACACCATAACCCTTAATCCCTTTATTCTTCAAAAAACTATCTATCTTTACCTTAAAAACATGTAATGAAGGAGCCTCAACTGCTTCACTGGGCAAGGAATTCCATAGATTCACAACCCTTTGGGTGAAGAAGTTCCTCCTAAACTCAGTTCTAAATCTACTTCCCCTTATTTTGAGGCTATGCCCCCTAGTTCTGCTGTCACCCGCCAGTGGAAACAACCTGCCCGCATCTATCCTATCTATTCCCTTCATAATTTTAAATGTTTCTATAAGATCCCCCCTCATCCTTCTAAATTCCAACGAGTACAGTCCCAGTCTACTCAACCTCTCCTCATAATCCAACCCCTTCAGCTCTGGGATTAACCTAGTGAATCTCCTCTGCACACCCTCCAGCGCCAGTACGTCCTTTCTCAAGTAAGGAGACCAAAACTGAACACAATACTCCAGGTGTGGCCGCACTAACACCTTATACAATTGCAACATAACCTCCCTAGTCTTAAACTCCATCCCTCTAGCAATGAAGGACAAAATTCCATTTGCCTTCTTAATCACCTGTTGCACTTGTAAACCAACCTTCTGTGACTCATGCACTAGCACACCCAAGTCTCTCTGAACAGCGGCATGCTTTAATATTTTATCGTTTAAATAATAATCCCGTTTGCTGTTATTCCTACCAAAATGGATAACCTCACATTTGTCAACATTGTATTCCATCTGCCAGACCCGAGCCCATTCACTTAACCTATCCAAATCCCTCTGCAGACTTCCAGTATCCTCTGCACTTTTCGCTTTACCACTCATCTTAGTGTCATCTGCAAACTTGGACACATTGCCCTTGGTCCCCAACTCCAAATCATCAATGTAAATTGTGAACAATTGTGGGCCCAACACGGATCCCTGAGGGACACCACTAGCTACTGATTGCCAACCAGAGAAACACCCATTTATCCCAACTCTTTGCTTTCTATTAATTAACCAATCCTCTATCCATGCTACTACTTTACCCTTAATGCCATGCATCTTTATCTTATGCAGCAACCTTTTGTGTGGCACCTTGTCAAAGGTTTTCTGGAAATCCAGATATACCACATCCATCGGCTCCCCGTTATCTACTGCACTGGTAATGTCCTCAAAAAATTCCACTAAATTAGTTAGGCACGACCTGCCTTTTACGAACCCACGCTGCGTCTGCCCAATGGGACAATTTCTATCCAGATGCCTCGCAATTTCTTCCTTGATGATAGATTCCAGCATCTTCCCTATTACCGAAGTTAAACTCACTGGCCTATAATTTCCTGCTTTCTGCCTACCTCCTTTTTTAAACAGTGGTGTCACGTTTGCTAATTTCCAATCCACCGGGACCACCCCAGAGTCTAGTGAATTTCGGTAAATTATCACTAGTGCATCTGCAATTTCCCTAGCCATCTCTTTTAGCACTCTGGGATGCATTCCATCAGGGCCAGGCCAGGCATTCCAACCTGATCCATGCAGGTTGATTCCCAGTGGGTCAGAATGGAGGCGAGTTTGTGCAGGGGGTCAGGATTGAAAGCACTAGCAACAGCGCCGCTCCCGTTAGCCCCAGGGAAATACTCAGGGAGTCCGGTAATAATAGCTTCATTGAGAATTTGGAGGCAGTTTCGCCAACACTTCGGGTTGGGGGCAGGGTCAAAGGAAATGCCGATTCAGGGGAGCCACAGATTTGAGCCAAGGAGGTGGGATGGAAATTTTCGTAAATGGGAGGAGAAGGGGATTAAGACACTTAAAGATTTGTTTCTCAGGGGTTGGTTTGCAGGATTGAAGGTGCTGGAAGCGAAGTATGGGCTGGAGCAGGGGGAAATGTTTAGATACATGCAGGTTCGAGATTTCGCCAGAAAGGAGATACAGAACTTCCCGGAGCCGGCCTCCATATTGCTGGAGGAGGTGCTGACGACAGGGGGACTGGAGAAGGGGGTAATGTCAGCGGTCTACGGAGCTTTTTTGGAATAGGAGAAGGCACCACTGGAGGGGATCAAAGCAAAGTGGGAGGAAGAGTTGGGAGAGGATATGGAGGAGGGGCTCTGGTGTGAGGTGCTCGGAGAGTGAATGCCTCCACCTCGTGCGCGAGGTTTGGGCTGATACAGCTGAAGGTGGTATATAGAGCACACCTCACGAGGGCGAGGATGAGCCGATTCTTTGAAGGAGTTGAAGATGTGTGTGAACGTTGCGGGGGGCTGCTAATCACGTTCATATGTTTTGGTCCTGTCCAAAGCTAGAGGATTACTGGAAGGATGTTTTTAGAGTAATTTCTAAAGTGGTGCATGTGAAACTGGACCTGGGCCCCCGTGAGGCCATATTTGGGGTGTCGGACCGGCCAGGGTTGGAAACGGGTGCGGAGGCAGATATCATAGCCTTCGCCTCGTTGATCGCCCGAAGGCGGATCCTGATTGGTTGGCGAGCAGCCTCTTCACCCTGTGCCTTGGCATGGCGGGGAAAGCTGTTGGAATTCTTGACACGTGAGAAGGTTAAGTTTGAACTGAGGGGAAGGACAGAGGGGTTCTACATTTCATGGGCATTATTCATTATGCACTTTCAAGAACTGGATAACATTGAACATTAGTTGGGGGAGGGGTGGGTGGGTGGGAGGGCTGGGGGAGGAGGGGGGCGATGGGTTTTAATGGGGGCTACGGGGGGAGTCCTGATTCCTTTTTGTCAGTTTATGTGAACATGTGGGCGAATGTTTTGGGTTTGGTGGGAGGATGGGATCGTTGTTATTGATATGGGGATTGACATATTTGTTACTGATTATTGTTTATTGGTGGTGGGTGTAAATTTGGGAGAAAATACGAAAAAGGAGGAGAATGAAGAAATATTTTAAAAAAACATTGCCTTGTGCTTCGCCTCACACTAAATCAAAATGTATTCAAAGTCACAGAAGAAGTGGAGTCACAAACAATTCCAGCTACATATAGTAATTGCAAAATCCAGGACATAGGAAGGTGGAACAAAACAGGGCTGACAAGAAATGCTGCTATAATTTGGAAATAAATTGTCAATTAGAATGAAAAGGTTGTAGCAATGACATCTGTCAGTGTGAAACTGACAGAATGTTGCCTTTAAGGAATTACCAAGATGATAGTGAGCTAGCTATTATTTTTCGACTAATGAAAGCTGTTATATGATGATACTGATTTCTCCAGTGTACCGCTGGGTTCTGCTCCCAAATTAATCATGTGGTTCAAGGAAAAAGTTAAAATTGGCAGTGAACTTCCTTTTAGTCCTGGTGAAAATGTTCATTTCATAGAATTTACAGTGCAGAAAGAGGCCATTCGGCCCATCGAGTCTGCACCGGCTCTTGGAAAGAGCACCCTACCCAAGGTCAACACCTCCCCCTATCCCAATAACACAGTAATCCCACCCACACTAAGGGCAATTTTGGACACTAAGGACAATTTATCATGGCCAATCCACCTAACCTGCACATCTTTGGACTGTGGGAGGAAACCGGAGCACCCTGAGGAAACCCACACACACACGGGGAGGATGTGCAGACTCCGCACAGACAGTGACCCAAGCCGGAATCGAACCTGGGACCCTGGAGCTGTGAAGCGATTGTGCTATCCACAATGCTACCGTGCTGCCCTGAAACCTTGCCTTATTTCTGAAATGACAGTAGCCATATTTACACACTGAACTGTTGAGCACAGGGACATAATGGACTGAATAATCTATTGTGGCACAAGGAGGGCATGGGACAGGTTACGCACCTGGAAGGCAATGGCCTTCTTTCGATTTCCTTGCCCTCCTACAAAATGTGCCCAATAAAGTACAAATTGGGGTAATTGAAACCGCAGGGTGCATTTGCGACCTTCATCCTGCCCAGTCAGTTCTGGAAGGCGGGATTTATAGTCTCCAACATTGTTGGATGTGACCTTTGTTGTGTTATGTTACCTCGAGTAATATAAGCTGCTACTTGATGTAGGCTCTGCTGAAAGATGCTCCAGACTCGGAGATAAGTTTAACATATTTATTGAACGATTAACAATGCTCTTAAATGAGTTCGACACTCTACTAAACTGCCTCTAGTAACTCAGTCTACTCTGCTAACTATACAAGCTTGCTCTTGACCACGTGCTAGAGTGTGATGTTGCTGATAATCAACCCTGTCCGGCTCTCTTGGTTTCTGCCAGTGGAAGAGACAGAGCCTGTGTGCCTTTCCCTTTTTATATGGGTCGTATGGTGCCCCCTTGTGCTAATGTCACCTCTGGGTGTCCTAATTACCCATTGGTTGTGTCCTGTTCCAATGACCAGGACATTGCGTGTCTGCCTATCATTACATCTCTGGTGCTCCCTCTAGTGGTTACTTAGTTGTAGTGTATTTACATTAACCCCTTGTGTATATACAGTGATGCATATCACTACAACCTTGTTCTGGGTAACAGCCAATAATTTAAAGGATCCCCTGGTATGGGACAGAGTCAGGTGATTCAGCAAAATCTAGCATTGTTCAGAGTTTTGAAGCTCACCGAGACTTCAGTGATTTGCAGGCTTTTACGGTGAGTGTGCACTTTTCTTTGAGTTCTGATATATTCAAACTTGCCAATGAGCAGAGGAGATTTTATTTTTGAACCTGAACAAGGTTTCTGCATCTTTGCTGAGAGGAATTGCCCAGATGTTGCATGTTTCCCTCCAGAGATACCTGTGACATTAGAGGGAGGAGAGAAGGGCCAAACACCAACCCCTTAATTTATTGACTCCCTCAGAGCCCACCTCCTTGCAGTATTAAATCAATGTGAGCAGCTCATAACATTCGGTGGGAAGAGGGGAATCAAAGAATCATTGCGCAAAAGTCCCCATGTTCTCCTGCCGGAGGTGAATTCCACTTGATCTGTGCTCCCAATTGGAAAGTGATTCCCAATCCTTGGTCATGCACATTTATGCATGGTGAGGATTGTGAGTTATTCCCGAGGGAATCCTGCTATCAGGGCCATCATATTGTGGGCGGCCCGATAGTGAAATCCCGCAGCTGGCCGTTCTCCCTTCATTCCGGATCAGCCAACCGCGCCCCCCCCCTCCCCTCTCATCGCACATCATTCCCCCACCCAGATTTTCTGGGTCACCCCTTCCCCCAAGTACAGGGTGATCTGACCGACCTCCCCCCAGAAATGCCAAAATATGGGGACCCCCTATAGAAACCCCCTGAATAGGTGGACCCCCCACAGAGACCCTTAAATAGGGGGACACCCCCCCCCCCCCCGATCCCAGAGAGACCACCTAGATAGGGAATACCTGCACAGACCCCACAGAAAAAGACACCCCTGTCAGGAAGCCCCCATGAAAAGAGAAATCTGTCAGGAAGCCCCGAGAAAAGAGAAACCAGTCAGGAAGCCCCCCAGAAAAGAAACCCCTGTTAGGAAGTCCCCCAGAAAAGAGACCCCAGTTAGGAAGTCCCCCAGAAAAGAGACCCCTGTCTGGAAGCTAGAGAGCAGTCCAGGCAGAGGCACTATTGTCAGACTCACCTGGGCAATACACCTGCTGACTCAGACAGAGGAAGCACCATGTGTCAATTCCTGGAAAGGGAAAGCAGTGACCTGTGTTTAAGTCCTTGAGTTGCAAGCCATTCATTCATTTCCCTTTGTGGGTTGTGATTAACAGCTTCCACGCACACAGCTGTGAGCCTTGCTGCATTCATCTTTTTCACGATTCAGTAACACTGTCGTGCCCTGACCACAATGTTTACAAACACCAATCACTTCAAGGAGTTGTGGGGTGCATTCCAATCCACCCCACTTCATGCTGGAGTGAGGTTGAAGTGCTCAGCTGGAAATTGACAGTACTTAACTCCCTTTGAATTGGTTGATGGTTGTAAACAGCTGTGTCTGTTTTTACCCCAGACACCTGATTCTCTGCTCATCAGGAATCCTGCTACCGGCACTGGACAGCACACAATTTTGCCCATAGAATTCCTACAGTGTGGAAGGAGACCATTCGGCCCATCGAGTTTGGACCAACCCTCCAAAAGAGCATCCCACCCAGGCTCACTCCCCCACTCTACCTTCATAAACCCACCTAACCTTTGGACACTAGGGGCAGGGCCAGTCCACCTAATCAGCACATCTTTGCCTGAACGTTCTACCTATGAGGGGGATAGCTGAGCAGGTCAGCAGCATTATTCTGATGACGGGAACCTGGCCTTGATGCCAGAAGAGGCTGAATGACCTCATGAGAGCAGCCAGGGTGAGTAAAGTCCTCAGCACGTGCAATTTGGTGCCAGCATGTTACAGCGTGGCATCACAAATCAGGAGAAATGCAGGGTTGGTCATAGCTCCAAGGCAGCATGATGCAACAAAGTCATTAATGTCAGCAATGATGCCAGTGTGCTCTTAAAACTTTGATTGTGTTGGAGGGTAGGAGTTTGGCAGACGCGGGATGGGCACAACAGCTAGGCTGCTAATAATGCATCGATAGCTTGCCATTAAAATAAGCTGACATTGCGAGTGAGTGAAATTCTATACTTCTTTTCATTACCACTTCCTTTGTCTTGTATCATTGACATCTTTGTCAATCTCCCCTTAAATCCTACCTATCCCTAATCTTCTATTTTGCTCCATCTTCTGCACCCACCTCTCCAACTATTCAATACATCATATTTCTACCCCTCTTCAGTCTGAAGAAGAGTCATGTGAATTTAAAACTCTGTTTCCCTCCCCACAGATGCTTCCAGACCTGCTGAGTCTATTCAGCATTTTCTGTTTTTGTTTCTGGTTAGTAGCTCACCTGCCATACTTTGGAAAGGGAGGACTTAAAACAGTGAAGCAATAGCCTAAAAGGATGTAAATAAATGTCATTCTGTGGGATTTCTTTTGCTCTATTTCACTTTGCGCTAGATCTGCAATTTCACATTTGTGATTTGATTTTCAAATGCATGTGAAGGGAATTCAGCAGTGGTTTGAAAGCTTTTGGATAATACTTCCAACACGCTGGAATTGTTAAACTAAGGGTGGGAGTCTGCATGGCCAGAAACACGCTTGTCTCCAATTAATGTACTCCAGGTTGATAAGGTACCGCACAGACTACTTAATAATATAAGAGCCTGTGGTGTTGCTGGTAGTATATTAGTATGGGTAGAGGATTGGCTAATTGATAGAAGACAGACAGTTGGGAAAAGGGGAGCTTTTTCAGGATGGCAACCTGTAACTAGTGGAGTGTCACAGGGTTCTGTGTTGGGGCCAAATTTATTCACAATATATACCAATAACTTGGACGAGGTAAGTGGATGACACAAAAATAGGTGGGAAGGCAAATGGGGAGGACAGTACAAAGGGTGGGATTCTCCGTCCCACCGCACATGGCTCCACCGGCAGCGGTATCCTCTGTCCCGGCAGCTGGCCAATAGGATTTCCCATTGTGGGCACCCCCATGCCATTGGGAAATCCACAGGCATGAGTGCGCTGCTGGTGAAACGGAGGATCTCACCAACGGAGTATCCTGCCCAAAGACTCTACAGATGGATATAAAGAGGTTAGGTGAATGGGCAAAAACTTGGCAGATGGAATATAACGGAGGAAAATGTGAAGTTATGAAGCAGGATTCTCCGACCGCCTGCCAGGTCGCAGAATCCCTGGAGGGCAGCAAGAATCCCGCCCCGCCACCCCGACACCAGCTGCCGTATTCTCTGGGGCCAGTTTTTGTGCGGGGACGGGGTTCACGCCATGCCAGTCGGGGGCCGTTGGCAGCGCCCCCCCCCCCGGCAATTCTCCGGGCCCCAATGGGCCGAGCGGCCATCCGTTTATGGCCAGTCCCGCCGGCGTGGGTTGAACATGGTGCAACACGGGGGGACCTGGCTGATAAGTCAGCTGAGACAGACCTCCTGGAGGCGCGAGGGATGGGGGGGGGGGGGCGCGGGTCAACCAATCCCGGGGGGAAGCCCCCATGGTGGCCTGGCCTGTGATCGGGGCCCAGCGATCTGCAGGCTTGCCTGTGCTGTGGGGGTACTCCTTCCTTCCACGCCGGCCCCTGTAGGGCTCTGCCATGGCCGGCGCGTAGAAGACAACCCACTGTGCATGCGCCAGAATACGCCGGCCAGTCTGCGCATGCGCGGAACCATGCCGGCCCTTTGGCGCATGCGTGGACTCGCGCAGTCTCTTCGGCGCTGGCTGGCACGGCGTCAACCCCTTCCGGCATCCACCTAGCCCCCAATAGTGTGGAGAATTCCACAGTTTCGGGGGCTGTTGACGCTGGAGTGTTTCACGCCGATTCTTGCTGCGGCGTGGGGACTTAGTCCCATGAAAGCAGAATCCCGCCAATGCACTTTGGTAGGAAGAATAAAGGAGCTGAATATTATTTAAACAGAAAGACTGTAGAAACTGCAGCACAGAGAAATTTGAGTATCCTCGTACATAAATCACAAAACGCTAACAGGCAGGTTCAGCAGGTAATTGGGAAGGCAATGGAATGTTGGCCTTTATTTCAAAGGGAACGGATCATAAAAATAGGAAGTTCAGCTAAAACTATACAAGGCATAAGTTATCCAACACCTGGAATACATGAACAGTTTTGGTTCCCTTATCTCTGGAAAGATATACTGGCATTGGAGGAAGTCCAGAGAAGGTTCACGAGGTTGATCCTGGGTATGGAGGGATTTTCTTTTGAGGAAAAGATGTGTAGGTTGGGTCCATACTCATTGAAGTTTAGAATAATGAGAGATTACTTTATTGAGGCATATAGAATTCTCAGGGAGCTTGACAAGGTTGATGCTGAGAGGATGTTTCCTCTTGTGAAAGAGTCTAGGACCAGAGGGCATAATCTCAGAGTGAGGTTTCATTCACTTAAGACAAATATGAGGATGAATTTCTTCTCTCAGAGGGTAATAAATCTGTGGAATTCCTTATCACAGAAGACTATAGAAGCTGGGTCGTTCAGTATATTCCAGGCTGAGATAGACAGATTTTTGATCAACAAGGGAATCAAGAGTTATGGGATAAGGTGGGAAAGTAGAGATGAGGATTATCAGATCAGCTATGATCTCATTGAATGGTGGAGCAGACTCAAAGGGCGAGTGGCCATGATGTAAGGTCAGGACCAGGATATAATCCAAGCGTCAGATTCCTGATCTTGGATGTAAAATCAAGCCTCTAATTTCTGAACTAATGTTGGGAATCTTTAGGGAAATGGACCGAGTGAAAATTATGCACAGTAAAACAGAGAGATAATACACATTTGTGCACATATCGGCCAAGATTTTGTCCCCCATTGGTTGACAAACAAGTGGGAGTCCCATGTTGCCTCCATGGGAGAAACTTATCAGGCACCCAACTGGCTAGCATCAGACCTTCCATTAGAGTTAGGACCCTGGAGGTCGAAATCTTACCCCTCAAAAATTGCCAGCCACTCATAGGCCAGCAGCTCTCCATTGCTGGCACTGCCTCCAAGAATAGTGAATGCTGCCAGTAATTCTCCCAGGGACAGTCTGAGAATCAATGATGGAGCCCTGGATAGAGGTAAGTGGGAGTGGTATTGGGATTATGGGGATGGTGTCATTGGAGAGAGGGTAGGGGAGGAGGTAAGTGATCAGCAACAAGGGCTTCCAGCAGTGCCCACCCCTTCATGATGCTGGGGCCATCGATCGGGCATGGAGTACCTGACAATGAGGGACCCCAGCCCCACATTCCCACCTCCTATATAAAGCCACAGGTAAACCCCCCCTTAGGGAGTCATGTTGGCTCAGGAATGATTGGTATCAATTAGCTCATTAAAAAATCTAATTGACATCCAAACGCTGGTGGTTGGAATTATTGTGCCTTTCTGCCCCCAGCTTATTTGTGGACAGTTCATTTGTGGGAATCGGGGGCTGGATTCTCTGCACCCCGACGCTGAAATTGCATTCAGCGATGGGGCAGTGAATCCAGTTTCACGCATGAAATTGGGACCGGCGCCGGTTCCGCGATTCTCCACATCCCGAAAAGCGGCATACCCGGGGAGTACGCCGCACAGAGTTTCCACCAACTGAGGCCATTGCATGAGGCCCGCCTCACTATTCTCCGTCCCTGACCGGCAAATTTCCGAGGGCCTATTTCTAATCTGGTCCTGCCGTTCGGGAAACTCACATTTAGGGGTGGGACAATCGGAGGGCGGGGGGGGGCCTCATACGGGACTGGTTTTTTTTGCGAGGTGGTCCGGGTCGGGCGAGTGGCCGATCGGGGGCACTATTTGCGCGGTCCAAGTCCATGGTCTGAGTCCGCCATGGAACACAGTGCAGCCGCTGGAGGCAACCGCTGTGCGCATGCATGGCCTCTGACCTGGAAGTGCGGGGGGGCCATATCGGCAGCTGGAGTTGTGAGCTCCATGACAGCTGTCTGCTGGCCCCCTGCAAGGCTGTGAATCTGTGGCCTTTTGACGCCAGTTTTCCTGACGTAAAAGACCACAATTTTCACAACGGCGTGGGGACACAGTCCCGAAAACAGAGAATCCAGCACCAGATGTGGGTACTCTGGCCAGATTCTCCCACCAGGCCTCACTCCTGCCATCATGCCTGCTCAGGCGGCCTCCAGTAAATTCCGCCCATTATTTGCGAGTCAATCAAAGCCTTGGCATTTTTAAAGATTAATTGGAAAACAGAACTGCACCTTCAACATCTGAAAACTGAAAGGTGAACAGCATAAGTTGAGAAATAGAGATTCCAGAATGAAAGAAAAGATTTGGAAAAAAACTTGCTTTCATAATTTGCACCAAGCACCATCCATCAAACAGTGATGAGGTAACATGTGTAGTTGGTTGGGGACTAAATATTGGCCAGGTTAACAAGAGGACTTCCCCGAGCCGTGATGGATCTTTCATCTGCATTGTGGAAGCCAAAAGCCACTTGGGTTGAATGTCCCATCTAAAATCAGCACCACTGATACTGCAACATTCCTTGGTAATGTACTGAAGTGTCAGACTACATAGGTGGCGGGATTCTCTCAGCCCGGGCTCGGGAAGCGATTCTCCACAGGGCAGAGAATCAGCGCCATTGGCGCCGGCGTAGTTGGCGCAGCGCTGGTCGGGGGCCATTCTATGGGGACCCCCGGCGATTCCGGGCCGAGTGGCTGTCGCAAAAAACCCCGAGCCACACTGGCGCCGTTCACACCTGCTCTCAGCCAGCGGGACCTCGGCGTGGAAGGGTCCGGGGGCGACTGTGGGGTGGAGCGGGGGTTCGACCCCGGGGGGGGGGGGGGGGGGGGTCCGTTGTGGCCTGGCTCGCGATCAGGGCCTACCGATCGGCGGGCCGGCTTCTCGGGCTGGGGGCTCCTTTCTTCTGCGCTGGCCCCTTTAGACCTACACCATATTGTGTCAGAGCCGGCGTGGAGAAGGGAGCCACTGCGCATGCGCAGACCCCATTGCACCCAGTCGATGCCAGGATGAGCGTGGGCCGCTCCAGTGCCGTGCTGGCTCTCTGTAGGGGTCAGAATTGCTGATCCTGAGGCCACGTTGATGCCGTTGGGCAACGCGCCGGCGTTTCTGACGGCGTCAACACTTAGCCTCAGGATCACAGAATCCAATTTCCTTGAAGATGTTTCAATAGGACATTACAGCATTATTACTAAAAAGAAGGAAATATATAAATAAAAAAGATTAAAAAAAAAGACTACCACAAAAGCATTATTAATGTCCATCGCTTATTGTTTGTAACTGGGGAAAAGGTTATTGCCGAGCATAAGGGGCGGGATTCTCCGACCCTTCGCCGGGTCGGACAATCGCCGGTGGGGCGGCGTGAATCCCGTCCCCGCTGGCTGCCGAATTCTCCGGCACCGGAGATTTGGCAGGGCGGGAATCACGCCGCGCTGGTCGGCGGCTGCTGGCAGCGCCCCACCCCCAGCAATTCTCCGGCCCGCGATGGGCCGAGTGGCCGCGTATTTGTTGCCGGTCCCACCGACGTAAATTAGAGTAGGTCCTTATTGTCGGGACCTGGCGGCGCGGGCGGCCTCCGGGGTTCTCAGGGGGGTGCGGTGGGATCTGGCCCCGGGAGGTGCCCCCACGGTGGCCTGGCCTGTGATCGGGGCCCACCGATCCGCGGGCGGGCCTGTTCCATGGGGGCACTCTATTCTTCTGCACCGGCGGCTGTAGCGGTCCACCATTGCTGGTGTGGAGACAAAGCCCTCTGTGTATGCGCTGGGATGACACCAGCACACGCTGCTGCTCCCGCGCATGCGCCAACTAGCGCTGGCTGGCGGACGCCCTTTGACGCCAAGCCCCTTCCACGCCGGCCGGCACGGTGCAAACCACTCCAGGGCCAGCCTAGCCCCTGAAGGTGCGGAGGATTCCACGCATTTGGGGCGGCCCGATGCCTGAGTGGTTCACGCCACTCCTTCCCGCCGGAATTGCCCGCCCCACTGGTTACAGCAGAATCCCGCCCAAGATTTTCTTGGCATCTAATAAAACATGCAATCATGTTTCTGGTCCAAGTGATATTAAATGCTGAATCTGCTGCTATTCTCCCAAGTGGACTTACAATATTGCATAGTGCCAGGGACCTAGGTTTGATCTTGGCCTTGAGTAACTGTCTGTGTGACGTTTGCATATTCTCCATGTTTCTGCAATGGTTTCCTCTGGGTGCTCCAGTTTCCTTCCACATTCCAAAGATGTGCACGTTAGGTGGGTGGTCCATGCTAAATTGCCCCTTATTGTCCAAAGATTTCCAGGTTAGTTGGGGTTTGGGAGATACAGTAGGGTGCTCTTTTGGAGGGTCAGTGCAGACTTGATTGGCTGAATGGCCTCCTTCTGCACGCTGGGGATTCTATGGAAACTGAAATCTGAGGGCTTTATACAAATTCCAATTTATTTATGTATGCAGTATACTAAAACAAATATTGGGCCACTTAACATTGTCTAAACCATATTGTAATAAGACTGCCAAGTACCTCAATAGGAAGGTAATATTTTATACTGGCATCGGAGGCTAAAGGCCTTTACATATGTTGCCTTCGATCCTCACTCACTAAACACTGTGAACCCAATTAACAATGATGCATGATCAGACATTAGTGAGGCACGATGCATAGTCAGCCACTGAAAGTATGTCAAGCCACCTGTTAGTGTTAATAGCTGTCAAAGAGATTGTGGATTTTTTCCCCTAATTTCTCTGAAGTGGATGCGTTTCTGAAAAATTCCTGGAATAATTAATTCAAGGAAATAGTAGTCATGCTTTTACAAAACAAAAATTAATCCTGGAATTTGTGATCAATGGTGAAGGAACAACACTTGTTTTTTGCCTTGCTGACAGCTGCCCACAAGGACTTTACAGCTTTGAAGTATAGGCTTACTCTAACCTTGTGTCGAATCCAGCACAACATCCATTACACAACCATAGGTGGTGCCTGTGAGCAGGTCAAGAAACAGTAAAGTTCTTCCACCAATCAAATCCAAGAGTCTTCACTGCACTACAATGGGCCGAATTTTACCCTTCACTTCTGGACCCTGACATCAGGCTGAAAAGTGGGTCCTGAGCCTGCATATGCCAGCAGGGGGACTGATTCAACAATTTTACCTCAGGCAGCCCTCTAATTGCCTTCCTGCAGCGCCGCAGTTCTATTCAGAATGGCGAATAGGATCCTGATGCTGATGGACCAAAAAGGAGAGTTGGATGTTACTGGGCCAGATTGGAGTTCAACTGGGCTCCTCAGACACTCAAGCAAACTTCAAAATCATCATAGCTAAGGTAGAGGGGCCCATTAATCCCAGGATAAACCATTCTTGGGGAGTGTGCTTTGTGGATGCCTTTCCTGCCCGTGACCCCTTTGTGGAATATGAAGCCTCAGGCTCTGATGGCAACCAGACTGCCACATAGAGAGGACTGTTGTGCCATCAGCAAAATAGCCTCTTTGGAGTAGGCAGTAGGGATTGTATGTATAGGCAGTAAGAATTCTTAGAACACCAGGTTAAAGTCCAACAGGTTTGTTTCAAACACTAGCTTTCGGAGCACTGCTCCTTCCTCAGGTGAATGTGAACCCTCAGGTGAATCCTAATCTGCCTTGCAGCTCACCACTGGGAAACCTTTTAGTAGTAGGATTGCATCAGGGAGCAGTCTCCCCCAAGAAATTTTACCAATCTCCACTCTGCTCCACCTCTGTTATTGACACCAAGGGGAAGTCAATTTCTGACATTGTGTCTAAACCATAATAAAGACTGTGAAAAAAAGGTAGGTTTAAGAGAGAAATATAAACCATGGGTGGGATTCTCTGTCCCGCCAGTCCCGTTTTCCGGCGCGGTGCTCCCCCGCCAGCAGCGGGACCCTCAATTACGGCAGCTGGCCAATGGGGTTTCCCATTGTGGCCATCCCATGCCGTCGGGAAATCGGTGGGCATGGGTGTGCTGCTGGCAAAGCGGAGTGTCCCTCCGATGGAGAATTGCGCAGAGTTTATTTTTAAAAATCACCAACACTAATTAACTTGTGAAGAAATGAGACTCCATACTTTAAAAATTTTATTTTCAGTGTCAGAGAGGCTGTCTGGCACTAATTATAATGTAATTCAACATTCACTTACTCCTGAATATAGGAACATAAGCAGGTAAAGCTTATTCCACTATTCAATAAAATAAATGCAGCAAGACTAACCTTCCCTTGCATATTTAGTGAATAACTAATGGGTAAGTACTCCAACTTCATGCTTTTTTATGTATTTCAATATTGAGTATCTTGGCAAAGCTCTGTTATAGTACAGCCTGTGGAGAGGCTGGATAGTTTTGACTGCAGCTTCCTGATTTCCTCATTTAACTGCATGCACGCACTCTGGAAATTGCTGTCCGATTTCCTCTGGAATAAAGTGAGACCAGTATGTATCATACTTTAGCGATGCACCTGCAGCTTTTTATGCACAGCTGTAACAACTTTACTTGACGAGAATTGCCTATGAATTATTAAAGAGGGCAACACAAGGCCCATGTAACATACAAACCACAATTACAATTGAGGAACTGTATATCTTCATGGAAGGGCAGGCTACAAGTAGGCTCCTACAATTAAGAAATGTTGAAATATTAAAATACATGGTCAAAAATGAAAGAAATTCATGATGATTTGGCACCAATGAAATGCAAAAACATTCCACTTGTGATCTGACTTACATCCTTTCAACATGCTTGTAATGCAAGAGTCCATTTCTGCAACAGGCTTTGCAGCAGTACCTTTTTTTTAACCTTATGATATAAAAAATATACCTGTCAGCCTTGGCTCAGTGACAGCACTCACACATTTGGGCCCGGAAATTCAGCAGAGTATCACTTCTGCACCCACAGCTGAACTCTACCCCAGCGACCTCCTTTCCTTCAGGCTGACAACCACGTCCAGGGCCCTCAGCTCTGCCATGGTGAGATCCCTCTCTGGTTTTCTCCCTCCCCTGGCAGTTATGGGAGGTCTTCTCCTAGGGGTGAGGGGAAACAGAAAACGCATAGTGTTAGACAGTATGACGCATGCAGCCCAGGGGGTGGGTAGCTGGTGGCCTCAGTGGCCAGGGCACCCGGCTTGGGGCGCTGGGGGTACGGGTGTTTGGGACGCGGTTAGTGCCAGTGGCACAGTGCTGCCTACTCAAACTGGCCGCACTGAGGAGGTCGTGCAGTTTCTTCTGGCACCTGTGGCTGGTCTGGACAATGTTACCCTCGGCGTTCACCGCCTCTGCAACCTGCGCCTAGGCATGGCGCATGGCAACGGCTGGCAGCCTCCTTCCGGGGCAGGGGTACAGAGTCATCCACCTCTCTTGCACTGCGACCATGAGGGTCTCCAGCTTGGCGTCGGTAAAGCGTGGAGCTGCTCTCCTTACTGTCATCCTGTTGGCTGGGATGGTGTGTGTGTGGGGAGTGCAGTGTGCATATATGGCTGCAGCTTGTCAGCCTCCTCGGAGTGTCAATCTCGGACCCTGCGAATCCTGCACCATTTTTCATTGGAATCCGCGTGGGACTGGTGCTAGCTGCTCAACGGTAGCTGAATCGGTCCAGGTGCGGTGCCAGTTCTGCTGTTGAGGAACTCCTCAAATTCTGCACTGGTGCCAACACTTAGGGCGGGATTTTCTATTGCCTGATGCTGATATCATAATCGGTGATTGGGCGGAGAATCGACTCTGATGCCCAAATGGGGGCTGGTGCTTGTTTGACGCCCGTGAGCAATGCTCTGCCCCCTCGAAAATGACATAATCGTGTCGCGCACCATTGCAATGGCCTTGGCGCCTCATCGTCAGGCCCTCCCACGATGCTCCGCCCCCGATGGGCCGAGTTCCCGATGGGAGGGGCATGTGTGGTCTCAGCGGTCGGATAACCCTCGTGGCGGCTGAGGACTGTATCCAGAGCTGCCACACTCGGCCGAGAACCGTGCCACTGGCCGGAGGGCTTCTGCGAGAGTGGGGGGGATTGGTGAGGGGTGACCAGGGGGTAGCCAAGGTATGGCAGGTCGGGTCCATGCATGGCTGATGCCATGTTCTAAGGCACGACCGATACAGTTTGTCAGCCTTTCGCATGCGTGGCCAGAGACCCGGCCATTCTCCGCCCATTTTCGGCGTGGGAGCCAGGAGTTCCACTTGGTGCCTTTGCTCGTCCCTCACTGGTCCCGGAATTGGTGAGCGGTCTACGCCGATTTTGGGGTCATAAGACTCCAGCGAATTCTCCGTTCGAGCTGGCACTTAGCCGCTGAAACGGAGAATCCGGACCCTTGTCTCAGAAACGGAGAATCCAGCCCTGAATGTTTTCAAGAAGCAATTAGATAAAGCACTTGGGGTGAAGGTGATCAAAGGATATGGGGAGAAAGTGGATTAGGCCACGGAGTTGGATGATCAGCCATGATCATAATGAATGGCCGAGCAGGCTTGAAGGGCCAAAAGGCCTCCACCTGCTCCTATGTTTAATAATAGAACATAGAACATAGAACGATACAGCGCAGTACAGGCCCTTCGGCCCACGATGTTGCACTGACATGGGAAGTCAAAAACTAAAGGCCATCTAACCTACACTATGCCATTATCATCCATATGCTTATCCAATAAACGTTTAAATGCCCTCAATGTTGGCGAGTTCACTACTGTTGCAGGTAGGGCATTCCACGGCCTCACCACTCTTTGCGTAAAAAACCTACCTCTGACGTCTGTCCTATATCTATTACCCCTCAATTTAAGGCTGTCCCCTCATGCTAGCCACCTCCATCCGCGGGAGAAGGCTCTCACTGTCCACCCTATCTAACCCTCTGATGTTGTATGCCTCTATTAAGTCACCTCTTAACCTTCTTCTCTCTAACGAAAACAACCTCAAGTCCATCAGCCTTTCCTCATAAGATTTTCCCTCCATACCAGGCAACATCCTGGTAAATCTCCTCTGCACCCGTTCCAAAGCTTCCACGTCCTTCCTATAATGAGGCGACCAGAACTGTACGCAATACTCCAAATGCGGCCGTACCAGAGTTTTGTACAGCTGCAACATGACCTTATGGCTCCGGAACTCAATCCCTCTACCAATAAAGGCCAACACACCATAGGCCTTCTTCACAACCCTATCAACCTGGGTGGCAACTTTCAGGGATCTATGTACATGGACACCGAGATCCCTCTGCTCATCCACACTGCTAAGTATTTTACCATTAGCCAAATATTCCGCATTCCTGTTATTCTTTCCAAAGTGAATCACCTCACACTTCTCTACATTAAACTCCATTTGCCACCTCTCAGCCCAACTCTGCAGCTTATCTATGTCCCTCTGTAACCTGCAACATCCTTCCACACTGTCTACAACTCCACGGACTTTAGTGTCGTCTGCAAATTTACTCACCCAACCTTCTGTGCCCTCCTCTAGGTCATTTATAAAAATGACAAACAGCAACGGCCCCAGAACAGATCCTTGTGGTACGCCACTCGTAACTGAACTCCATTCTGAACATTTGCCATCAACCACCACCCTCTGTCTTCTTTCAACTAGCCAATTTATGATCCACATCTCTAAATCACCCTCAATCCCCAGCCTCCGTATTTTCTGCAATAGACGACCGTGGGAAACCTTATCAAACGCTTTACTGAAATCCATATACACCACATCAACTGCTCTACCCTCGTCTACCTGTT
This sequence comes from Scyliorhinus canicula, assembly GCF_902713615.1. Classification (NCBI taxonomy): domain Eukaryota; kingdom Metazoa; phylum Chordata; class Chondrichthyes; order Carcharhiniformes; family Scyliorhinidae; genus Scyliorhinus; species Scyliorhinus canicula. Next base: position 153,900,793 of record NC_052152.1, on the reverse strand, counting down.
CAGTCACCTTCTCAAAGAACTCAATAAGGTTTGTGAGGCATGACCTACCCTTCACAAAACCATGCTGACTATCCCTAATCATATTATTCCTATCTCGATGATTATAAATCGTATCTCTTATATTCCTCTCCAAGACTTCACCCACAACAGACGTGAGGCTCACCGGCCTATAGTTACCGGGGTTATCTCTACTCTCCTTCTTGAACAAAGGGGCCACATTTGCTATCCTCCAGTCCTCTGGCACTATTCCTGTAGCCAATGATGACATAAAAATCAAAGCCAAAGGCTCAGCAATCTCTTCCCTGGCTTCCCAGAGAATCCTAGGATAAATCCCATCAGGCCCCAGGGACTTATCTATTTTCACCTTGTCCAGAATTGCCAACATGTCTTTCCTACGCACCTCAATGCCATCTATTCTAATAGCCTGGGTCCCAGCATTCTCCTCCACAATATTATCTTTTTCCTGAGTGAATACTGACGAAAAGTATTCATTTAGTATCTCGCTTATCTCCTCAGCCTCCACACACAACTTCCCACCACTGTCCTTGACTCGCCCTACTCTTACCCTAGTCATTCTTTTATTCCTGACATACCTATAGAAAGCTTTTGGGTTTTCCTTGATCCTACCTGCCAAAGACTTCTCATGTCCCCTCCTTGCTCGTCTTAGCTCTCTCTTTAGATCCTTCCTCGCTTCCTTGTAACTATCAAGCGCCCCAACTGAAACTTCACGCCTCATCTTCACATAGGCCTCCTTCTTCCTCTTAACAAGAGATTCCACTTCTTTGGTAAACCACGGTTCCCTCGCTCGACCCCTTCCTCCCTGCCTGACTGGTACGTACTTATCAAGAACATGCAATAGCTGTTCCTTGAACAAGCTCCACATATCCAGTGTGCCCAACCCTTGCAGCCTACTTCGCCAACCTACACATTCTAAGTCATGTCTAATGGCATCATAATTGCCCTTCCCCCAGCTATAACACTTGCCCTGCGGGGTATACTTATCCCTTTCCATCACTAACGTAAAGGTCACCGAATTGTGGTCACTGTTTCCAAAGTGCTCACCTACCTCCAGATCTAACACCTGGCCTGGTTCATTACCCAAAACCAAATCCAATGTGGCCTCGCCTCTTGTTGGCCTGTCAACATATTGTGTCAGGAAACCGTCCTGCACACATTGTACAAATAATGACCCATCTAATGTACTCGAACTATATCTTTTCCAGTCAATATTTGGAAAGTTAAAGTCTCCCATAACAACTACCCTGTTACTTTCACTCTTTTCCAGAATCATCTTCGCCATCCTTTCCTCTACATCCCTAGAACTATTAGGTGGCCTATAGAAAACTCCCAACAGGGTGACCTCTCCTTTCCTGTTTCTAACCTCAGCCCATACTACCTCGGAAGAAGAGTCCCCATCTAGCATCCTTTCCGCCACCGTAATACTGTCCTTGACTAGCAGCGCCACACCTCCCCCTCTTTTGCCCCCTTCTCTGAGCTTACCTAAACCCCGGAACCTGCAACAACCATTCCTGTCCCTGCTCTATCCATGTCTCTGAAATGGCCACAACATCGAAGTCCCAGGTACCAACCCATGCTGCCAGTTCCCCTACCTTATTTCGTATATTCCTGGCATTGAAGTAGACACACTTCAAACCACCTACCTGAACACTGTCACCCTCCTGCGAAGTCATAGTGCTCCTGACCTCTATACTCTCAATCTCCCGTACCCCAAAACTACAATCCAGGTTCCCATGCCCCTGCTGAATTAGTTTAAACCCCCCCAAAGAGCACTAACAAATCTCCCCCCCAGGATATCGGTGCCCCTCAGGTTCAGAATAATCTAAGAAATCCTGCACTTGTGAAGGTGAACAATTACTGTGAGTCAAGGAAATTACTATTTTTAAAAAAAGGTGTTGTAGAGTTTTACACATGAGAGGAACCTCTACCGAGCAAACTGCAATAGAGAGATTGATTATTTCAATGTTTTGATTTGATCTGACAGCAATTTGAAAACTAATGTGCAATACATAGATTTGCTGTGAAATGCAATGAGAATAGTACACTTTCTATGCAAACCTCCAGCAGTTTAAAATCTAGCAATACATATATTATATTTTTACTCCCAGGCAATGCTACATTGGAGGAAGAAAAAAAATCATTCCCCTGGATAACAAATACTGGGCGCGATTTAATGGTTGTGTTGTGCGACCTAATTGGCTTGCTCCCAGTGGCAGGTTCTGATCCCTCCCAGACATGGCGAGACACCAAATGACACCAATTAAATGCAATCTCCATCTCATTAGTGAGATGGAAGCCCAATGGGAGACCCCTCAGGGGAGACGAGCCTGGGGGGGCGGCTGGTTTCCATGGGTCGGGGGTTGCTCCTAGGTTGGAGGGGTGAGGGGCTTGTGATCTGCAGGGCCCACAGGCCATCCTCCAATATTGTACATACCCATAACAGGCGCAATTACATCTGCTGCCTGTCTGTCCTATGAAACATTTCCAGGACGGAGTCCTGTTCATGGTTATATGCTGAAGGTCACTTTAACTCCCTTTGATTGTGAGCAGCCTCTGGCCGCACAGGTGAAGGCTATTGCTCATGTGATAACTTCACAGCTGCAGGTTGTGTTTGCTGCTGCTGCTGGCTGCAGATGCCTGGAGGCTGCTGTTGCTGTTTCCTTCCTTTTCTGTAGCCAGAGAGAGGGACATTTTTTTCTAAGGTACCTGGGTCCTGGAACACTGGACTCAGGGGAAGTATGAGCCCAGAAGGCAATCTGGCTTGAAGCAAGAAGGTGCTGTGGGATCTGGTCGACGACATTGATCCAAATGGGCCACCTGATGATGCCATTGATGAAATGCTTTTGCACGTGGTTGCTGGTGTGGTGAGTGCTGCTTGTAACTGGCACATCACCGTGGGTTAAACATGCTGAAAGTCTAGGATGTTCAACTGTACCTTGAGCACCAGTGGAATATGTGGATGGCAGCATTTGGTCCCAGTGAGATTGAGCTGTCTGGGAGGGCCTGCACAACTGCGGCTTTTGGATGGAGAATGGCAGTGATAAATTGTAACACATTGATGGACAGATCATTTCTACGACAAAGTTCTGGACATGATAACACATTCTCGGGCTTGTCCTCTCTTTTTGTTGAGGATAATGTATGTTTGTTCGTTTTGTACAAATGAGCTGCTATAGCTTTGTATTGATACGAATATGGAACGTGAAGTTTAATAAATAAACTATTCTCAAGTGCATTCTCTAAGGTACACATGTCATGTCTCAGACAAATGTCATTGCCGATCATTCCAATCAATCTGTGAGGCCTGGACACTTTGCCTAAACCCTGAGGGTGTCAACACCACAGAGGCAGCAGCCAATAATCTAACACTCTGGAGCTGTGCTTCAACATTGGGGAGGGTAAGTGCATGGATCGGGGCGGGTACCTGAGTACTGTCTCCCTAAAGTTCCCGGCAGAGGTCTGGAGTCGAGGGACTCTTGTTGTCGCCCGGGGTGAGTACGCAGAGTGGGGTTCCACAGCACAACTGGCTCGGTGGATGGCACACTAAAAGAAGGTGGGACATGTATGGGTGGGGGGAGGCTTGGGGGATATGTGGGTCCCTGGGTGGAAGCCCTAACTGATCATCATTCTCTCTCCTTCTCCAATTCCTTACAGCAACCAAGATGGATGGTGTTGTTGACACCGCAGCGGCAGCCCTCGTGGCGCTGGTGGCAGCCCAGGCGACCAGACGTAATAGAGGGCAGCAACAGCATCGATGCAGGCTGGAGGCAGCATCCCATGTTCAGGGCGCCGCCATACACTCTGCAGGCCCAGCTGCCTATCAGGCCAAGGAAAAACCCAGAGGGGGATGCAAATGATGGCTCAAGCTGTACAGGTGTCGTTGGTCTTTCGATGAGATGACGAACAGCATGTGCTGCAGGAGGCTCAACAAGGAGAAGGTGCGGCACCTGTGCTATGTTCGTGTGGACATCCTGGGACACTTGGAGATCCCCGGTGTCTTTGAGGACCACCCCAGGATGACGGGTTGGCTCTTGGGGGATACACTCATGAGTCATGACTGATGATGCCAGTGCGGAGGGTGGAGGCAGAAGCAGAGACCCGGCATAATGAGGCCTATGTTGGCACCTATGCTGTCATTGAACAGTGCATCGGATTGGTGAAAATGCCTTCCTGATGCCTCGATCATTCTGGTGGTGGAGTTGAGATCAGATCTATGCTCTGCAGTCCTGCTACCTCCAGCCATGAATGGCAGTGGACAATTAAACAACTCACTGGAAGGGGGAGGCTACACAAATATCCTCATCTTCAATTATGTGGGAGCCTAGCACATCAGTGCAAAAGACAAGCTTGAAGCATTTGCAAACAACTTCAACCAGAAGTACCAAGTAGATGACCCATCTTGAACTCTTACTGAGGGCGGGCACTGAAATTGGCAGTCCACCTGCCTTATTTAAAAACAAATTACAAGCAATTTGAGCTTTTTTAAAAAGAATTTACAGTGCAGAAGGAGGCCATTTGGCCCATCGAGTCTGCACCGACCCTTGGAAAGATCACACCATTTAAGCTCACACTTCCACCCTATCCCGGTAACCTAGTAACCTCTACTAACCTTTTTGGACAGTAAGGGCAATTTAGCATGGCCAATCCACCTAACCTGCATATCTTTGGACTGTGGGAGGAAAACGGAGCACCCGGAGGAACCCCATGCTTGGTAGCAAGCTAATTGACCCCAATAATACACTATTCATGCTAAAATACGCTTGTCGTGGACAATCAAGTGGTAGTGAATAGGCCATTTTTGAAAAAGACATTTGACATAGTTTATCATCTTTGGGGCTTCCCTTTGCACATCGGGGGAACAGTCCTTCTTATGATCGTAGCCCCATTTTCTTCCTACCTGCCTGCAATGCCAAGTACTCATCTCTCCCCCTTGCACCCCTTCCTAACCTTCCCAAAGCATCCCAGTCAGATACGGAAGTTCCACTGGTAGTTTATTTAGCCCACCCACACCACATTATGCCTGCAGGATGGGCTGGCATGGAGTGACACGGCTTCATAGCGACTTTGCTTCGGTGGGGTGCGATGCAGTGGAGATGATTCATCCATACCGCCTGTAATAGACTGCCTATTGTGTATGCTTGAGTGTATGCTTGTTTGAATGAAGGAATTAAATAATGATTGAGTAAGCAGATAAATGAATAAAAAAGATGATACTAGATTGAACTTGATCATTAAGCTATACTTTTTAATAATAAAATGGATAGACCTGGTTAACTCATCACTTCACTCAGATTCACTGCCTGCTGACCAGTGAATTATAAAGGACAACCCTGTGTCTCTTTCCTTTTAAAGAGATTTTGTAATAATTTTGTTTGTATCAGGCACATCTCTATTCAGAAATGGCAAAAAGAGTTTGATAAATAACATTACCCAGATAGATGTCCATTTAAATTTCTATCAGAATTTGAGTGTGGTGAAATATTCTAGTGGATATTTGCATATATGTTTGTGGAGGATTTTGAAGAAGGTTTGGGTGAATATTAGGAATTTTATTACATGGCCAGTCTAAACACAATAAAGTTGATGGCATTTTAAGCTGACATCCACCTCCTAATGACAGGGCTTGTTTGTAGTTTGTCAACTGCAATAGACATGGGAGCTTACAGGTCTTAGGTTATTGCTACAGAGCTATCTTATTCTATTTGTAACAGACCGTAATTCCAGCCAGATTTCATAGCAAACATGAATGAAAAAAAGTAATTGAATATGTGGAATGGACAAAGTATAAGACTTGACTGAAAATAATGTATTTGAAGTGGAGTTTTCCATTGAAATCAAACTTAATACATTGAGTGACAAATCATCAATCATTTTTTTAAAATGAGTTCATTACCATACAAAGGTGTCTTTGCAGCCTACTAAGCAGCTATAGGGCAGTGCAACATATTGTACAGCAATCTATGAAAAATAAATATGTTTTTAAAATGTTTTTGAACATATAGCCACACTATTTGGATTTTGAGAAAGAAAGTCCAATGCAGTGCAAGGGTTTTGTGCTAAAGGTTTAAATGTAGTGGCCATGGCATTGTGGTAGTATTCATGTCTCAGAATTATAACGCTTTGGGTTCATGGCCTACTCTGGGGCTTGAGTACAAAGATCAATGCTGACACTCCAAGGAGTGCTGTATTATCATCCAGGTTAGACATTAAATTAAAGCCCCATCTGCCCTCTCAGATGGAGATAAAGAATCCTATTGCACTACTTTGAAGAGCAAGGGAGTTATACCCGATGCTCCGGCCAATATTTATCCCTCAATCAGCATCACAAAAACAGATTGTCTGGTCATTATCACATTGCTGTTTGTAGAAGTTTCCTATGCACAAATCGGTTGCTGCATTCCCAATAGTTCAACAGTGACTACACGTAAAAGAGTGTTTCATTGGTTGTAAAGTGCTTTCAGACATCCAGTGGTCATGAAAAGTTTCTATAAATGCACGTCTTTCCTTCTTTCTTTAGCACCGTACAGGTGCTGAGAGCTCCATAGAAGGATCTATGAACAAGCGTGCATCATCTCAAAAATTATCCAAAATATCTCCATATTTCATGGACTTCTTCCTCAGTTTTATTGGCTGCATTCAAAATGTTGGGCGAGATTCTCTGGCCGTCCCATGGCATGTTTCTCAACGGCGGGAGGCGGCCCATTGTTGGCCGGCGACGGGATGTTCTGGTACCACTGGTGTCAATGATTTTTCCAATTTAATCAATCCCATGCCGCCGGGGGGGACTGGAAGATCCCGCTGGAGTGAACAACCGGAGGACCTCACCCAGTGACTTAGATGAAAAGTGTAAATTCAAATATTGTTCAGTTTCTACTGCTGAATGTTTTAAATTAGAACTTGGGCTGCACCCAGGAACTTTTGAAAAGACCCAGCACAAAGTGCTTTGGATTGGATGGATTGGATTTGTTTATTGTCACGTGTACCGAGGTACAGTGAAAAGTATTTTTCTGCAAGCAGCTCAACAGGTCATTCAGTACAAGGAAGAAAAGGGAATCAAACAAAATTCAAGAAAATACAATAAAATACATGAGAATACATAATAGGGCAACACAAGATATACAATGTAGCTACATAAGCATTGGCATCGGTTGAAGCATACAGGGTGTAGTGTCAATGAGGTCAGTCAATAAGAGGGTCATTTAGGAGTCTGGTGATAATGGGGAAGAAGCTGTTTTTGAGTCTGTTCGTGCGTGTTCTCAGACTTCTGTATCTCCTGCCCGATGGAAGAAGTTGGAAAAGTGAGTAAGCTGGGTGGGAGGGATCCTTGATTATGCTGCCCGCTTTCCCCCGGCAGCGGGAGGTGTAGATGGAGTCCATGGATGGGAGGCAGGTTAGTGTGATGGACTGGGCGGTATTCACGACTCTCTGAAGTTCCTTGCGGTCCTGGGCCGAGCAGTTGCCATACCAGGCTGTGATGCAGCCCGATAGGATGCTTTCTATAGTGCATCTGTAAAAGTTGGTAAGGGTTAATGTGGACATGCCGAATTTCCTTAGTTTCCTGACGAAAGTATAGGCGCTGTTGTGCTTTCTTGGTGATAGCGTCGACGTGAGTGGACCAGGAAAGATTTTCGGTGATGTGCACCCCTAGGAATTTGAAACAGCTAACCATTTCCACCTTGGCCCCGTTGATGCTGACATGGGTGTGTACAGTACTTTGCTTCCTGATGTCGATGACCAGCTCTTTAGTTTTGCTGGCATTGAGGGAGAGATTGTTGTCATTACACCACTCCACTAGGTTCTCTATCTCCCTGCTGTATTCGGACTCATCGTTATTCGAGATCCGGCCCACTATGGTCGTATCGTCAGCAAACTTGTAGATGGAGTTGGAACCAAGTTTTGCCACGCAATCGTGTGTGTACAGGGAGTAGAGTAGGGGGCTAAGTACGCAGCCTTGCGGGGCACCGGTATTGAGGACTATTGTGGAGGAGGTGTTGGTGTTCATTCTTACTGATTGTGGTCTATTGGTCAGAAAGTCAAGGATCCAGTTGCAGAGTGGAGAGCCAAGTCCTAGGTTTTGGAGCTTTGATATGAGCTTGGCTGGGATTATGGTGTTGAAGACGGAGCTGTAGTCAATAAATAGGAGTCTGATGTAGGAGTCCTTGTTTTCGAGATGCTCTAGGGATGAGTATAGGGCCAGGGAAATGTCGTCTGATGTGGACCGGTTGCGATGGTATGCGAATTGTAGTGGGTCAAGGCGTTCCGGGAGTATGGAGGTGATGCGCTTCATGATCAGCCTCTCAAAGCTCTTCATTACAACTGACGTCAGGGCCACCGAGCGGTAGTTATTGAGGCATGTTGCCTGGTTCTTCGTATGATGGTGGTCTTCTTGAAGCAGGTGGGGACCTCGGAGTGGAGTAGGGATAGGTTAAAGATGTCTGTGAATACCTGTGCCAGCTGGTATGCGCAGGCTCTGAGTGCACGACCAGGGATCCCGTCCGGGCCCGTCACCTTCCGTGGGTTCACTTTCAGGAAGGCCGATCTGACTTCGGAAGCTGTGATGGTGGGTATGGGTGAATTATGGGCTGCTGGGGCACTCGACAGAGGATTGTAGGTTACCTGCTCAAACCGAGCATAGAATGGGAGGGGTGCGCTGCTGCCAGAGATACTGTCGGCTTCGCTTTGTAGCCCGTTATGTTGTTTAGTCCTTGCCACAACCGCCGAGAGTCTGTCTGTGACTCTAGCTTAGTTTGATATTCTCTCTTGGCATCTCGGATGGCTTTGCGGAGGTCGTACCTGGATTTCTTGTATAGGACAGGGTCGTCTGCCTTGAACGCCTCAGATCTGTCCTTCAGTAGGGAGTCAATCTCGCGGTTGAGCCATGGTTCCGGTTGGGGAAAGTACGTACTGCTTTCTTTGGCACGCAGTCATCCACACATTTGCTGATGAAGTCTGTGACGGTGGTGGCATACTCATTTAAGTTAGTCGCTGAGTTCTTAAATATGGACCAGTCCACTGTCTCTAAGCAGTCACGTAAGAGCTCTTCTGTCTCCTTGGACCAGCACTGCACAACCTTCTTAGCTGGATTCTCCCACTTGAGTTTCTGCTTGGAAGCCGGGAGATGGTATTGTCATAGGAATGTCCCTTTAAGAAATATTTGCCTTCTCAAATGACTGCAGTGATGTCATTGTGTGGGTGCAGCTGGGTTGTGGCTCTGATTTTTACTTTCATTTTGAGCTGGAAGCTGTTTTTGGCTCTGAGTTTTACTTTTGGTTTAAACAGTTGGAAGCTGCATTCAGACTACAAGGATCTTGGAGTCTCTCTCTCTCTGTGTTAAAAATGTGTCTTCAAATCATTTGATAACTTCAAAGTCATAACTGTGTTCTGGAAGGAATTCAAGCTTACTGTTTTGTGGTAAAAGGGATTGTCTAATTTATGGATGTTATTACTTGAGTCAAACAGTAAAGGGAAGTTATTAAGGGTTAAATATAGAGTACTGTAGCTGTGTGGGGTATGTATGTTTGTAGCTGACAAAATGTTTACTATGTATGTTTATAAAATGTTAACTGACTTCGTAGAATGAACTTTGTTTTTGATTAAAAGTGCTTAAGGCTCTGTTGCATAACACCTGAAAAGTAGGCCCTCGTGCTCCTCATAACCAAAATCTATAAACAGTTGTAGGTCAGATGAACTTCATGATATACTTTGGTGTTCTCTAAACCCTGGTCCATAACAGTATAAAATTCAACAATTTCCACTTCCTGTAATAGATTTAAGGCAATGCATCAAATAAATATTTTTTGTTCTTTGGTCAAAAATTATGGTATGCTTTGAGAAAATCAAGAATTATTTTGTTTTCTTATTTTAAATTAGACCTTACTGCAAAAGTGTAGTAAGATTAATCTTTAATGAAGAAGGAATGGCTGTGGTGTTCATGCACCGCCTGAAAAGTTACTGATTCAAACATTCCAAAATTGGATTTTCGGGAGTTGGGAAGTCTCCATGAACCTCTGGGCGGCGTGATGTGGAAGTCACGCCTCCATTTTTGACAGATCCAATTTTTGCCAGCAGAGAAAAGGTCGCAGAGCGTGATTCACAGAGGAGGAAATCCCAAACTCAGCTGGGCCACTAATGCCCGCCCCCAATCCCCATCAGCCCTTATCTGCCCTGGTCCCTTCCACAATGTCTCCCCAACCGTTGATCTCTCCAAACTCTTCCATGATGCTTCCCCCAGCCCTCTGACATGATGTCCACACAATCTTTGATTTTTGCCAGCCTCTTTCATGATGTCCCCGTCACCTCAATCTCTGTGTATAAACACGGTAAGGAATTTTCCATCAAGACTTCCTCTCTTTAAAACACATGGGGGGGGGGGGGGGGGGGGGGGGGGATAGCAGTGTATCTTTAAAATAAGATTAATTCTATAATAAAAATGAATTCTTTAAATGCTTGATTATTTGTTAGGATTAATTGCCAATGATTTCTAACAAAATCAAATTGTCAGAAAATGTTTCATAACTACACATTTCAACAATTATATTTGAAGTTTGCTAATAGCAAAGAAAAGCAGACATTCTCCCATTTTTCAGGAGAAGGCACATAGCATCCTCCCCTTGCCCCCTCCCTCAGGTGAAAGACCAGATTGAAGGCTAGATGTTTTCCTATCAAATTATGTACTCCCCTTGAACAATACTTAAAATGAGCTTGGTGTATTTGTACCCACCCTGTAAATGTGTAGGATTCATATATGTTTCTGACATTTTCCAATGTGATTACCAATACAAAATGGCAGCAGCAATGTGAAATAATGTTTTCATGGTAACATTGTTAGTAATACTTGTGAAATTCCCGTTGATCTTGAAATAATCCCTAATGTTATTTTTGCACAAAGTAATTAACAATACATAAAACGGTAGGCTGTCAGCAGGAAAATACTGAGGTGAAAACATTGATTTGGGACACAATGTGGAATTCTTCTGATGTACAAATGCCTAGTTTTTTTGTGGATCTCAGATAGTTCAGTAGTATTCACTGCAAGGGCAATAATCGACGATTTAAGGGTCAATAATTGAATTCTATTTTGCGGCATCTAATGTTGTATGATTGTCCAGATGAATGGGCAGAATCTGACTCTGATGTAATAGACAACAAATGGCAATATGCAATAACCTTCAAATTCTAGCAATATCCAGTAAATGACAATAAAGCTGGCAATATTAAACATGGAAAACTTGCAATTTGAAATAGGTGTATAAAATTCTATGCAATTCACACAGATATCTGATTCTTTGTAACATCATTAATAAACATTGGACATACAAATGTTTGTTTCCACGTTTTCTCCCTTAGGGCTGTCTTATATAACAGAGTTAAACATTTAGAATGCACTGTTTAAAACATTATTTTAATGAAAATAAAAACAGAAAAAACACTTATGCATTTTCTAATTGTTCCTCTCCTCCACTTCCCAAAATACTCAAGGATGGAATAGGATTTCAGCACAGTGCATTTGAAAGCACATTTTCATGAGCTCTGATTAATCAAGTTGCCAAAATTTGTAATTTTTTTTTTGTAAAACTAGCAATTACAGATTACAGGATTAGTGTTAAATTCTAGTCTTCTTACATAGTGCGTAAATACTGTACCAAATTTACTTAATTACACCATCACAGAGTGGATGTTAAATCAAAGCAAAATATCTCTACAAATAGCTTAGAAATTACAGGCTGTAGCAAGTGGCACAACTGGGATGGTAGATAAATACTGCTGATGGTTTGCAGTATGACACGAGGAATACTCAGAAGGGTGTAACAGCGCAGTGTGATGGTGTAGGTGTCCTCTGCTTTTATGGAGGTTACAGACTAGACCTGTCATGTATTACTTATATTCACTGCAGAGAGATATAGATGCAGCTGCCCAAAAGGTGCTGTCACATTAGGAATCTAATGGCCTTTTACTGCAAGCAGATCTCACGTGAACATTCAGAGTCCTGGGGGTGACATTTTAGCTGCTAAATCCTATTCTCTCACTTTACATGGGGATGTTGCTGATCCCCTTTTGACCCATGAATGAATATACAGCCATTTTACAAAATAGAACCTCCTTAACATGACCACAGAGAATTGTACCACAGTAAAAATACGAATTATAGTCGATAGCCTTTATGGTATTTTACCACCCAAAGTCCCGTTCAGGCAACAGTTCTGTTACTCCTATTTAATCCAATCATGGTTGGATCCGATCAGGAGCTTTTAAATTCGACCAAAGCAGGCCAGCAGTATGGTTCAATTCCCTTACCAGCCTCCCCGAACAGGCGCCGGAATGTGGCAACTAGGGGCTTTCACAGTAACTTCATTGAAGCCTACTTGTGACAATAAGCAATTTTCATTTTATTTCATTTCAGTTATCTCAGAAAAACATTCTGACATTGGGGCATCCATGGTGATAGTTATTCTGAGGTAACTATCCTTGAGATTTTCAGGAAGAGCCAGTTTCTATGGTAACATATACATATTAGTTTTTCCAAGTCTCTTATAAAACTTATATTCAATTATATGAACTATTTTACCAAGGTTCATAAGTTAGTCTGCTATTTTGTCTTAAGTCCCTGGAAAAATAACTACTCCCCAGATTTCAGGCCCCATAGATAATAACATGCAAATAATAAATGAGATTCTCATCATGCCATTTCAGAATAGTTCAAGTAGCTGAGAATACCTTTGTAATAACATGATCTTTTCAGGATGCCGTTGTGTGCCTCATTCTGGTAAACTAACCTCTGGTATTGCAAAGTGTACGATTTGGCTCTTCCCACTTCTAATAACAAGAGAAAAATATATTTTATCCCAGCTGAAGTTGACTTTTAAAAAATTATTTCTTGGGATATAGGTGTTTCTAGTCAGTATTTGTTGCCCATCACTAATTGCCCTCGAAGTGAAGGGTTTGCTCGGCCACATAAAAGTCAACCACACATTGTTGTGGGTCTGGAGTCACATGTAGACCACATGCCAGGTTTTCTTCCAAAAACTACATTAGTGAATCCTCAATCGACAATGGTTTAATGGTTATCCTAAGACTTTTAATTCCAGAATTTTATTGGAGTCTGCCACAGTGGGATTCTGTTATAACCTGCCTGGATCCAATTGGCTGAGGACAATTGGTTGCCATATGATATATCAACTAAATAGACGAACAGAAATTAACTGAGGGATAAATTAAAAGGGGTCGCTCCTAAAAAAGACAAATGGAGCACAGCCCAAAAAGAACAAAGAAGAACGGAAATTTATAAACGTTAAATCAAAATGTGAAAACTGTGGTAGATAAAGCAGTCCAACCCCTATGGTACCCACTGAGCATGGGCAGGTTACCCATGGTCCTTGGGGAATATGAATTCCCCAATGAAGGGGGCAGGGCAATTATTAGCAGTGCAGCTGTATAAATAGAGCTGACCAGTGTGGTACCGGCTAGAGAGGGAACCAGTAGTGAACTGTTGGTGGGCAGCACAGTGGCACAGTAGTTAGCACTACTGCCTCAGCTCCAAGGTCCCAGGTTCATTTCTGACCTTGAGTGATTGCCTGTGTGGAGTTTGCACATTCTCTCTGTGTCTGCGTGGGTTTCCTCCAAGTGCTCCAGTTTCCTCCCACAGTCCAAAGGTGTGCAGATTAGGTGTGTTGACCATGCTAAATTGCCCTTACTGTCCAAAAAGGTTAGTGTCCAAAAGGTGAGGTGTGGTTACGGGGATAGGGTGGAGGCGTGGGCTTAAGTAGCGTGCTCTTTCCGAGGGACGGTGCAGACTTGATGGGCCAAATGGCTACCTTCTGCATTATAAATTCTGTGATTCTACTTTGTATATATTGTTGTAAATAAAGTTACTTTCTGTTTGACTCTACAAATTCATGCTGGATTCTTTGTTATCCTCACAAAAGATTTGAATCTGGATTCTCAGTGCATTACCATGGATCTCTGGTCCAGTAACAATACAACTTGCACTTTCCTGATGCCAATTTGGTTTTGGTTACAAAAGGGGATCTCACAACAATTATATTCAAGCATTCACACAGACAGGAAACTAGGGAGTAAAGACATTTAATTCCATAATTTTTAATTCAAAATTTTGCAAATGGAAAAATAAATGATTGGGACACACACAATGAATTGAGGGAGGATATAAAATATCACTCAGAAACTTTAAAAAAACACATGTGTTACTTCTTTTCATGATGGAGAAATATGACATTAACAAATATAATATTACTCTTTCAGTGCCACTGAGGCGATTTAGCAGTATTTATGAGCTTAGTACACTGTTAAAACAAAGTTACACCTTGGGCGCGATCCAATGGCAATTGAAAAGCAGTGCGCAGTGATGCAGCATTGCTGATAAAAGCCGGGAGACCCAGCTACCGGGATCCAATGCAATCTCGCGAGACGTTGCGATGTAAATCTCACCCAGTGTGGGTGCGATCACGTTTTGGCAAATCTGAATATTAGAGTGAGGTAGGGACTGGGGACGCACCCAAAGTGCATTTGGAATGGGAGGGTCGCTTCGGGGGCCTCGGAGATCAGGGCGCCACACACTGGGGAGTTCCAGCGAATAGATCTCCCCAGTATACAAAATGGGGCTATGTGCAGTCTCGGCCTCTTACACAACGTGACTTGCGTTCAGATCATAGAATCTGCGAACACCGGGAAACTCACTATGGGACTTTGTTCCCAATTAGTTGAATCGAGACTCATGTTCAATAGGATGCAACTTTTCAGAAGTTTTTACTCAGAAATTAAGGGCGGGCTGGGGATGGGGGGAGTTTTAATGGGCAAGGGGAGGTAGACATGAGTGCATGCTGGCATTTACATTCCCCAAATGTGACATTGACATCATCTTATCCACTCCTGGATTTCACTCAGATGGGTTTCCAGATGAGAGTGAAACCACCTGAGACTAATTAAAATATTCAGATAGGTCATGAACTGTATGTTTTAACTAACCATACTGATTTTAACTGTCAGCACATGTATTTCCTGAGCTGCAAGCAATATGCCAGGGTCAACCAGGTGAGTGCACAGAGGGGGCTTCTTCTACAATGAAACTGATCATGTTTGGAAACCTTTCAACAGTGAAACTGAAAAACTCCAGCGATGGCCAGGTGAGAGGCTGCTGCTCACGGCTAATTATCAAGGGGCTGGTTTAGCTCACCAGGCTAAATCGCTGGCTTTTAAAGCAGACCAAGCAGGCCAGCAGCACGGTTCGATTCCCGTACCAGCCTCCCCGGACAGGCGCCGGAATGTGGCGACTAGGGGCTTTTCACAGTAACTTCATTGAAGCCTACTCGTGACAATAAGCGATTTCAATTTCAATTTCAATTCAATGTCTTCAAAGTCAGTTCACCTTTCTTCACTTCACTCACCTTCAGCTACATTTCTCTGTCAGTATTCACCACAGTGTGGCAGCAACATATCCAGCTTGACCTTGCAACTCTGATGAGGATTGAAATAAGCCAAAACACCAACACCAAAACCACCAGCGGCAATACTAACCTGCTTCTCCTCAGCCATATCCCACTCCATAGGACAGAGAGATCGGTCACCAAAATGCAAATTTAAGGAGCTGAGACCTCCAGCACAGAGTTTAAAGGATGAGCATCAGCTCTCGATATGTCTGAGCACAAATGCTTCACAGCAGGTCGCTGCTGACATCTGCAGT
The DNA here is from genome assembly GCF_902713615.1 of Scyliorhinus canicula. Taxonomy (NCBI): domain Eukaryota; kingdom Metazoa; phylum Chordata; class Chondrichthyes; order Carcharhiniformes; family Scyliorhinidae; genus Scyliorhinus; species Scyliorhinus canicula. The sequence continues at coordinate 153,885,078 of NC_052152.1, read as the reverse complement.
CTCCTGGAACAAGAAAGGAGGGAAGAACAAAATTAGTGAAGCGTGAATGAGAGCCATGTATCCTAGAGAAAAGGAGGATGAAGGTTAGTGTGAGTGTTGCCTGTCCAGAGTGGAGCTATGAAGTGTGTTGTTCAGGTGAGTGCTGTACAGCAGAAAGTCAGAGGGTGGTACTTAATGAAGGTGACAGGGTCTTGACTACTAGCTGGGGAGCTGACGGGAGCTTCTTTTAGGATAGGCTGACTAAATTAAGTGCCACACAGGCATTTAATTAGAAAGCAGCGGGCCTTCCCCAGGATAACGATCCTAAGGGTAGAAGTCTCACCTGCTCAGGGCTGCTGATCAATTCGAGGTCGACAGCTCTACTAAATGGCAGTGCCACTGGGGTGGTGGTGGCTGCCGAAAGCACTGCACCCACCTGAGGCCGAGGATTACCATTGAATCCCAGGCCTCAATTGAGTGATGGTGAGTATGAGGGTCAAAGAGTGGAGATTTAAGTAGCGGGGAAGAGAGGAGTTGGCAGCAAGAGCAGTGGGTGCTCCCAGTGTCTCCCTCCCTTCCTGAATCCAAATCCCCGAAGCAGGCACTAAGTACATTTGAATGAGGGACACCCATGGGAGTTCCCCAAGTAACTGTAACACCATTTGCTTGATGTGCTGCCTGCATGACAAGCTTCCCTGCCTGTGGCTCATTTAACACCAATTGGCAGTGGGGTGATAAGGCCATCCATGGGCCTTCCCTCATAAAGGTAGGAAGGCAACAGGGTCCACACCTGGCACTCTCCCATCTGATTTAATGGTCCCCTGCCACCAAACTTACCATGAGGAAGGGCATTAAATTCCAGCCAGAGTGTGGGGCTTGGCTCTTGAATGTGTTATGTCACTCACCTTTTCTGCCCTCCTGAGGTTCTGGATTCTCTTGGGGCACTGATCTCCAGGTTGGGAGGACCATACTCTTGTGTGAGGGGTCATAACCAGGAGACATAGATTTAGAGTAAGGGATAGGAAGTTTAGAGGGGATTTAAGGGGAAATGCTTTTCATCTTGAAGGTGGTGGGGATCTGAAAGTCACTGTCGGAAAAGGTAAGGTGGCAGAGACAGAAACCCTTATAACATTAAAAAAAGTACTCTGATATGCACTTTATGTGCTGCAACCTATAATGCTACAGGTCAAGAGATGCTTAGGCTTCCCATGGAGAAACCATAAAACAAAGTAACCAAATTTCTTGCATGATCCTCAGATGGAGAGATTACCAGCAAGATTCCACTTTGTGTAGTTTTTATTTTAACACAAGTCAGAACCAACATCAATTAAATTGAATTAACAAGCAAGTGAACCAAAGTAAAATGGTAAGTTTCACTTTGAATAGTCGGTACAACAAAGATACGACTTATCAGGGCCTAGGAGAGAGATGTGCAGACAGTGCCGGGGGCGTGGGAGGGCCTGGGCTCAGTACTGCAAACAGTTACCTGTTGCCCCTACTGACCAACCAGAGCTACAGACCTGGCAGACAGAGTTAAAAAAACTGGACCTGTCAGACTGAGAGTTCTGATTTTTTAAAAAGCCTGTCTGTCAGTGTCACATCCAGCAGACTGAGTTGCTGCGCTGTTTCTGAGATTTGGGCAACTGCGCAATTTTAATTTTTTTTAAAAAGCCCACTAGAAACCCACAAAGCTGCCCAAAGGTTAGAAGCAGCAGTGCAGAAACTTAGAGTGTTCCTCCTTGAAAAGTGAACTCCCTGTCATTTCAGAACTAATTGGATGTTATGTGGGGCAGGGGGTCGGGGGTGGCAGGTTGGTGTTGCAGTGGGATTTGGAAGGGGAAATGGGTAGAGGCTATAAGGGGCTTTGGAGGAGAAGTTAGGAGTTGAAAATGAATTGGGAGGTTTCGGGAGGACTTTAGAAGGGAGATTAGAGGATGGGTAGGGGTTTGATGGGAAGGTTAGAGTGGTGGTTAGGTGGGGGTTTGAGGGGATGTTGAGGTGGAAGTCAGATGCAAAGTTGAATTGTTTTGTTACTGCAATGATTTCTTTGTCGCCAATTTCAAAACATCAGTTCACTACTTTGTCATTAATTATCCCTCGAAAATCAGCATTGGGCCTCCAATTTTGACTTTTGGTCACTGGTATAATGAAGCAATGTTATCAAATAGTGGAACAAGCTCCTTCTTCTAATAGGTATATTCATATGTCACCCTGGTTTGGATAAGATGACCTGGGTTAGATGGCCTTTGCATTCCAATATTACCTTGCAAATATAGGGTGGAATCATGGCTGCAATTGTGTTTATTTTGTTGCTAATGAAAGTTTACTGTGACCAGGCTTTGTGGGGTGGAATTGCGAGGACAGGAGTGCATAATGGCTCATAATGAATTGGTAACTGCACAGAATTCTCAAGAGTTTTTTTTCCATTGACTTCAGTCTTTTCCTTTTGTCTCCTTACTTATTATCCCACTCTATATTTGTGCTTATTATGAGTTTTTTGAAGTATAGATATATCATGATAAAGTTGTGTGCATAGAAGATATTCAAAACATATTGTAGTGAGAAACAACAATCAGCAAACTTAATGACAGAAACACAGACAAATGTTAACCATTCAGTCTTTGTCCTCTGGCTTTTTAAAAGTTGTGTCTCACAGAGATACCTGAAGTCTCCAGTGCTTCTCACTGACAGCAAAGACTTATGTGTTCAATCGTTCCACTTTCTTCCTCAGGAGTCATTTGATTTTTCTACTCTGTGAGATTACTGATAAAATAAAATCCAACTACACCCCTTATATGAGATAATTATATTGACAAACATCAGGTACCCAGGCAGGAGAAAGTCTTCTAATTTACATAATGGAAACAATCTTGCGCAGTTTAACTGGGCTGTAAGTTTTGAACTTTTCCCCAAATATGATAGGGGTAGTGGAGAGTGTGGTGTTGAGGTTACAATCAAATCAGCCATTAACTTATTGAATGGCGGAACAAGCTTGGGGGGGCAAGTGGCCTACTCCTGCTCCTAATTTGTATGTTCACTATGTCCATTTGGTGCAATGTGCTGAACATGTTAATGAGGGCTATGGCAGTCACCAATATCTGTGTTATTGACTGCACAAATAACGGACGGGATATTTTCTTGACAAATTAACAATATTGCATAATGGTGTTCAAGTAAAATTTGTCCACTGGTTTGATTAATAATTGCAGTAGGCTCACTTATCGGGTCACACAAACGAGCACTGCATTACATTAATGATCCATGCAGCATATATATCAAATGATATTTCTAACCAGGTGCCAACAATGGGCATAATCATTTTACAAGGATCTTTTTGTGATTTTTGGTGAATTGATTAAAGACTCTTGAACGGGGAAAAAATATCATGCATGATTAAAGCAGAGAGTTAAAGTGTCATGTGAGAGTACCTTTAAGAAATGGGTGTTTATAAATGGGTGTGTATATAAATATCTGTAATGAGAGTACCTTTAAGAAATGGGTGTTTATCACTGCAATGATGTCAGAGAGTGGGTGGAGCTGGGCTGTCTGTCAGCTTTTTACTTAAGTTTTAGGCTGTTTGCTGTAGGGTGTGTTTTAGTTTCATTTTCAGAGCTGGATAGCTGCAGTTACAGCCAGAAGGGGTATTAGTCTCTTCTGTTTAAGGTTCTTTTTAAGTCTTATGGATGTTAAAAGAACAGCTTAAAGATTACTTAGTGTTGTTTTCTTTGGGGGTTGTATTTGAATTAATGGTTGCTAAAATGTTCACTGTATGTTTTAAAAAGGTTAACTTGAGTTCATAGCATAAACATTATTTTGCTTTAAAAAATACTTTTCCATTTCTGCTGTACCACACCTGTAGAGTGGGCCGTGTGCTCCCCATCCCATAATCTATTAAAAGTTGTGGGTCAGGTGAACTCCATGATACACTTTGGGGTTCTCTAAATTCTGGCCCATAAGAAATGTGAGAGGGGTGGGAGAGAATGAATATTATTTCTCTCGCTGGACCTGTGTCTTGCATAAACACATCCCCTTCAGCAAGAATGGTATTATGTAGCTACACAATTCCACAACATGCTGTTCCTTATTCACACAGGTCTATTATTTCTCTCGCTGGACCTGTGTCTTGCATAAACACATCCCCTTCAGCAAGAATGGTATTATGTAGCTACACAATTCCACAACATGCTGTTCTTTATTCACACAGGGAGGGCACATATCCAATCTGACAATAGCTTTCATCTCGGAGTTTCACAGATATAATTATCATCAGAAATACACACTTCTACATTCCCTTCATTTAATGTTGGTTCTGGTATTGTAGCTTTCCAGAGTTCCTTTTTAATTGATCAACCAATAACCGCCTAGTTCAGTTTTGCCAGCTCTTTAGCATTTCTGAGCTGTTCACACAACTTTCCAGGTTTTAGATCTTTTTATCCAGCTTCAAGAACTTCAACAGAAATTGACTCTTTCCTGAGAGCGATTTGTTTCTCATCACAAGAATTCAGTGTGTTCCTCTTACTGCCACTGTCTGCTTTCCCTTTGTGTCGGCATCCTCTAACTCCTCTGCTTGTAACTCTCTTTCATATCATCCCCCCCGATGGTGTTCTTATCTTAACTTCCTTCCTGTTGGTACTATTTCCAGTTCAGGGGTCACCAGGTCACAGAGTCCAAAATTTCTTATTATCCACCAAAATTGCAATTGATATCCTTACAATTGATGAAAAGTCTTAACAATTCTTACCCGCATTCTAAAAACAATTTCAGACACAGACATGTTTTTTAAATTTTTAGAGTACCCAATTTTTTTTTCCCAATTGTGGGCAATTTAGTGTGGCCAATCCACCTAACCTGCACACCTTTGAGTTGTGGGGATGAAACCCATGCTGACATGGGGAGAATGTGCAAACTCCACACGGACAGTGACCCAGGGCTGGGATTGAACCCGGGTCCTCAGCATCATAGGCAGCAGTGCTAACCCCTGCACCACCATGCCATCCAATTCCACACACATTTTAAAGAAATTACAATTTTTTCTTACCTACTACTTCCAGGTTAAAGGTTGTCACAAGCTGGAAAGTGGAATTAGGCTGGATTGCTACTTGTCAGCCAGCACAGATACAATGGACTGAATGGCCTCTTTCCATGCCATACATTATTATGATTCTTTAGGAGGAACCTTATAGTACTCTATTTGGAGAAGTGAAACATGATTGACAGCAACTTTTCTATTTCCATCTGTAACTGGGCAAGTGCACATCCCAGAAATTGCTGTCAGTTTCAAAAAGTAACAAATGAAAATGCTGATAGTTTTACCATGATTACTGACACAAAAACTGAGCCATTATCACCAACTCTATTATTGTGCTTCTGTGTCCAGAGTGGTACTCGGAATAATGGATAGATTTCCCTACAAGGAGGGTGGAGAAGTTAGAAATATTAAAGTACTTAGCTCTCTTCTTGCATTTCCTAATAATTTAATCGAGCTTCTTAGATAGGCATTTGTTTATCGCACATTGTTAGATTTTGCACTGACTAATTATAAATTGGCAAAATATTTAGCCACACTGTGACGTGAGGAAGCAAACGAATAAACAAACAGATAAACAAGGAGCAGCAGTAGGACATTCAGCACCTCGAACTTGCTCCGCCATTCAATAAGATCATGCCTGATCCTCAAATCTTCACTTTGCCTGCTCCAAATAACATATCACCACTTTGTTTACCAAGAATCTATCCACCTCTGTCTTAAAAAAATTCACAAGCTCTGCTTCCAACACCTTTTCAGTAAGAGAGTCCCAGAGCCGACCCTCTGAGCGAAAACGTTTTGTCTCATCTCTGTTTTAAATGGGCGGCCCTTTATTTTTAAATCATGAACCTGAGTTTGAGATTCTTCCACAAGAGGACACAACCTCTCCACTGGGGAAAGGAATTAGCCCAGGCATTGCAGCTTTTAAGAATTGCCAACCTATGATCAGCCTTTTCGCCTGCGGTATAAATTGCTCCTTTTGAAATTTGGCATTCTTGTGTTTATCCTGATGCATGCAAGATGAAAAGATTCAATAACAGGCCTCTCTTTTCTGAATATTACCTATAAGCATATGAAGAAAAAGACACAAAACTCGAACAGTAAAGCACCGTATAAAAAAGCAGTGTTAGAAATACATATGTATAATATGCTCATGGCAGATCTTCATTTGCTAATGTAGGAGTGAAAAAGACTGATAATAGCTCAATAGCTGACATACATATTTATGTGAATATTCAGGATGACCCTCCAGTGCAGTATTGAGGGAATGTTACATTGTCAGAGGTGCTGTCTTTTGGATTGGAAGTTAAACTGAGGTCTTTTTAAAAATAAATTAAGGATACCCAATTTTTTTTTTCCAATTGAGGGGCAATTAAGCGTGGCCAATCGACCTCACCTGCACAACTTTGGGTTGTGGGGGTGAAACCCACGCAGACACGGGGAGAATGTGTAAACTCCACACGGACAGTGACCCAGGGCCAGGATTCGAACCCGGATCCTCAGCGCCGTAGGCAGCAGTGCGAACCACTGTGCCACGTGCCACTCTGTTAAATGGAGATCTGTCTTCTCCAGTGAGTGTAAAAGATCGCAACAGTCCCACTGCACTCCTTAAAGAAGCACAGAGGAGTTCTTTCGATGTCTCGACCAACATTTATCTCAGAAACAACATCACTGATAAAGATGATATGGTTATTATTACATTGCTAGTTGTGGGATCTTGCCATGCAAAATTGTTCTCCTTTGTATTCCTATATTATAACAATGGCTATACTTCAAAATTACTCCATTGCCCCTCAAACACTTTTGAATATCCTGATGTCATGAAAGGCGTAATGCAATCTTAGAATCTTTCTATATACTTACATTTTCTATATACTATATGCCATCTGAGTGCCTTGTTTATTGAAAGTATTTAGTTGTTCGAAAATCTATTTTTAACTCCTCATTGTAGGTCATCCTCCAACCCAGTTGATATTATCTTCTTTCTCTCCATATCTAGGTCAGATATCATCTCGGACATGGCAATGTGTCTATTGTTACATTCTCTGAGAAGGAAATAATGTCAGACAGTTTATGGTGACAAGGTGCAGCTGAAGATTTGTTTGCCCATGTTCATTGTAAAATGACAGCTTTGAGAATAACATGAATTTTCCACCATGTTTCACCATTATTCACTTTACCAAATATTCACAACCAAGAGTGGCTTGATAGTGTCACCAGTGATCATGCTGGATGTGTCCTGAAGGAATATCTGCCAGAATGGACCTGCAGCAGATGGTGAGAGAACTAACAAGACGGTAAACATGCTTCAACTCACCTTCATAAATGTACCTGTCCACTGTAGTATTAGTAGGAGTGGCTACAGTACAGTCCTCTGAAGATAATGTCCCATCATCACAGTAAGGTTATCCTCCAACTTGTGCAGTACAACCACTGTACTAATTTCAGAACAGATCTAGCAGCTCAAGGCAAAATTTGATTGGCTTCTCTGATCTTCTGGCTTCTCACAAGCCTATTTTGATTTAAGTCTGCTTCTTGTGACTTTCCCTCTTTAATTTTGATTTACGTCTGCATCTTGTGGCTTTCTCTCTTTAATTGGGAACTTTCTCTTCTGCTCCTTCCCGTACCAGCCTCCCCGAACAGGCGCCGGAATGTGGCGACTAGGGGCTTTTCACAGTAACTTCATTGAAGCCTACTCGTGACAATAAGCCATTTTCATTTTTCATTCATTTCATTTTCATTACTGCAACGTCACTGAATAGGAGCTTTTTTCGATCCCTGCCATTGTTCACTGACTTAGCTATCATTTTGGGATCTCCTCCTGTCGCTCCATGGTTTCTGGAACCTTCTTGTTTAAGTTGGTACTTGGTCTCTGTCCCCTTCCTGTCCCAGCTGTTCTGGCACTTTCTGTGGAATGCTGCTTTCTTCTGTGTCACCTTGTTTATCTGTGGGTCTCTCTCCACCTCATCAAAAATGCAGGCATACAAACAATGCTTCAAATTTACAGACAACTTTTAGTGAAGCTAAAACTCAAGTTCTCCCTTTCCTAACACACAGATACAGAAATATAAAATAAAGTCAAACAAAAAGATACAGCCTATTCACAACACCCACAACTACAACTGACTTAAAACTATCTATTTCCAAACAAATGTCATCACTGGTGTTCAGTGCGCATTCAAATACTTGAAGTGCAGACTGAATCATGTGTTGAAGTACCTCAGCTCCTGACCTGACTCCAAAGTTGAGTCTTTAAAAAAATAATGGTATCCTGTACTGAGGTCAAGTTTAACTAAATGTTTAGCACCGTGCACTTTCTCTGTAATACCTGTCTCAAGACTGTTTCTTGTTCGATAGCTTGGTTTGATGTCAGAGTTTCAACGCAGATTCTAATTATGTTCTCACTCTTGGGTTTCTTGCCGACATGTATGGGTGAGACCCAAGGGGTAAGCCTATCTCCAGCTTTCACAACAATATCAACGTTAAGTAGATCTTGCAGTTCCTTCACAGTCTGCTTCCTCACATGAAATAGTATTTGTCACCATTGATGCACTACTGGCACATAATCAACTTTGTCATCGTCTGATCCCGAGGCCAACATCTCTAAAGTGATAACCAATGCAGACGACTGCTGGACAGACCACCAGCTTATCTGCTACTCTATGTCCATCACACACCACAAGAGGCAGGAGGTGGGTGCTGGGTTGAATAAACGGCTCAGAAAAAAGATCAGCGTTGAGTGGCTTGAAGAACCAACCTATCTCAGGAGCCACCTCTTATCCAAGGCTTGACATCGTGCAGAGATGCAACATCATATCCAATCCGCACGAGTCTCCTTCAGACACATAAGGATGAGAGTGTTTGATGACTGCAGCATTTGTGCTCAATCATCTTTGTGTACAAGGCAGTCATTCTCCCAACTCTTCTATAGGGCTCAGAAACTTGGACTACATACAGACATTAACTAAAGGCCATGGAGAGGTACCAACAACACTGTCTGAGATGAATCCTCCACATCAGCTGGGAGGACAGGTGTCGAGGCCATGATCACCTGAAACCAACTCTTTTGGGCCAGCCATGTGCTTAAGAAGTCAGAGTTCTGACTGCCAATCAAAACTTCTTTGCCAAGCTCAAGGAAGGCTCCTGAACAAGTGGAGGACAAAGGAAGGGCTACAAAGAGGCCTTGAAGGCTTACCTCAAGAAATGCAATGTAGACATCAATGCCTGAGAGACCCTTGCTCAGAAGAGACCCATTTGGAGGGACTTCCTGATTAAAGGGACAGAATTCTTCGAGGACACTCAAGGACAAGAGGGGCCTGGAAAAGGAGCCTGAGAAAGGAATGCCAATGATCTAGAGTCCAAGGGCTGATCCCACCTCCCAAAATACCTGCCAAGTGTGTGATTGGAGATGTGGCTTCAAGATTCGGCTCATCAACCACACAAGGACAACACACAGAACCCATGAACAGTAACGCAGCGTTTCTTAGGTGGACAATAATAGTCCATAGCAAGTGATCGCCCAAGACTGGGGCACATTAGGATCAACATGCAACTTATATTTAATACATTTCAGTTTTCTGATACCAATGAAACAGTCAGTGTACAAATCCAAGGATGTTGTTGGCATGTATGGGAATCATGTATATGACTGCAATCATGTGAAGACTTGTTGCTGCGATGGAAACTGACAGGCATGTCTCATTATCCAGACATGACATAAATTACAACCTTCATTCTGGTGCTTTTGAATGAGATCGTCCCAAGAATTTTAAGTGGTCTGTCACTGTTGCAAGGGAAAATTTCCATACTTCCTGGTCTGCATCAAATAAAATTCTTGGACGTTGTGTCTCCCATGACACCGATAGATGCTCCTGCATCTATGAGATCCTCTACATCTGAGCAACTAATGATCACTGTCACACATTGCTGTATTTGAAAGAGAACACAAAATTCAGAGTAATCTGCCTCCACTTTTGTTACAGTTACTCATCCGTTTACTGTGATATGCAAACATGACATCCATATATTGATAGTTGATGTTTCTGATAACATAAGCAAAATGCTCAGGTTTTGCACAGGCTTTGCACTGTTTACTGGAAGCAGGACATTTTGTCTGGAGTGGGCACTACAATAATGGAAGCACTGTTTGGCCACGTCGCAACTCTGCTTGTGAGACTGCTGTTGTAGCTTTGGTTTCCTGGCACATGATCAATAAACAGTGTTCGCAGGAGTTGAGCTTAGAGTATGGTGTTTGGCAGCCTCAATTACCATCGCTCTCGATTTTGAGAGTGATAATGATTTTTGCGAGCTCCAGTAGCTCTGATATCTTTCTGTCTTTCTCCAGTGCTTTCTTGGTGAACTTGGCTGAAGAACCACCCTTCAATGATTTGTGTTTCTATTTCCCTTTCAACCTGTTCACCTTCATCAGGGTCAAATTTGGCTCCTATATTTCCTCAAGTGCATGCAATATTGGCCAATCTTTTCATTGGATTGTTGCCTTGTGTGTTTGAAGGTGATTTTCCATATATTGTACTATTTTTTGGTGTGAACTAGGACCTGTGTCTTTGTCATTGTATCATCATAATTTTGTTTGGGTCGAAGTATTCGTACATAGAATATCTTCCAATTCTTCACTGCTACAGTGAAAAAGTTATACTTTTTTTCCCCTTTTGTCCTCAGTAATGGCAAAACTCCCCATGGCCCCTTCAAAATGGTGTGAGCATTTTTGCCAATGTGGGAGTGCAGAAGATGGCCCCAAACGTACTTCAAAAGGTGGTAGATTAGGTATAGACAATGGTATTTCTGTCAGCAATGGCGATTAAATTTATCTGTAAAAGCTTTCCTGTTAGATCTGAACAATTTGTGTGCACAGAACACAACCCAATGTTTCTCTAAGCTTGCAGCTTGAAATGCTTCTTCAACTTAAAATGTTGTTTTCGCTGCAGAGAATAGGAAAAGCATTCCAAAATGATTGATGCCTTCTTATTTTACAGCATCCTCATTTTCAGTGTGAGGTTCCTGGGACTTGGAAGAGCCAGGGACAACTCAGGATTCAACGTGCACAAGGAAACATTGGTCATTTATTAAAACGGCTTCTCCACACTCTCTGCTTCTGTTTGCAGACTCCCTTTCCTGGTACAATTCTGTTTGACGCTTCAAGTGAACAACATGTAGAACATAGAACATAGGACAGTACAGCACAGAACAGGCCCTTCGGCCCTCGATGTTGTGCCGAGCCATGATCACCCTACTCAAACCCACGTATCTACCCTATATCCGTAACCCAACAACCCCACCCCCCTTAACCTTACTTTTTTAGGACACTACGGGCAATTTAGCATGGCCAATCCACCTAACCCACCTAATGTACAGTGTAATTTCAAAATAATACTGCAGCTTTCATCAGCAGTGCTATCAAGTGGTACATAATCAGTAATAATCTGCTCACAGATGCTCAGTTTGGGTTCCAATCATGGTTCGCAACATTAAAGTCAATGGGAATCAAGGGGAAAATGTCCACTAGTTAGAATCATTCTTAACAGAAAGGAACATGGTTGTGGTTGTTGTATGCCAATCATCTTAGTCCAAGGACATCCGGCAGGAATTTGTCCGGGCAGTGTCTTATTCTTAATCATCTTTAGCAGCTTCATCAATGATCTTCCCTCCAACTTAAGATCAGAAGTGGGAATGTTCACTGATGATTGGACATTTAGTATTATTCTCAACTCCTCAGATTCCGAAGCAGCCATGCCCATATGCAGAAAGACCTGGACAAATACAGGCTTGGGATGATAAGATGCAGGTAACAATTGATGGTAATTGGCAATGACCGTCGCCAACAAATGTCATCTCCCCTAACATTCAATAGCATTACTGAATTCCACATCATCGGCATTACCATTGATCAGAAATTTAACTGGACCCGCCATGCTATACTATAGCATTTGAACAGGTCTGTGGAAGTTATTCACCTCCTGCATCCCAATACCTTTCCCTCATCTACAGGACACCAGTGAGAAGTGTGATAGAATATTTTCCACTTGCCTTGTTCATTGTAGCTCCAATAATATTCAAGTAGTTTGACACAATCCATAACAAATCTGTCCGCTTGATAGGCACCCCATCCACCACCTTAAACGTTCATGTAGTGTACACCTCCTACACGGTGCATGGGAACACCTTCAAAATCATGAGTTTGAACAGATATAAAGACAAGGGCAGCAGATGCATGGGAACACCGCCACCTGCAAGTTCCCATCCAAGCCATACACCACCCTGATTTGGAGCTACATCACCATTCACTCACTGTATCTGGGCAGTACGGTGGAACAGTGGTTAGCACTGCTGTTAGGACGAGGGACCCTGGTTCAATTGCAGCCTCAGGTGATTGTATGTGTGGAGTTTGTATATTCTCCCCGTGTCTGCGTGCATTTCCTTTGGGTGCTCCGGTTTTCTCTCACAGTCCAAAGTTGTGTGGGTTAAGTGGATTGGCCATGTTAAATTGTCCCTTAATGTCCAGGGATGTGCAGGTTAGGTAATGGGATTAGCGGGACAGGGTAAGGTGGACAGTTGTCAATGGGCAGAGTGCTCATTCAAAGGGTCGGTGCAAACTCGATGGGCCAAGTGACCTCCTTCTGCACTGTAGGGATTCTATGCTTATGAAAAGCTTGAAACTTATTCCCTAACAGCACTGTTCAAGAAGGTAACTCATCATCATTTCTCAAGGGCATATAGCGATGTGCAGTAACTGTTGACCTTACCAGCGAGGCTCACACCCTATAATGCCCACACTATCATCTAATGCTAGTTAGTTTACTAATATGCTTATAACTGAGAAAATCAATTGGCATCAGATACTGCAGGTGTTTTAAGAATAGATCGATGACATTGTATTAATCTTTTTCTGAGGTATTCTGCAACGATTTTTGTGTCACTTCTTGTCTCAGGCACGGATGACCAAAAAGCTTGGAGATATTTGTAAACACATTCCTTTGAAAATGAACAGTGAAATATTACTGATGTATGCCAAATTAAATCAAGAAATATTCAGTCCTACCCTTGTTCTTGTGGCAATTGTTAACTTTGAAGAGAAAAGTGAAAATAAAATTCACAGATTCAAATTTCATCCATCAATCTGCCATTTTGAACACAATATGCTGGGAATTCAGGGAGAGGAAGGAAATTACGCTGAAAATGTCATGTTGATTAATTATTCATGAATTAAGGATCCTACTATACTAAATATATTTTTAAAAAAATAATTAATTAGTATAGGTTTTTTCAGATTCTTTCACACACACTGGTAAATTAAGAATATTATGCAATTATTTCATTTATGTGTATTTTTAGCAGAGCCAGGGGAATGGCCTTCCAAAATTACCAAATTCTTTCAATTTCTTTTTCTTCATGCCCAATTACAAAGATTTATTCTTTATATGTTTTAACAAATGATTGCAATTAAGGATGAACAGATCAAATTTCACTGAAAGCTTTAGTTGTTTTGACAGGATTTATGCATTTTTATGCAGTATAAAAAATACAACCATAATGGGCAGAATTGTCCCATTATTTGGCACAGTGGTGCAGGAAGCAGGAAAAACAGTGTTAAAGCCATCGGCCCCAACTTCAGCTTTGTCTGCCATTTCATTTGGATCATAGCTGGAAAAAGAATGAAGGGGCAGATCCCACAACGTCAGACTGGCAGGCCAGACTCTCATTGTCATGTGAAGGGGGGGATTTTAAAAGTGTATTCCTTTTTATGGGGTGTGGGCTTCGCTGGCTCGGCCAGCATATGTTGTGCATTCCTAATTGCCCTTGAGAAGGTGGTGGTGAGCTGCCTTCTTGGACTGCTGCAGTCCATGTGGTGTAGGTACACCCACTGTGCTATTAGGGAGGGAATTCCAGGATTTTGACCCAGCGACAGTGAAGGAACGCCGATATATTTCCAAGTCAGAATGGTGAGTGACTTGGAGGCGAACTTCCAAGTGCTGGTGTTCCCATGTGTCTGCTGGCCTTGTCCTTCTAGATGATAGTAGTCGTGTGTTTGGAAGGTATTGCTGAAGGAACCTTGGTTGAGTTCTTATAGTTTATCTTGTAGATGGCACACACTGCTGTTACTGTGCACCGATGGTGCAGGGAGTGAATGGTTGTGGAAGGGATGCTAAAGCGGGCTGCTTTATCCTGGATGGTATTGAGCTTCTTGAGTGTTGTTGGAGCTGCACTCATCCAGGCAAGTGGGCATTATTCCATCACACTCCTGACTTATGCCTTGTAGGTATTGGACAGGCTTTGGGGAGTCAGGAGGTGACTTATCCCCCACGGGATTCCGAGTTCCTGACCTGCTCTTGTATTTATATGGCTAATCTAATTCAGTTTCTGGTCAATGATAATGTACAGGATGTTGATAGTGAGGGATTCGATGATGGTAATGCCATTGAATGTCATGGAGCAATTGTTTGATTAATCTTTTATTGGAGATGGTCATTGCCTGGCACCTGTGTGGCATAAATGTTACTTGCGACTTGTCAGCCCAAGCCTGGATATTATCCAGGTCTTGCTGCATTTGCACATGGATTGCTTCAGTGACTGAGGAGTTGTAAATGGTGCTGAACAATCGCAAACATCCTCACATCTGCCCTTTTGTTGAAAAGATTGTTGGAAAGAATGACATGGACTGCTTCATTATCTGAGGAGTTGTGAATGGTGCTGAACAATGTGCAGTCATTCGCAAACATCCCCACTTCTGATCTTATGATGGAAGGAAGGTCATTGATGAAGCAGCTGAAGATGATTGGGCCCAGGACACTATCCTGAGGAACTCCTGCAGTGATGTACTGGAGCTGAGATGATTGATCTCCAACCACCGCAACCATCTTCCTTTGTGCCAGTATGACTCTAACCAGTGGTGAGTTTTCCCCCTGATTCCCATTGACTCCAGTTTAGCTAGGACTCCTTGATGCATATGCTAAATGCTACCTTGATGTCAAGGGCAGTCACTCTCACCTCACCTCTGGCATTCAGCTCTTTTGTCCATGTTTGAACCAAGACTGTAAAGAGGTCAGGAGCTGAGTGACACTGGCAGAACCCAAACTGAGTGTCCGTGAGCAGGTTATTGCTGAGTAAATGCCACTTGATAGCACTGTTGATGACTCCTTCCATCACTTTACTGATGATGGAGAGTAGACTGATAATTGGTCGGATTGGATTTGTCCTGCTTTTTGTGTACAGGACATACCTGGGGAATTTTCCACATTGCCGGGTAGATGCCAGTATTGTAGCTGTACTGGAACAGCTTGACTAAGGGCATGCCAAGCACATGAGAGCAGGTCTTCAGTCCTATTGTCAGAATATTGTCAAGGCCCACAACCTTTGCAGTACCCAGTGCTTCATCTGTTTCTTGATATTACGTGGGTGTATTAAATTGGCTGAAGACTGGCATCTGTGATGCCTGCGACCTCTGGAGGAGATCGAGATGAATCATCCACTCGGCAATTCTGGCTGCAGATTATTGCAAATGCTTCAGCCTTGTCTTTTGCACAGTTGTGCTGGGCTCCTCCATCATTGAGGGTCGAGATATCTGTGGAGCCTCCTCCTCCAGTAGTTGTTTAAATAACAACCACCATTCACAACTGGATGTGGCAGGACTGTAGAGCTTAGGTCTGGTTCATTTTTCAATTTTCATTTCATTGGTTGTGGAATTGCTTAGCTCTTAGAATTGACAGATGCAGGCAGGCAGGTTGGTGAGGATGAGGTCTAGTATGTTTTTCCATCTTGTTGGTTCCTTTTGCCAGCTTTGACAGACCTAGGGCACGATTCACCGCTCCCCTCGCCACGTGGGAGAATCGCGGGAGGGCCCCCCAACAAATTTCCCACCCCCCCAACCCCCATGCGATTCTCCCCCCCCCCGCCCACCCTGCTCGGAAGAATCGCCGCTCGCCGTTTTTCTCGGCAACCGGCGATTCTCCGACCAGGATGGGCCGAGCGGCCTGCCGTTCGCGACCATTTCACAACGGCAGCAACCACACCTGGTCGCTGCCGTCGTGAAACGGGTGTGGAGATGCCCTTTTGGGGCTTGTAGGTGGCCTGGTGGGGAATGAGCACCACGACTGTGCTCGGGAGGGGACAGGCCCGCGATCGGTGCCCACCGATCGTCGGGCCGGCGTCTCAACCGACCGCACTATTTCCCCTCCGCCGGCCCGCAAGATCAAGCTGCCACGTCTTGCGGGGCGGCTGAGGGGAAAGACGGCCACCGCGCATGCGCGGGTTCGAGCTGTCAGCCGTCATGACGCCAGCCGCGCATGCGCGGGTTCGAGCTGTCAGCGTTGTGACGTCAGACGCGCATGCGCGGGTTGGAGCTGGCCAACCTGCGCATGCGCGGCTGACGTCATTAGGCGCGCCGGCCGCGTCATTCTCGGCGCGACGCCCCTGCGGCCAAGAGTTACGGAGCGCCACTCCTAGCCCCGCCGGGAGGGGAGAATAGGGGGCGAGGAGCGGCCTCCGAGGCCGTCGTGAAACTCGGCCGAGTTCCACGATGGCCCTCCTGATTTTTCCCGGGAGCGGAGAATTCCGCCTCTAGTCTAGCAGTTATATCCTTTAGGACCTAGTTAGTAGTGGTGCTATCAAGCCACTCTTGGTGATGGACATTGAAGTCCCCTACCTAGAGTACATCCTGTGCCCTTGCCATCCTCAGAGCTTCCTCCTCGCGGTGATTAACATGGAGAAGCACTGATTGATCAGCTGAGAATGGACTATACGTGCTAATCAGCAGGAGGTTTTCTTTCCCATTTTTGACCTGGTTCAATGATGAGCACTCCAAGGGCAACTCCCTCTTGACTATACTACTGTGGCACCACCTCTGCTGGGCCTGCCCTGCCAGTGGGACAGGGTTTAGCCGGGGATGGTGATAGTGGTGTCTGGGACGTTATCTGTAAGCTATGATTCTGTGAGTATGACTATGCCAGGCTGTTGCTTGACTAGTCTGTGAGACTGTTCTCCCAATATTGGCACCCCAGATGTTAGTAAGGAGGAATTTGTAGGATCGATGGTCAGCACGGTAGCACAATGGTTAGCACTGTTGCTTCACGGTGCCAGGGTCCCAGGTCCGACTCCTGGCTTGTGTCACTGCCTGTGCGGAGTCTGCATGTTCTCCCCCTGTCTGCATGGGTTTCCACCGAGTGCTCCAGTTTCCTCCTACAAGTCCTGAAAGACACGCTTGTTAGGTGAATTGGACATTTTGAATTCTTCCTCAGTGTACCTGAACAAGCGCCGGAGTATGGCAACTAGGGGATTTTCACAGTAACTTCATTGTAGTGTTAATGTAAGCCTACTTGTGACAATAATAAAGATTATTATTATTATTACAATGCTGAGTTTGCCATTGTTGTTTCCAGTGCCTAGGTCGATGTTGGGTGATCCATCAGTTTCTTTCCTTTTTATTGATTTTGTAGCGGTTTTGATACAACTGAGTGGCTTGCAAGACCATTTCAGTGGGCATTTAAGAGTCAACCTTATTGCTGTGGATCTGGAGTCACATGTGAGCCAGGACCCGGCAAGGATTGCAGATTTTGTTGAACCAGTTTGTTTTTTTACGGCGATCGACAATGGTTTCATATTCATCATTTGACTTTTAATTCCAGATATTTATTGGATTCAACTGCCACACCTACCATGGTGAGATTCGAACTCGGGTCCCCAGACTATTATCCTGGACTCCCAAGGGATTTTCCGTTCCTGCTGTAGATCTTGTCTGAGTGAAAAATTTTCCCACCCCCCAATCTTTCTGCAAATATCAACGATGGTGGACATTGATGGCCAGATACATGAATTAGGAAATTGGCAATTATTTTCCCAGCAGCTGTTTTCTTTGCCAGACCTTCGGGATTGAGGATGACGTGCTTCCAATTCAGTCTCTTGGGTTCTGGAGTGGCTGCTAAGTCCAAGGCATGACGTGCAGACTCTGCCACATCTGGGACAGGTGGTGCTTGAAGGATTGTGCAGGTGAGTTGTTTGAGGGTATGTGCACTCCTTCCAGTCCCTCGACTTTAGCTCCACTATCAATGTCTCTCATTAAGTTTCATGTCTTCCCAAATGAGTCTTCTCCATTTTAGTAGGTCACAAACCCTTGAATCAGCAGCTGTTTCAGCGGTACTTTGAGGATGTCCCTAATTTATTTGTGCTGTCCTCTGAGGAGTCAGCTGCCATGACTGAGTCCTGAGGAGAACAATTGTTTCAGGAGGCTGGAGTCAGGCATACAAACGGCACGATACAACCCATCAAAGGAGGTGGTATTGAGTGACTAGCACCTTGATGCTGGGCAAGTTGGACTGGGAGAGGGCGCTACTGTTGGGCCATCTGTTTTGCCACTGGATTTGGAAGACCTCGCAAAGGCAGTAGTGGTGAAACCTCTCCAGTGGTTTGAGGTGCTTGCTGTAGATTTTCCAAGTCTCCGAAGCATATTCGAGCACGGAGATTTCAGCATTTGTAGCAATAGAGGAGCATCGGTTGCCATTAGTGTAACTAGACCAGGGGAAAAAAGGAACATTGCCCAGAGATCTGTTCCTATTCTCGCTGGAAGTGCATGTTTCAGATTGTCAGGTGAGGATTGGCTTGGATTTTGTTCTGATGCCTGCCTGGTTGAATACCGAACTAACATTCGCTGCTGAGAAATGCCCAGGAAAATTGGTCACTCAGACAAGATACAGGAATGTGGCCGTTACCCACAGGAGCAGACCTCAACAAAATAATAGCAATATCGTAAGAGTAGTGGAGGTGAAATAAAATGTTGAACAAATTCCCCTAAAAATGAGTTTTGGTGCATTGTAGGGGCAGGGTGGTGATAAGAGATGGTCGTGCTCTGCAAGCAACAGCCTGAGCTATTTCCATAACAATCACTTCAAAGCTGTGTCACTTACAGCAGCCTCACTTGGACGATTCACTAATAGGTAAGATGGTTGCAGAAAGCAACGTCTTTTATGTTTTTTCCAATAAAGATACTATTTTGTGACAGTTTGGAAAAGTGTGAACTTTGTGCAAAAAGCTTTTATATGGAGATTGCATATTTGAAATTCTCAATAAACATCCTTAATGTAAAAATCACTGCAGATTCTCATTTTCTCCTGCCATTTTTGATGACATTGAACTACCTGCTTTCTAAGCAGTGATTTTGACAATGTGATAGCAACGTGAAGATTCCTCAACAGTTTAGGTGGGCTCGTGATGACACCAAACCCTTTGAAAGGAGCTCGTCAATTTACAACTGTCTCCCTGTGATTCATTCGGATATATTTCCAGTCAGAACTCAAATGTGGAAAGGCAAACAGTATCACCCTAATACTCAAGTCCAAGTAAGTAACTGGTGATTTTTGATGCAAGAGCTTTGCTCAGTTGGGCACAAACAAAAATACACCGTGATGGTAATGATGCTCTTAGCTTATTGACAATAATAGGCAGAGTGTTGTTGTTTTATAATAAATACTATTTTTGACAGTTTCAGAAATGTGATCTATATGTAAAAGCTTTCATCTGCAGACTGCAAATTGACAAAAAAGGAAGCTGTAATGTAGAAATCACCGCTGACTATCATTTTCTACTGGCATCAAAATCAAAATGGTAATTGTATGAAGTGTAAATGAAGCTTTGATAGGTGTTTGAAAGGGTTCAATTAGAAAAAAAAAGTTCCAGTCTCTGAATACAGGATAATACTTTAAAATGACTTTTCAGTACTCAGAGAGTTTTTCACTGTCACTGACAAGCCAGCTAGTTATCCATATGCACTTGACTGAAATTTGAAATAAAGAATGGTAGTTAGAGTTCTTCTTGGTAGAGGTGTAAAGGATATTTGTAACCTGTGCCTATTGTCTTTGCATTATCTGAAAACTGGTCTATCAAGACTGAATGGATTAAATCGGATGGTCCTAATGGGCTGTCAAGGGTCACCTTGATTATTGTTAACTCAAAAAAGGGTCTCAGTTGGTAGAATTCTCATTGGTCTGGAAAAAGATGCAATGGCTTCTGTTGAGATTCACCCCGAGTAGCTCCCGAATGCAGGAACCTGTGCTCTATGGGCTTTCCCCAGAGACGCAAATTGAAATAAACATCAATCTGTGCTGGAGGGCCAACAACTTGGTGAAGGATTCTCCTTGGTCTGCCCAGAACCTGTTGGTCTTCCATTGCGATTGGGTGTTGCAGACTGGCACAGTCCAATGTCCAGGACTACGTTCTGTGGTGCACACTAAAGCTTGGGATAACTACCACAAAGGCTCAAGGGATAAAGGACACAGTGTAAGTCTCATCCAGCATAGTACACTGAAGAGCTGGAAACTCCTCAGAATGCCCCTCGGGATGTATGTCTGACATGTAAGGTACATTGTGAATATGAATCTGTAATTGTAAGTGTAGTGAGTAACATGGAATATGGAAAGAAATTGATTTATTCTGCACTTTCTGTAGTGCCAACTTTGAACAGTCATGTCATGTACTTTTATGAATGGAATGTATTTTTAGGAAAAATAATGTTTGTAACAGTCTTGCCTTTTGAGTCACAAGGTTCCAGGTAGAAGTACCTTTCCAGCACTTGAACACAAAAATCTAAGTAATTATTCAGTGCAATGCTGAGAGAGTGCAGCACTGTCAGAGATGTTGTCTTTTGGATAAGACATTGAAACGAGGTACCATCTGCCTGCCTCAATGGATGTAAGAGATCCAGCCACTATTTTGAGGAGGAGCAAACAAGTTATTCTGAGTATCCTGATCGATCGTTACCCCTTACTCAACACCACAATTTATTCTTTCATGTGATGTAGGCATTGCTGGTCAGAGCAGCATTTCTTGCCCATCCCTACCTTTCTGAGAGAAGGTGACTGTGAGCCATCTCCTTAAACTGCTGTAGTCCATGTGGTGCAGGAACACCCACACTGCTGTTAGGAAGGGAAATTTTTAAGATAATGACCCAGTGACAGTGAAGGAACAGTGATATAATTCCAAGTAAGAATGGGGGGGGAACTTGCAAGCGGTGCAACTGATGCTACCGAAGGAGCTTTGGTAACTCAGTGCTTGTTGTATGTCGTGTGTCATTCACCATGGGGTAACACGGACTGCAACACGATGCAGATAAACGATAAAGCATACACCAAACGGCGGCGTTGGTTCAATAAGGTTTATTGAACTTCAGTAACGAAGCACACAGCTGCCTGTGAGTTGACTCTACTACTCGAAGTAAACTAACTCTAACTATCTAGACCAGGCTAGCTCTGATCAATGTGTAGAAGGTGTTGAATGATTTGTACACCCAGTCAGGGTGTACTACAGTTGTTACCAGTGGAATGAGGCAGACTGCTGATGCCTCGTGTGTTTTATAGTTGGAAGCCCCCCTCTAATATGCATGGGTGCATATTATGACAGGTGGTAAACACTGCTAGCACTGCATCTGTGTTGGAGTGAGTGAATGTTAAAGTTGGTCAATTGAGTGCCAATCAGGTGAGCTGCTTTGTTCAGGATGGTGTCAAGCTTCTTGAGTGTCGATGGAGCTGCACTCGACAGGCAAGTGTAAAGTATTTCATTATATTCCTAACTTGCAACATGTGGATGGTGGAGGTTTTGAGGCTACTCGCCGCAATATTTATGGCTGGTTCAGTTCAGTTTCTGGTCAATGGTAAGCCCCAGGATGTTAATAGTGGGGGGGGGGGGGGGGGGGGGGGGGTTCAGCGATAGCAATGTAATTGGATATCAAAGAGAGATTTATAGATTCCCCTGTGTTGAAGATGGTCATTGCCTGGCATTTGTGTAGTATGAATGTACTTGCCACTTATCCACCCAAGCTTGAATGCAATCCAGGCATCCTGCATATGCGCACAGACTGCTCTATATCTGAGGATTTATAAATGGCGCTGAACATTGTGCAATCATCAGCAGACATCCCAATTTCTGACCTCAAGGTGGAAGGAAGGTCAAAAACTAGATTATCAGATCAGTATCACGAATGCGATTCAGGGGACAAAAGTTTCAGTCTACTTTTGGGCGAGATTGGCAGGGTATTTATCGATGGCTGTAGCTCCGAGAATCACCCTGCTATCCAACGGTACTTCACCATTTTTGATGGCCTCGGAGTTTCTCCCTGCTGAGGCCACACTCAGACAGATTTCCAGGAATGGCTGCCCGCCGATCAGGGGGCTATATTGAACAGGAGCCCCGATCTTCCCCACCGCTTTCCAGGGCCCCCCGCTTTATTGACCCTTCCTTCACCCCCCAAACTTTTAAGGCCTTGGGAACCCCTCCTCACCCCCTCTCCAATGTGCAATGCCCCTCCCCGGCCGAAATCTGGTGTGCAACCTGGCACTGCCATTCTTGCACCCAGACTGTACTAACCAGGCACACCAGGCGAGTTTGCACTGCCAGGTGTCGGGCCTGGGAAGTGCTTGCCAGCTAGGGGGGTGGCGGGTGGGGGGGTGGGTAGGGGGCAGGGGGGAGTGCAGAGGGTTCCTGTGGGACTCCCAAAGGTTGGGGGTGAGGAGGGGTCTGAAAGAGGGGGAGGGGAAGATCGGCGCTGCCCGTCAAAATGGCACCGCTCGGCAGCGGAAATCCCTTTAAATGCGTCCTCGGTGGAGAGAATCTCCTCGAGACCAAAGAAAGCAAGTTGCTATTGGCGGGATGTTCGCTAAACACGTCATTGAGTTACCTTGGGCTGGATTCTTTGCCCGTGCCCACCGCAGGATTGCCATGGACGGGGACCATGTAACGGTCCATTGACCTTTGGTGGGAATTTCTGGTCACCGGTGGGGGGGGGTTACTTATTCAGGTGCCTTCTGGCAAAGATTTCAGGTTTTTAAATTTACATTAGATGTTAATTCCAATCACCTTTTTCAGTTGCTCTAAATCCAGAATTTATTGCGGCTTTCTGTTCTTTTCAGTTAGAAATAAAATGGAGTAAAACCGAGTGCAAAAACACAGCCTGAGGTCAGCTTTAACTTGGCGATGAGAATTGTGGTTGTGGGAGTTAACATAACAGCGTATTGTGTGAGGACTGGATAATTTTAACTCTTGGCCCTTAGTCAAATATCTTGAAAATTAAACCCATGACAAATATTGTCACTCTTAGCTTGAAAGAGTGGAAAGTCATGAAGTGTCAGGGTGCCTCGGGGGACAATCCCATGTATGGTGGGTGAGGAAGATGGGTGAATGTTAATGATCAGAGCTTGTGGAATTTGGGGATGCGGTAGATGGGTAATAATTTTGGGCGGGATTCTCCCCTACCCAGTGGGACGGGGGGTCCCGGCGTGATGGAGTGGTGTGAACCACTCCGGCGTCAGGCCGCCCCAAAGTGCGGAAGTCTCCGCACCTTTAGGGGCCAAGCCCTAACATTGAGGGGCTAGGCCCACGCCGGAGCGATTGGCGCCCCGAAGGCCGGCGGAAACGGCCTTTGGCGCCACGCCAGCCGGGGCTGAAGGGACTTCGCTGGCCGGCGGAAGTCCGCGCATGCGCCGGAGCATCAGCGGCTGCTGACGTCATCCCCGCGCATACGCAGAGGGGGTGGGTCACTTCCACCTCCCCCATCGTGAAGATGATGTTGAAGGCGGAAGGAAAAGAGTGCCCCCCCGGCACAGGCCCACCCGCCGATTGGTGGGCCCCGATCGCGGGCCTGGCCACCGTGGGGGCACCCCCCGGGGCCAGATCACCCCGCACCCCCCCCCCCCCCCCAGGACCCCAGGACCCCAGGCCCCTGCCGCCTGGTCCCGCCGGTAAGGTAGGTGATTTGATCCATGCCGGCGGGACTGGCATGACAGCGACGGGACTTTGGCCCATCGCGGGCTGGAACATCGCCGGGGGGGGGCGCGCTGACAGGTGCGGCGCAATTCCCGTCCCCGCCGAATCTCTGGTGCCGGAGACTTCGGGACACGCGGGGGCGGGATTGACGCCGGCCCCCGCCGATTTTCCGACCCGGCGGGTGGTCGGAGAATCCCGCCCCTGATTTATTCTTGTAGATCTTG
The DNA here is from genome assembly GCF_902713615.1 of Scyliorhinus canicula. Lineage (NCBI taxonomy): Eukaryota > Metazoa > Chordata > Chondrichthyes > Carcharhiniformes > Scyliorhinidae > Scyliorhinus > Scyliorhinus canicula. The sequence continues at coordinate 153,861,093 of NC_052152.1, read as the reverse complement.
GGGTAGCTCTCCTGCTCCTCCCGGCCCATAAGGATTTTGCAATTAAGAAGGTTTTTCCAAGCTTACCATGGCCTCTTCTGACTATTACGTGGATTTCCACCAGGCTTTAGATATTAGAGTAAAGCTGGGGGCTGGTTTAGCTCAGTTGACTGGTCAGCTGGTTTGTGAAGCAAAGCAAGGTCAACAGAATGGTTTCAATTCCTGTACTGGCTGAGGTTATTCACGAAGATCCCTCTAAACTTTGCACCTCGCCTGAGGTATGGTGATCCACAGGTTAAATCACCACCAGTCAGCTCTCCCCTCAAAAGTCACCTTGGACTTTACTTTTACTTACTTTAGATATCAGAGGTCATCCTACGTTTAACTTCCAAATGTGAAAGTTAAATTGCTGTTCTGAAGCTAATTGTGTTATTGTCATACATGAAGGTAATGTAAGGGTTAATGAAATGTGTACAGGCAGCCACTAGAGGGAGCAATCCTAGAAGAATATAATAGAGGATGCAGAGCCTAGTGGGACAGAAGGTTGGAGTAGGTGATAGGAACAGGAGCTGAGCTGCTGACGATAGTGAGAGAGTATGAGAGAAGATATTGAGTAGTTAATGAGTTAGATGTTAGATGAGCATAGTTTATCCATGTTAATCAACTGTTAGTTTTGTAAGGATACGTGTTGAATCCAATTGTAGTGTTAAATAAATAGTTTTGTTAGTTTACAAGATTTGTTGTTCTCTGATCAACACTACACACCAAAATCATCTGGTTAGAGCAAGGCAGAGAACAGCACGCTAATGAGATGCCAATTTTAAGATTTAGCATAGGCACATGTCATATTCAACTTCCTTGATGTTGCTGGGTGGGAATGGTGTGGCCTGGTTGGTGCCAATACTCCTTTTTAACCCCTGCCATACAACATTCTTGCTGAGTGAAGTTTGGACCATAATTATCCAAATTACCTTTCTTTTACCTAAAACATTAATTCATCTTTCTCCTCTGGATATCAACTGACCTGCTGCATATTTCTTGCATTTTCTGTTTTCACTGAACAGAAATAAGGTTGTCTAATCAACTCAGTGCCTCACTGAGTTCTGTATCAAATATAATCACATCAGAAACACAATTGCCCTGTAATATGTCAATCAATAGTAGGAGAGTAGGACATCCAATCGAGGAGAGAAATGATGTGTAGGCATTTTCTGAAATGCAAACTGGCTGGGAAATGTCAACTTCTAAGCGATAAGCTAGAACTCCCATTAGCAAGGCTAAATTCCATTCCAACGAATATTGTTCTGAGCATTAATTTACAGCAGGTGACTGCTGATTTGAGGGGATGTTTAGACAGCTTCCCATGACTATATCTAGTGTAATGGACTGGGAGGACTGTGGGTGGTGCAGGTGTGTGTATCCCTGTTGGGGAGTTTGGCAGGGTGGTCCCTGCCTATTACTCAGTTGTGGATTATAATTTTGACAGTAAATGAGTTTGTCAGAGCACAGGTTAATGAAGTAATCCATATATTGCATTCTATTAAGCCTTAAAGAGAAAGGATCACTTTTTCTGTGACTTTCATTTGATATGTTCATTTTCAGAGATAGAAAATGAAATTATTTTATATTTTAATGGCTGCAATTACTCTTCCATGACCATTGTTCAGTTGGGGCTGCAGTCTCTATTGATCAAAATAGTGTTATAAACAATAGTATATTATGTAAACCTGAAAAATGAATAATATTTTCTAAAGTTTCCAGTGCTGGTATAAAGTGTCGATGGGTTTTCGTGTATGTTGTATAATGTTTGTCAATAAATGCCCCTTATCAACCATGGCTATGTTAAAAACATACTGACATTGCAGTAAAGCATGTTACTGTAGCAGCTGCCTAACTACTGTTTGCTTCACTGATGTGTTTCACAATGAGTCATTGCACCGTTGTGATATCCATCCCATAAACTCTCTGTCTAACCTATCCTCTCAAAGTTAGGCTGTTGATTTAATGCCAATCAGCACCAAAATATGGGTAGTTTATGATCGAGTACCTTACACATCAAGGATCTAACAGAGTTAAATATTGCCGGGAATTATTTTTGAGAGAAAAGAGCACCATGTCCTTGTCTGCAACAGTCCCAACTGACATATCATTACAGAGATACAAAACACACCTGGTCTCTGTGACATGCACTATTGTATGGCAACTACTGAGGCATGCTGGTAGAGTAAGGCTGCCAGAATATTCCAGATTTCAGCAAACAAAAATTGCTTAGGATGCAATGATCAACTTGCATTTAATTTGATCGCCTCATTAAAAACATGGTTTATAATTTAATCTTGGAGAATGTCTGTTCTGATATTTTTCTTCATTGGTTTGTTTGCAGTCATTTTTATCCGGCACTCTCTCCAAAATTTAGGCACCTTACATAACCAGCAGTTACCCTCCAAGACAGTGAAGCTACCATTTTCTCATCCATCCCTAGCTTTGTGACTCCATGGTTTGCTGATATGGGATAGGTTTACTGAAGGGCAAGGCAGGCCATATTAGTGAGTCAACTCTCGATTATAAAAGCAAAATACTGCAGATGCTGGAAATCTGAAATAAAAACAGAAAATGCTGGAACAACTCAGAAGGTCAGGCAGCATGGGTGGAGAGAGAAACATGAATGTTTAGCACCTGTATGATTCTTCTTCTGAAGCCAAATGACTGTGACAATTGATGTTTAAACTCTGTGTTGGAGTTTATTTTCCATTGTAAAGTCTGTATGCAATTTGAAGACTGGCTGTGAAATAAATTATTTTGCATGTGGGGAATAAATAATTTATTTTAATATTAAATAATGGTAAACACATGTTAAGATCAAGGATTAAGCTAAGATTCTTACACAGTGGATGGGATTTTCCTCCCTCTGCATGGCGTGTTCTGCAGTGGATGAGGGCAGCTCACCAGTGGCCGGAGTTGGATCTTCTAGTCCCGTCGTCAACAGAGCTTCCATTGAATGCACCCCTCACCACTGTGAATCCCGTGGCATGGATGTGCCATTGGTGGGACCACAAGATCCCACCAGTGTGAACAACCAGAAAATCTCACCCCCTGGCGAGAAGGGAAACCTAATTTAGAGGATCTAAAGACGAATGCCATTTGTAGATTCAAGCTGTTATTGTCCTCATGTTTCCTTAAACTCCCTACATCTCAAAATGTATTCCAAAATATAAAGATTATGTTGTGTTTTATAAATACCCAGCTCATGTTTCATAGTATTATTTTAGGGGTAAGTTTCTGGGAGGATCAAAGTTTAAATGTAGAGAAAGTGAAAACTGGAACAAAGCAGATTGAAGACTAGTACACTTAAAAGGTTGGGACCATGTAAATTTAAGGGATTATCAGCTAGAAAGGTAGGATCATGAAATAGCAGATGGGTTTACTTAGCTGGAGAATTGGAGACAAGGACCAGTGTTCTCCAATCAGCGTTTGCCCAGCATGGTAGCACAGTGGCTAGCATATTTGCTTCACAGCTTCAGGGTGCCGGGTTCGATTCCTGGCTTGGGTCATTGTCTGTGCGGAGTTTGCATGTTCTCCTCGTGTCTGTGTGGGTTTCCTCAAGGGTGCTCCGATTTTCCCACCACAGTCCAAAGATGTGCAGGTTAGGTGGATTGGTTACGATAAATTGCCCTTAATGTCCAAAAAAGGTTTGTGGGGTTACTGGGTTACGGGGACAGGGTGGAGGTGGGCTTAAGTAGGGTGCTCTTTCCAAGGGCCAGTGCAGACTTGATGGACCAAAAGGCCTCCTTATGCACTGTAAATTCTATGATTCTATGATATCGCTGCCAATGAAAACGGAGAACCTGGCGCACAGCCAAAACTCCATTTGCTGCACCGGAGAACTCTCTGGCGTGAATGGACGGAGAATCCCGCCCAAGGTGTCTACACTGCTTAAAAAGAAATGCAGCCCAAGGATTATTTTAGTTGGAAGTTAGAGCTACAATTAATTCAAAAACACTCAGTGACCCTGGAAGGCTATGTTATCATGGAAATGGGTGGAGCTTGAGAAGGCTCTAGTTTTTCAATTTATCTGATGCTTGCTGGGGGAGTGAGTATTCTGCAGCAGAGCAAAATAGCCATACTGAAGATGTTCTGGTGGCACAAAATGTACCATTAGCTGGCTCTCTGTAGTTGGGGCGCAGGAGAAGTCTCTGGGAGCCATTTGATAACTCTCTGCAGTTAGGGCTCAGGAGAAGTCCTGGGAGCCATTTATAGCTTGCTGTAGCTGGGGAGTTTAGAGCTTGGTGATCCAGGGGAAATGCCAGACCACTGAAGCTAGCAAGCTATTAAAGAGCTGAAATTGCACTAGTAAGTGGAAACTGGAATGCAGACTCAGAAATACAGGGGAACAGGTCTTGGGAGATGAGTTTGAAACTCTGGGTTGTATGCAATCCTTGAGGCAGTCTTAGTTGATGCAGCATTAAAGGAACACAGAGGCTTGATCTTCAAAAGTGAAACATTTGCAGATCTCAGAAGGGAGATAGAGGTTTAATGAGATTGGTGAACTCAAAATGTTTTTTTATAACTTCTGAGTGGGTTGCTGGGAAATCTGCAACATCTGTCTTGATCTCATTTACTATTTATTGTGGTGTGCTTGAGGGCAGCACGGTGGCGCAGTGGGTTAGCCCTGCTGCCTCACGGCGCCGAGGTCCCAGGTTCGATCCCGGTTCTGGGTCACTGTCCGTGTGGAGTTTGCACATTCTCCCCATGTCTGTGTGGGTTTCGCCCCCACAACCCAAAGATGTGCAGAGTAGGTCAATTGGCCACATTAAATTGCCCCTTAATTGGAGAAAATGAATTGGGTACTCTAAATTTTTTTTTTTTTAAATTGTGGTGTGCTTGAGCACAGTTTGCCTGTTAATTTACATGCACCTAATCGTAACCCTGAATTTTTGAGTGTAAGTTGATATTGCAAATTGTTTTATCTTTCTGAACGAAGAGTTAAATTTATTTTGTTTGTTCAAAGCCAGTGTAATTTGTCACTTTATTCTCTTAGCAAATGTATTGAATCTCAAACTTTGTTTACTTTAAACCCAAAAGTTATCTGTCCATAACTAAGTCTGACCAAAAACATAACGGTCTGGTCTAGGATCATAACAAGGGACAGGCAAATGGCTCATATTGTAATTCTCAACGTCAGTACCGACTTAGTCATCGATCAGATCCATCAATAATATGCCAGCTTTACAATCTCTTATCAATTTTATCCCATAGGTTTTTGAAACTAACTACCACAGAAGGAAGAACAAAGGGGATGTCGGGGACCGGAGAAAATGAGAGAAAACAACTAGTGACCTTAGATGCTTTCTGCTTTGGCAAGCCTATGTACTGGGCCTGTTTCTAACATTTGTGTTCACCAGCCTCTGCAGTTTTCCTTGGCTTAATTGAAGAGCTAAACAAACTAATTAATCATTTCAACCCATAAAAATGACAGGATTCATACGGTAGCATTCTTCACCAGCTCCAATTTGTTTTTAAATCCCCGCAGCAATTTATTTGCTGAATATGCAAGTTTTCCCCCATGAAAATTACAAATTATAGTCAAGGTTAACTGCCTAATATTCTCATTCAATATTTATTTTTTTTAAAGGGAGGAAGGGTTTCTGCTGAAAGTATTTTCTTTGGTTATGAAAACTGGTTTGTTAATCAAAATGACAAGGACACTGTCCTTTTGATAATACCCTTCTTATATAACTGAATCATCGAGAATAAAAAATGAACTTTATTAATCAACAGCTCCTGATTAATTGTTACAGTGATAGCCATAAATTTTCCTTCATTTTAATAACCCTTGCAGAAAGCTAACAATCTCCCTTGTGATTAAGGGGCTTTTTTGGGGCTAAGCTTGTAGAGTAATGTCATTTTGGATACTTTGACAGTGGTATGACTATTCGATGGACAACCTTCATGGGCCTGACAGTTAAGAAATACAGTTATCACCCATATCTATGTAGGAATTCATCATTTCTATAGGTCTTAGACAGAATGGAAGAATTATTTTTACCAGTAAAATATCAAGGGACAGAATGTGACATATAATGAGACCTTTTCGCTTCCTTTTATTTTGCATAATATTGTTACACTTGCATTAATTTTATTTTATTTTTCACTCAGGGACTGTGCTGCATACGATTGGCTAAATAATTATTGGAATGAAGAATTAAATTAAGGAAGTATGTGCTGCATCTAATTTTGACGTTCTTCATGTCACAGTAAATGTTGCAGGGAGGAACCCAACGCTGTGAAACCATCAGAACTAGCTGGTCCTTTTCTGAGTTCTCCCTCATTTTCTTTTTAGAAGCATAAACTTATTTAATTAGCCAGCATTTCTTTCAGTCTTTTGTTCGTTGTTTATTTGGCTCCTCATCAGTCTTGACATACACCAATTAGTAGCATGTAATTGTTTAACCTTCTCATAGGACGCACAGAAAAGCAGAGTGCCACAAGGAGACTATACAGGGATTTTGGTTTTGTTGCATATTACGCATGAACTGTAAAGGAAACTACTTTATATGCTCAAAGTATAATTTCTTAAACCTCTATTCAGAGATCCACATGAATTTGTGCAGATAGTAGGAAGATTCTTGTTCCTCTAAAGTTTATTTCATTGGGTTGGATGCACATTTTAAACAAGGTCAGACCAACACAAATTACAGCCGTGATGATGTACACATGGCCATGAAGTTGGATACAGTTCTGATTATACCACTCTGTTGTGATTGCCTTTCACACCAGTCCTGAACTTACTCACCAGCGTCGCTTTGGGATGGATAGAAATACTTTCCAAAGTTGCTAAAGCATGAGATTGGGATGCAACAGTTTGTTAGAAGAAAAAAGTCCTCAAAAATAAAACTGATGCTTCAATCGTGTTAGAAGTTCAGAAGCGCACGCCTTGTGCTTTTAAATGACACTGCATATATAGTTTAAATCCTGGTCCCACATATTCTGATCCAGATCCTCACCTGTATTGTTCAACTGGAGACACAGGACGTTTTGGACTGGTTAATGCAGGATTACCCAACCTTACTGTGTGAGGAGCCACATTTTTCACACTCCAGGGCCGTTCTGCAAATTTCAAAAGTAGACAAGTTTCAGTGTAATATTAAACATGAATTTATTTTTTTGCTTTTATAAATTTAGAGTACCCAATTTTTTTTCTCCCCAATTTAGCGTGGCAAATTCACCTACCCTGCACATGTTTGAGTTGGGGGGGGGGGGGGGGGCGGTGAGAGTCACGCAGACACAGGGAGAATGTGCAAATTCCACATGGACAGTGACCCAGGGCCAGGATCGAACCCAGGTCCTCAGCACAATGAGGCAGCAGTGCTAACCACTGTGCCACCTTACCACGCTCCCCCCCTGCCTCTAAACATGAATTTCAACAATACGTTGAGGTGTGAACAAAAGAAACAACTTCCTGAGCAAAAATAAAGTAATGTCAAAGCATTAAATTTCTGCTGTCTTTTAATGAGGGTCTGTCTATTAGGGATGCAACTTTCAAAGAAGCGTTCTTTTTTGCATTGATCCCCAATGTGTCAAATGAAGTTCCAATTGGCCTGTCTTGGTGAAGATAGTTTAAAGTATATTGTGAGGTAATTTCTAACAGATATTATAAATTATCATTCTATTGTGCACAGAAATTGCTTGCACAGTCATTTTCTGCACATAGTTAGATCACTGAATTTTATGAAGAAGCCTCTCCAAAAGCCTTGGCAGAGTCTTGTAGTTTATTCCAGATGTATTACTTCAGTTGGAAATGCAAATTGACCATAATGGTAGGTGACCTTTTTAGTTATCCCAGGGTTATAATTAAAACAACAAATTAATGGTAGATACAAAGTCTGTGAGAAAGCTATTCCATTATTTACAAAACACTTTCCTAAAAAGGCCCCCAACTTGCATAAATGAAGTTAGAAATGGGTTATGCTTGTTATGCTCCATCCTCGTTATCGTTTACACAAATGGTATTTTGTTGTCGTGATATACTTTCCTGAGATCTTTAAAATAGCTTGCTCCCCTTTCTTTCCCATGTTTTTTTCCTGTTCCTGCAGAAGTTGGAGCGTGTGATTTAACGGCCTCTTTGCGCCCGACTTGATGGCTCGACGAGGCCATTGAATCTTGACGCTCAAAATGCCTTGCAAGATTTAACAACACCTTGCAGGCATATTTGAATGATGTCCAGATGTCCATTAGGCTCATTCAAATATGCCTGCGCTGCATTTCCCCGGTGCCTGGGAACTAATGGACATGCCTGGGAGTCCTCACCAGGGCACCATTTAGCACTGGCTTCCACAAACGTGGGGTCAAAAGATCAGGGCAATAGTACCGAGAAATTGTACCCTGATTTTCGAGTCATCTTCCTGCACTGATGAATTGGCAGGAAATTAGGTACGTGCGGCCTTGGTGTGGCTTTCCTCACCAAGGCCAAAAAACCCGGCAAAGTCTAGTTAAATAGCATGATGGTTCTCAGCACTGCAGACACTCAAAACACCCTGCTAAACATGCCCAAAATAAAATTCTGTTTTTGTCCTTTTGAATCGTGCCCGGAGACTCATGCTAAGCCAGATAATGACACTCTGTATTAATGCGCTTTCAGAGACTTCATCAGTGAACCCAAAAGATTTGTTTGATGATTTCCAAGAGCAGAAGCATGTCTGCGGTACCCTCTAAAATACTCTGCCTGGGAGAGCTCCTTCCCCTGTGGTGGTTCCCCACTCTGAGTGCTGATTGGTCACCCAGGTCAGCTGACCCTCACTCTACTGTGTTGCCCTAAAAGGGACAATCACTATACACACCTTAAAGATGGCAGCTCACCACCACTTCGCCTCGCCAGCGAAGCCCATACCCCTTGAATCAACATGGTTTTCTGTCAGTATTGTGAGTATTCGATTGTGAAAGCATTACAGTTATCTGCCTATGCAGATCATCCAACAATAACAGTTATCAGAATGAACCCGGGCTAATTCCTCGCCCAGAAATATTAAGATCAGCTGTAGTGATCCAATTGCTGCCTTGGCTAAAATTGACTTCTGCTACACGACCCAGGGATTGAACGTTTGTCATCATTATGGCTCAGTGCCACATAATGCATTATATTTTTCTGCAAAGCAATCAGATGAGCCTATAATGTTTTTAAAAAATCATTCAAATGCCACCTTCAATGGGTTTCACCATCAGGAGCCATTACAAAAAAAAACATCAAATATTAGACAGCTTTTTAATTGACTTTTAACATCTTTCATTTTCTTTTCTGTCTATATTCTGTGAAATTTGTGTGAGATGTTATCAAGGTGCTGACGGAGAACAGTAACTGAGCACAATAGTGCGAATGATCTGAATTAACATGCACCATTTGTGCTGACACAGCCCTGGGTTAATAATTGTTTCTCCACTTACTATAATTTGGTTCCATCACTGACCAGGTCTGTTTTTCAAAAGCTGTCATCGTGTCCCACTAATTAAACATAAATATCAAATGAAAGATAATGATAATTCTTTGGAAAAGTTCTGATTTTAAAAGTGGCTAGTTAGGAGAATTGTTCTTGAATACTTCATTGGAAATATTTCTGCTGTTATTCAAAGAGGTGAATTTCTATGGTATACAACTGACGTTTATATAATACAACTTGATGAATTTATGTACATTCATATTGTACAGACCTTTTGCTGCAGCAGGACATTGCTATACTTAGTAGTTATCTATATTGCTTGATATATATTTAATCATTTTAATGTTGCAGTAGATTTCATACAAAATCCTCTCTGAATTATGCCTCTCAAATTGCACAAATCAAACACATGAAGATCTTTCGTAAATGAATTGAGTTAGAACGAACTGCAATGGAAATGATAGACCTTTGATAAAGTGAGGACCAAGCTCTGAACTCTAAAATTATTTCCTTAAAAATTATTTCCCTTCATATATCCACTGGATATCTGACAGAAGTCTGCAGATGCCGACACATTAGGTCTATGTAGGTTAACAATTACTGCTGTCTCTAACTTTATGGTTTGCAATCTGGTTGAAAGGACAATCAAATACATTATTGCATTCTGACAACTTGGACAACAGGCTGAATAATTCTATGTCATTTTAACTACAGTGAAACTACTGTCATGTTGATTTGTACTAATTTGCATTCATTTGTTTTGCTTTTTAGAAGTATAGAATACTAGTAAAAGGCAGCATTTAACAAGCGAATGTAATAATTTCCATGAACATTAAACTGTGCTTAAAATATAGAATTCTTGGTCAGTTTTAGAATCAATTATTCTTTTTCTTTATATAATGATTTTACGACAAGCAAAATCACCTGCATCATTATACATTTATACATATAATATTTTTTAACAGGTGTTTAATTCTAAAGAACAGTTTGCTTAAACCTCACAAAATAACCAAGTTTGAATTTCTTTTCTTTCTCTTTTCAACTAAAGTTGATGGTGCGTTTTATGTTGAGCACCAATAGCTGCCGTCATTTCAATTGCTGATGTCTCCATTGATGGAAACACCTGGAGTTGGGTGGCAAGAAGCAAAGTGTTCACATTTGATTGGTTATATTCTTCACCAATAAACTGGTTTCTCTCAGCAGGTCTGACAGCATCTGCAGAGAGAGAAGGGAGCTATTGTTTCTCTTTGTCATCCAGACTTGAAATATTAGCTTCCTTCTCTCTCTCTCTCTCCAGATGTTGTCAAATCTGCTGAGATTGCCCAGTATTTTCTGCTTTTGTTTTAGATTCCAGCATCCGCAGTAATTTGCTTTTATTAATAGACTGCTTTGTTTGGTATTTCCTGAGAGTTCATTCCATGAAGGCATACGTTTATTTTCTTGCCAATGTGTCCACATGAATGATATATGCTTCCTTCAGCTCCACTTTATTGTCAGTGAATCATAGAATCATAGAATCAACAGTGCTGAAAGAGGCCATTCGGCCCATCGAGTCGGCATGGCCCTTGGAAAGAGAACCCTACTCAAGCCCATGCCTCCACCCTATCCCTGTAACCCCACTTAACCTTTTTGGACATTAAGGTCAATTTAGCATGGCCAATCCACCTAACCTGCATATCTTTGGACTGTGGGAGGAAATCGGAGAACCCGGATGAAACCCATGCAGACAGAGGGAGAACATGCAGACTCCGCACAGACAGTGACCCAAGCCAGGAATCAAACCTGGGACACTGGAGCTGTGAAGCAGCTGTGCTAAGCACTGTGCTGTTGTGCTACCCCTTTATCCATCCTGTCACCATTTCCTCAAATTTTCCTAAATCCCTGCACTGAACCAAAGATTGGTCCCATTTTAAACCATTAACAATATACTTAATTTTTTAAAATTAATTTTGGAAGCCAGCTGGCTATGGCTGTTTGAATTTGTTTACTGTTTCTTTATATTGGTCCCCATCATATATTTTATTCTTCTAATGCATCAATGACTCTTCAATGTCAGATAAGAACCAGTCTACACTGAAGACATGGCAGTAGTCAAGTTCACTTAATTGTCAGAAGCATTTAATATGACACACTTGGAAGAAGGAAGTATGGACATTTGTTTGGGATTGTCAATACATTGGAGGAAAAATCAATTTCACTTCTATTCTCTCTCTGCATTGTTTGAAAATCAAACTCCAAAGTGAGTTGCAATGTGTCACTGCATTAAAAGCACTCGCTGCAATTTTCTGTTCAGTAGCATTTCTAGTGTTGGCGCTCTGGGAGCTAAAAAGGGAATAGAAATGGTGGGTGACCTTCCATCTTCCTAAATAATCTGCAGCGATCACCATGATTGGAAGGGGGTGGGAGGGCTGTGGGGTAGTGGTGGTGGTGGTGGGGTTCGGGGGGCGGTGAAACAGGTGGGGGTAGTTTGTTGGACATGCTGTGTGTTGGCTGGAAGCTGACAGAATGGGCAGATTGTGATGTGAGTCAGTGCCCAACCCAGATTTGGCACTCGACCTGCTAGTTGGACAGATCCTGATAACACCATTCCTCAAATATGAACAATGAGGAACCCTGCCAGCGGAAAATCACCATTGGTGTCCGCTGGCACATTATGCAAGTCTCTCTCCCCTTTACCTTGCTAATTTATGTATGGGAGAGTGCACCAAATCCAGTCAGAATCCTGATATTGGGGCGCCATTTTTAGCGGGTGGCACAATACCGAGGTTCGGCAGTAGACCGCCCCTTCCCCCACATTGCAAATCCTGCCCTCCCCCACTGACAAGTAAGGGCATCCTCTCCACATACTCACACCATGGGAATAATGGGTCATCCCCTTCACAGCACACACACATGAGGGTTGATCCGACACCCCTCAACCACCCCACAGCCCCCCTTCAGACCCCTCCATCAGACTTTCCATCAGACCACCCCCACCCATGATGTTGGCATAGTGGTAATGCCATTGTTCTAATGATCCAGAGGCTCAGCTACATGGTCTGGGTGCACATGTTCAAACCGCACTATGGTGGTTGAATTTAAATTAAATTAATAAACCTGGATTTAAAAAAATATATTATTCTTGCTAAAGGAGCATTTAAGACACAACCACATTGTCGATTGTTGTAAAAACATTATTGATTGTTGTAAAAACACATCTAATTACCTAATGCCCATTCATGAAGGAAATCATGATTCTTATGGTGGGCAATTGACAACTAACAGGAGGAGGAGGCTTCACAAATATCCTTAACAATGGGAGAGACCAGCACATCAGTCCAGAAGAAAAGACTTAATCTTCAGCCAGAAGTGTTGAGTGGATAATTCATCTTGGCCGCTGAGTTTCCCAGCATCACAGATGACAGTCTTCAGCCAATTTCATTCACTCCCACATGTCAAGAAACAGCTGAAAGTTATGGGCCCTGGCAAGATTCTGTAATGGTCCTCCCTGTTTGTTTTCTTTGTTCCATTTATTTTATTTTTATATTATTGTTTTTGGTCCTGGACCCATAATTGGAATGTGCCTTTAAACAAAGGATTCAAGCTGAAGCAGTCTGCTTATCATGACAGTCTGTTCCAGGCTTTGTATTTTGGAGAGGAGAAACCAGACCCTTTGGCTGCAAGTGGATCTTAGGAACCAGCTTTGGAGGAAGCCAGTTTGATTTGTTGGCTGGCAACCTGATGGTTGACCAGGGACAGTTTTCTGCCTGACAACAGTCAGTGATTGGTTCCTGCGTGGTGCTTTCTAGAGAGCTTGGCAGAAGTGTTGAGACCTTGGAATGAGAACAGACACGCTCTCTCTCTCTTATAAAATAATTGCTTTATTGTTCTAAAACTAGTGAGTGCCTGGCACATACTTACTGTAAACTTTAAATGATCCTGAATCTAGAGAAAAAGTAGACAATATTGCCAGAAGCCACTAGACCCTCAAAGGAAGAAGAGCTTAGTTTTCTCTCTCTCTCTCTCTGCTGCTAATTTCCTGCCGTCTCTGTGGAGCTGCAGTGAAGATCATTACAAGCTGAACGAAAAGGAAGTACCCAACTGAAGGCCTAACGGTCAGATACACATTAACTGGAAGCCATCCAAGTGCACCAAAGATCCTTTATCCCTTTACGTTATTCATATTTTCTTTATCGCTCAATCACCCTTTTCTTTTGCGTTGTTTGGTTGTGTGTATGTAGAGAGTGGGGCAGTTAGAAAGGGAGGGTGTGGGTTGGAAGGGTATTGGATAGTCAGTTGTATTTTTTTGCCTAATTACTTGTAATACAGTACATAATAAAAGGTTACTTGTGTTTAAGTTACAAACCTGGTGACTGCAGTTTATTGGGTTCAACCAAGATCCTCAGGTGTTTTAAAAAAACATCTAATGTCACCTGTGTTGTGACTGCGGGTCAAGTGGGGCTGGAATTGACTGTACACTAGCTCAGGGTGTTGTGACAATTATAGCAACTGTCAAGTCCTCCCAACCTGCTTGCTTTTTTCAGATTTGGAGGGCACGATTGGTGAAATCAGGAAGCCTCCACGGACTTTTAAAAATGCCGGCCAGTACCCGTATGCGGAGGTACTTGCCCCGTGACTGACAGATTTAATTTTTGTGAATGGGGGAAGGACCTGATTCACATTGGCAGGAAACCGGAACTCAGCAGGGCCAAGTGAACTTTGTGCTGAGTTCAAACAGACTCTATCTTGGCTGGTCAATGGGCCTTAATCTGCATTGTTGGAATCTCAAATTGATGGAGTAGACATAAATGTTCTTGAAGGTCAAATAAAGGGCGGGATTCTCCGTCCGCACCTGCCCGGTGACTGGAAATTCCTGCCCAATGTCAATGGACTTTTAGATTTTCCGTGTCCTGGCCGTGGCGATCTTGCAGCGGGTGTGCTGAAGAATTCAGCTCAAAGTATGTATAACTGTTGTGATTTGAAGTTTTTTAACAGCCATGCCGTTTAAACTTAATTAAAAAAGACTGTACCTGTCAATTAGAGTTAAAACAAACCTCTGCTGAATTTCTTTAGTTGACCGGCATAGGTTAGAAAAAAGCAACATCAGGTTCTGCAGTTTATTAGAGCCTTTTGTTGTCATTTCTCCAAGGTTTTTGTTGTGCCATTATGAATCCTTGGCTGTGTTTCAAAAGCTACAATTATCTCAGCAAGGTGTTCTGAGTTCACAGTTTTATTGACAATTTATAGCTGCTATTGAAAGGATTAACTGCCTTTGATGTGGCTTCTGAATATAATTTTGTTGTGAGATTGACCAGTTGAGGAGATTTAAAAACTTCAAATGGATTTTATGAATGGGAGTTTTTTCCACTTTAAAGTGTGCAGGAGTGAGAGCTGAATTGGATTGTTAGAAATATATTTTTTCTCAGACCCACATAGGCCCCAAGATCTGCCCATTGTTGATAATATGTGAGTGGATATGGAGGTATGGAGGGAATGAGGGATCAGTGTAAATGGATTGGGGCATGAATTGGCATTGAGTTGGCAGAGAGGGTATGAGCGGCCATGGGATGTTGATAGATGGGCAAGGGGTGTGAGGAGTGAGAGCTAGTGGGTCTAGCAACTTCTAAAACAAATTGTAGTGGATGCGAAGTTTCACTGTTTTGTATAAGCAAAATTTAACAATTTTGCCTTGAAATTCAAAACATGTATCAATATCTAAATAAGCTACAGACTATGGTCTAAGAAAAAAATTGAGCTGGTGCTAATTGGTATATGATTCAAAAAGTTACTCTGTAATTTATTGCTGATTATTTAATCATCAATTAGCTTTAACTAGCTTCAGGGGGTCAGTTAAATTGACATTAGATCTGCTACTTTATTTCCTCCAGGAGTTTACAATCTATTGTATTCAAATAATAGAGCTTATTCTACAGGCAGTTGTCACTTTGTAAGTTTAATTTTTTGCCTCTTTCAAACCACTGTTGATAACTGGAAAATAACTCCAGAAGTATGGACACCCATTCTGGGGGATAGAAAAGGTTCATTTAAACATTATGCCAAATCGTAGAGAATCAGGAAATTATTTTAGAGCTATTTCTGCAAAATACCTTTCGTCATAGTTGAATGGCTCAACATGGCATCTTCTCATTGTGGCAGAAAAATAATAACAATATTTGCTAATTATCCAGAATGTGCAACCATAGTGTTGACGCCTTCGGCGTTGCTCCTCGGTGACTGGGACAAGCTCTGCAGTGCCTTGGCCATGCCTATCTGAGAGCGGGACATGTCCCGCAGAACCTCATCAAGGTCAGTCTGGTACTGGGTGACATCCCCCAGAGAGGCGGTCATTCTGCTGATGCGCTCAGCCATGGCCCTCACCGACTGCGCGGTGTCTTCGACACTCTCACTTATGGTGCTGACATTGTGCACCAGACTTTCAACTGCGGTGGCCACCCTAGCAGTGTTGGCCCCGGTGCAACTCAATGCAAGAGGTTTACAGCAGTTCTCTTCTACTGATTGTAACTCTCCTTTAAGAGGAGCAGGCTAGCTGCACCACTCGTTACAACGGATGTTGCTCAACTCCCTCCTGATCACTCAGGCAGTCAACCATGTAGGCTCAGCTCAGGTTCATGCTAAATCACATAAATGGGGAAGACAGTTTGTGTGCTGACTTCTTCATTAGGAACAGGCAAGGACAGTTTGTGAATGATAACCCGCTACCGCACTCCACACATCTATCTCTGCACACAATAGTTGTGCAGACCAATCATTAAATTGTTTTGTTTCCTCCTCACAACACGCTTTTCCACTTAGTTCTGTGTCATCAAAACACATTGCCCACGGGCCCTTCATCTAAGTCATTGCAACATCCCAGGAGTAACAATGTGTCAATCTGAAAATAACGGGCGCGATTCTTCCAGAACGGGAGAAATCATAAGGCTGGCGTCAAACCCGGGCGGGTTTGACGCCAGCGCGCCCCTTCCCGACTGGGAACCGATTCTGGTCCCCGGTCGGGGCTAGCAGCCCGACGCCGCAAGCTCCGGCATCACGGGCTTAACGAATTTCGTTAAGCCCGCTTGCCGGAGTTAGCGCCGGCTGACGCGTCATATGACGTCAGCCGCGCATGCGCGGATTGAAAGACTCCAACCCGCGCATGCGCGGATGACGTCATCGCGTATTTGCGCGCAACCCGCGCATGCGCGGGCCGGGATGCCCCTCAGCCGCCCCGCGAATGGATACTGCGGGGCGGCGGAAGGACAAATAGTGCGCGGGCATCGGGCCCGCTGCCCGCGATCGGTGCCCACCGATCGCGGGCCCATGGCACCCTTGGCACGGCCGTGGTACTGCCGTGCCAATCGGTGCCATGGTTATAAAAAGCGAGTTGTTCCCGCCGTTTTTACGAACGGCCAGACCAGGTGTGTTTGCCGTTCGTAAAAACAGCGTAAAAAGCTGGGACTTCGGCCCATCGAACAGCTGTGAATCGCTGCCGGCCGTAAAAAAACGGCGGCAGCGATTCGTGTCGGGAGTTGGGCGGGGGGGGGGGGGGGGAATAGCGGGGGGGCGGGAAAAATGTCGGGAAGGCCCTCCCGCTATTCTCTGACCCGTCGTGGGGGTCGGAGAATTTCGCCCAACCTTCTTATTCCTACTCTTTGTTTGTTGTCCTTTAGCCATTCCCCTACCTGTGCTAGTACATTGTTGTCAATCTCATCAGCCAATTTCTTGTGCAACAAACTGTTGTATGGCACCTTATCGAATTTCTTTTGAAAATCCAAATGTACTACATTGACTGGTTCCCCTTTATCTAGTTGGCTAATTACATTCTCAAAAACCTCCAATGAATCTGTCAAGTACAATTTCACTTTATAAAACCATGTTGAATCTGCCTAATTGTATGATTTTCTAAGTACTCTGTTACTACTTCCTGAACAATGAATTCCAACATTGTTGTGATGTCTTATATTTGGTGAATTGGCCTTTAGTTCTGTTCTTTCATAAATAATTGTGTTACATTTGCTACTTTCTAATCCCCTGGGGCTGTTCCAGAATCTAGGGACTTTTGGGAAATTATTGATCAGGGAGTCCGCTATCTCTGCAGCCACTTATTTTAGAACCCTATTATGTAGACCATCAGGTCTGGTGGATTTTGCCAGCTGTCAGTCAAGCTAATATATCCAGTACTTTTTCTTTACCGATACCATGACTTTAGCTTCCTCACTCTCATTTGACACTTGGTTCTCGTATGTTTATTGTACGCCTGTGAAGACGGGCAAACAAAAGTTTAACATCCTGCCATTTCCAGATATCCCATGACAATTTCTCTTGTCTCAGCCTTCAAATGGCCCACATTTACTTTCATTATTTTCTTCTGTTTGACATACTTGCAGAAGTTCCGACAATCTGCCTTTGTATTTTTGATAGTTTACTTTCCTATTCTAATTTCTTCCTCTTTATCAATTTTTGGCCATCCTTTATTGGTATCTAACATCTCCCAATCGTCAGGTTTACTACTCTTCTAGATGATGGTATAAATCTCTTCTTTTGATATAACATTATCGTACCTCTTTAACTAGCTATGGATGGATCACTTTTCCTGCTGTATTTTTATTTTCAAATGGCATTTAGATTTGTTGAGAATTCTGAAATATTTCTTTAAAGGTATGCTTCCACTCACCTCTAATACAATTTCCCAATCTACCTTCACCAAAACATCACTCATGCTTACATAGTTGGCTTTATTTAATTTCAATACTCTATTGTTACGACCCCCTGGGCTAGTGCACGGTCATTTCCAGCCCCACTTGACCTGGAGTCACAACACAATCATAATTAATACGTAATTCTGAGAAAACACCCAAAGATTTTGACTTGGCTGCCCAATAATTACTGTCAACAGGTTTGTAAATTTAAACACAATTAAGTCATTAATAACAATAACTATAATTAAATATGCATTGAATACAACAGGTTAACTATTATCTAATTCCTAACCCACATACTTAAACTCATCCCACCCTCCACACATACACGCACACACGCACACACACACACACACACACAAAAGACAAACACAGAGGGGAGAAGAAGGGGTAAAATAATAATGAAAATAAAAAGATAAGAGTCTTTGTTTCAGATGGTTGTCTTATAGCAGCTTTCTTCAATTTAGGCTTTCAGTTTGAAGTTTTCACTGTCGGCTAATTCAGTCTCTGCAGTTTCAGAAATACAGCAACCATACAGCTTTCCTGCAGAAAACAAGAGCGAGAGTGAGAGAGCCCCTTTCCGCTGAATGTCCAGGACCTGACTGCTCACCTTGCTTTCTGAAAATCATCCCACTCAGACAGGACCCAATAACCACCTGTTACCAGACAGAATACTGTCTTTTGGCCAATTCGCTGGCCAACCAATTGAATCGAATCCCACCGATCTCTCAGGCATTAGAACGCCTGAGTTCTGCTGACTGAAAGTTAGCACAGTGTTCTCTTTTTTAGCTTTTGAATTCCTCACTTCCCCTGCTGTATCTAAAGATATATGTCCATTAAGCATCCATGGATCAAAATGATAACAGCAAAAATAAAGAAAGGGGAAATAAGGGAATCAACAGGAGGTGCCCATTCACTAATTTCAGACTTCTATTGTCATTCTCAAACTCAATGTAAATTCTAACATGATGATCACTCTTACCTAGATGATCACCCACTATGAGATTACCATTTAACCCTGTCTCATTACAAAAAATAAAATCTAAAATAATCTCTTCTTGTTTGGTTCCACAATGCATTGTTTTGGAACTGTCTTGAATGAATTCTATGAGGTTGACCTCCAAACCATTTTTGCGAATTTGATTTGTCCAGTCTTCATGAAGATTAAACTCCCCCACGATTGGGGGAGGGTATTGAATTCCACACTCAATTATTGCTTCATTTATCACCGTTTAAAATGCAACCTTCAATTCTGTTTTCAAATAATCCTCATTAGCTTCATTTCAAAGTACCTAACTAGTATTTTGCATTTTTGAAAAGAGATGTAGCTACATTCTTTATTAAATATATTAAATGCTAAATCTAATTAAGCTCAGTCTATGCAGTCCTGTATTAGGGGCTGGTTTAGCACAGGGCTAAATCGCTGGCTTTGAAAGCAGACCACGGCAGGCCAGCAGCACGGTTTAATTCCCGTACCAGCCTCCCCGAAAAGGCGCCAGAATGTGGTGACTAGGGGCTTTTCACAGTAACTTCATTTGAAGCCTACTTGTGACAATAAGCTATTTTCATTTCATTATGCAAAGATATTTGGAGCCAGACTAAATTAGGAATTCTGAGGCATCATGGTTTGGCAGTAGTCTCCTCAAAATATGTCCATGTTGTTCCATGACTGATCAGTAAGATATCCTTTGTAAGCTGAAACCAGTTCTAGTCTTTTCCATCCAGTTTTCCACCAAATTGCTGTAAATATTAGAACTTGATTTCAGAATTAGCAAATCCTAATTGAGGGCTGATGGTGTTGGATGCCAGAGGCTGGAATTCAAACTCTGGTTGACTGAGTGCGAATCCAAAGTTCAATGACCATAGCTGTTCAACACATGCAATATCTGGTTGCAAAAGCAAAAACATTGATTGCCCAGTTTCAAGAAGTATCTTTGAGATATTTAATTGTAATAATAGTTTCACTATACTAAGGTGCTGGTGTAGTGGTATTGTCAATTGACTAATAATTCTGCGACCCAGGGTAATGTTTTGGGGACCCTGGTTCAAATTCCACCATGAATTTTGAATTTAAAAAAATCTGGAATTAAAAGTTTAATGGTGACCATGAAACCATTGTCAATTGTTTTAAAAACCCACCTAATTTAGTAATGTCCTGAGGGAAGGAAATCTGCTGTCCTTACCTGGTCTGGCCGACATGTGATTCCAGACCCACAGCAATGTGATTGACTCTTAAAATGCCCTCTGAAATACACTTAGTTCAAGAGCAATTAGGGTCGGGCAATAAATGCTGGCCCAGCCAATGATGCCCACATCCCTTCAACGAATAAACAAATATATGGCCATGTGCAAAGTCAAAAGTGCTACTAACGTAATTTTATGAAAGCATTTTTGAAAAAACATGAATAACTAAACAGGTAATGAATAATGCAACAACCCCTTGATATAACGCTCCCTTTGGGAGCTATATAAAAACATGTTATATTGAAGCAGGCATTATAATGAGGATGTTTTGTATACTTTCTTTATTAATCAGGGAGCCATAAACAATGCATGTTCTATTAGAGGATGTGATATATCAGACAGGGGCTTAATGAAGGGGAACTGTACTGTTATGGAAGCGATGGAGGGAAGTCAATGCAAATACCACCTATGCTTCAATTGTTCTTTTGTAATTAATAAAAGGAGAACAAGAACAATATATTCCATTCATGAAGCAATTAAAAAGTTACAGGTATGAGATGTAAACTGTTTTAATAACTTGATTGAAAACATGTAATGATGATTCTGGAAGTACATGTTAGAAATACGAAAGGTCAATATTTTGGCTGTGGCCCTTTGCTAGATTCAAGCTTACACCAAGGGCGAGATTCTCCGGACTCACGACGGGTCGGAGAATAGCGGGCGTCGGAAATTTTTACGGCGACGCTGTTCCGACGCCCTCCCGCTATTCTCCGAACCCCGCAAATTGTCGGAGTCGCGTTTCCCGACAAACGCCTCCTTCCCGCCCCTGACACGACCAGAATCGCCACTGTGAGCCCCCCCGCTATTCACCGGCCCGGATGGGCCGAAGTCCCGACGTCATGGCGCCCTGTTTGGACGTCGTGAAACACACCTGCTTTTTAAATTCGTCAACCAGTCGGCCTGGCTGACGACTGCTTGGAGGAGGTCAGGGCACCACTCTGCGCACCGCTCAGCGCACCGCTCAGCGCACCGCTCGAGTCTGGCCACAACGGGGAAGGCATCCCTGGGAACGGGAGGGGGTCCAGAACGGGGGCGGTGGGGGGGACGGAGGGGGCAGTGGGGGAGACGGAGGGGGCAGTGGGGGAGACGGAGGGGGCAGTGGGGGAGACGGAGGGGGCAGTGGGGGAGACGGAGGGGGCAGTGGGGGAGACGGAGGGGGCAGTGGGGGAGACGGAGGGGGCAGTGGGGGAGACGGAGGATGCAGTGGGGGAGATGGAGGGGGCAGTGGGGGAGACGGAGGAGGCAGTGGGGGAGACGGAGGGGGCAGTGGGGGAGACGGGGGAGGCAGTGGGGGGCGACGGAGGGGGGGGTTTAGGTAGAGAGTGAGCCGTCCAACCCCGTAACAAAATGTCTGCCACCATGCCATGGTGTGCAGGTGACGAGGACACGGCCGCTGGTTCCCCTGTGGCTTCCGGCCACAGGCTACTGACGCACCCGTGAGGAGGACATAGTTTACTGGCCGTTGGATGCAGGAAGTGACCAGGGGTTAGGCTGACCGCGTGTCAGCAGCGCGACCAGGCCACCGGGACACACTGGTATCCCATGGCTGGCGGCTGCCGAGGTGTCGACTAACGTCCGTCTAACATGTCCCGTTTCTCCGCCCCCCACCACCCTTCTGTAGGTTAGCACGATGCATGGGAACAGAACGGCTATGTTCTGCGCAGTGGTTGGGGCAGCTCTACTGGATTTGGAGATGCAGCAGCATCCACACCCACAACCCGCAGTGGCTGCAGGGCCAGCTGCAGCAGCAGAGGGAAGGGCCGAGGAGTTGCCAGTCGTCGAGCAGCATGGGGGGGGGGGGGGGGAGGAGGAGGAGGAGGAGAAAGAGGAAGAGGAGAGAGTGAGGGTGCAGCCACGGCGTCAGAGGCGACGACCAAAGCCGAGGGTGTACCGTGTCCGGGTCTCTTTCCTAACAATGCCGGACATCACCTGCAGGAGAAGACTCCGGCTGAGTAGGCAGACGGTGATACATATCTGCGAACTCCTGTCGCACCTCGCCCCACGTGGAACGGGGGGAGGACACGCGATCCCGGTAGCCATCAAGGTGACGGTCGCTCTGAACTTCTATGCTACCGGCTCCTTCCAGTCTCCGAGCGGGGACGTCTCTGGAATCTCCCAGTCATCGGTGCACAGGTGCATCCGGGATGTGACCGACGCCCTCTATGCCATCGCCGATCGCTACATCACCTTTCCCGAGGACCGAGCAAGTCAAGACTCACGAGCCCGTGGATTTGCCAGTGTGGCCGGGATACCGAGGGTTCAGGGGTCAATCGACTGTGTTCACGTCCCCATGCGCCCGCCTGCTGTGGACAGGGACGTGTTCACAAACAGGAGGGGGACATACTCCATTAATGTCCAGGTGGTATGCGACCCCCACATGAGGTTCATGAACGTCTGTGCAAGGTTCCCAGGGAGTGTGCATGACTCCTACATACTAGCGCAGTCGTTCATCCCTGCGATGTTTGAGGGACGTCCCCCCCCGGCTGAGGGGCTGGTTGCTAGGTGACAGGGGTTATCCGCTGAGGTCTTGGCTGATGACGCCGATACGGAGGCCTCAGACCAATGCGGAAACACGATACAACGAGGCCCATGCAGCAACCAGGGGTGTGGTGGAGCGCTGCCTTGGCCTCCTGAAGATGAGATTCAGGTGCCTGGACCGCTCCGGAGGGGCCCTGCAGTACCAGGCCGACAGGGTCGCTCGCATTGTAGTGGTCTGCTGTGCGCTGCACAACATCGCGATGCAGAGGGGAGATGACCTGTTGCAGGAGGCGGAGGGAGAAGCTAGTGGCAGTGGTGCCAGCACAGAGGAGGAGGAGGAGGAGGAGGAGGAGGAGGAGGAGGAGGAGGAGGAGGACGCTGGCGGAGTGGCGGGCGCAGCACGCAGACACGACCCAGGTGCTGGTGATGTCCAGGAGGCGGCACGACGGACCCGGCAAGGACGGCGGGCACGCGATGCCATGGTGGCAGCACGGTTCACGCATCGCATGTGACGTCCCCGATGAACACCAAACCACCACCTGCATCGCTAGTCATGCAGAGGGTCACCACACAACTGCCACCACCAAACCCCCCCCCCCTCAGTGTACACTGCTCCACTTCGACATGACGCTTATCACTGGGTCCAGACGGAATGGCACAACATTGATGGCTGTGTCAGCGGGTGTGATCAGTGCCATGTGGAATGATGACAGCCCGCTCTGCGATGAGCTGTGAGCTCAGAATCGTTAGAGAGAGTCTGACCCATGGCAATAGCTGAACCATCCACCTTGGTGGCCGCTGAGTTCGTCACTGACACTCCATCACGTGCCCGCGTGGGCTAGCTGTGGGAGAGGGGTAGGGGCAGGGACTGCACACCCGGCACCGAGGTTTCACCACCCGCCACCCCCAGCGACACTCGGTCACCATCACGATTCCTGTGGCTGTGGAACAATCACACGGTATTACAAGTAAGGTGGAACAGTGTGTTTAATATTAACAATTATTTACAGGTGCCCTACCCCTACAACTAAACTGTGCCCTTCACCCGTGCCAACTTACTCAGTGTCTATCTTAGTTGCCTTACGGGCCCTACCACTACGTCTAAGTGAATCCCCAGATGATACAGCAGGAGTGGAGGAGGATTGCTGCGAATCGCCCCCCTCGACTCGTTTCTCCTTGGCCAAGCGTTTCCTGGGGCGACCCGGCCTTGATGGGCCAGGCTGCTCTGCGGGCGTCTCGGGTGACATTGTGCCACCCTGCTCTGCCTGCTGCCCACCCGATGCACCAGGGATGGGACGGGGGGAGGCCGAGTATTCCGGGACGTCCCGTGATGGAGTTAATGGGACGGGCCCCGAAACCTCCTCCTCCCTCGGGGAGCCCGGTGGCCCCCGGGCCTCACTTTGGGACAGAGGTGCGAGCGGGGAGGTTCCCCGTCGCACCACCGACACCTGGCGCTGCCAGTCCTGGAGGCCTGCAACGGTATCCACCAGGATCCGAAGGTTTGCAGAGACGGAGTCCAGGGAGTTAGACATTCCCGCCAGGGACTGTGCGATCTCAACCTGATTGTGCACGACGCCATCCAGCACATGTGTCAGGCGGTTGATGCTCTCGGCGACTGACTGCTGCGACTGGCCAATGACCTGCTGAGACTCGGCCATGGCCCGCAGGGCGCCGGCAATGTCGGTTTGGCTCTGGCACATTGCTGCCTGTGAGAGGGCAACCCTGTCCAGGGCCGAGGATGACACGTGCACATTAATCCCAACGTCTTGCATAACCTGACCCATTGCCTCCACCGCGGATGCCACCCGTGCGGTGTCGGACTGGGTCTCTGCCATGAGCGGCACCACTCCCTGCTCTTGGACGCGGATCGACTCCTCTAACAGCGTCTGCAGAGTCTGGAAGGAAGCCCTCATCCCGTCATTGTTTCCCTGGGTTTCCTGAGGCATCGGCTGTGCGGGTGGGTTGAGAAACTCCAGGAACTCCGAAAACGTCTGGGAGCCAGCTGCATCCTGGGCCTGGTCTGGCCTCCGCGAGTCCGGGCCCTCTGTTGCTCCGACCTCCACCTGCTGTACCTGCTCATCTGTGATGTGCCAACCAGACTGTGCCCCAGGAGACTCATCACTAAATAGGCCCGCCGGGGTGTGTATCTCTGGGATGATGGAAGTGGTGGGAGAAAGCAGTGCCGCAAGCCCGACGCTCTCAATGGTTAGGTCCTCGTCCAGGGTGTGGGGCCGCTCAGCGACAGGAGGGTTGTCCCTGGCCATTTCTGGTGGTGGTGGTGGACCTCGAACCCTCTGTGCGTCCTGGTCCGCAGATTGGGTTGGGGCAGATAGGGCTGCCCGCTGATCGGGCACCCTCTGTTGTGAGGCCCCGGGTGAGGTGGCGGCAGATTCGTGTCTCCGTCTGCAGCCAGACGGCCCTGGTCGTTCGGCATCACGTCCTAGGGAAGAGAATGAGACGGGTTATTTCGATTTGCTCGGCAGGCCGCTGGACGGTCCCAGTGGGCAGGGTGTGTGAAGGGACAGAGGATGGGGAGGTGTCCCAGTGGGCAGGGTGTGTGAAGGGACAGAGGATGGGGGGGGGGGGAGGGTGTTTGTCAGGGAGGGTTGTCTCACTTGCTGCAGTTCCGCCAACCTCGCATTGCGCGATATCGCGGGTGGCAGACCCCCCAACAAGGTCCAGTGCCCTCTGTTCAAAGGTGCTGAGGGGGTGCATGTTGGGCGAACCCCCTCCAGTCTTGTGCCGCTCACGGTGGTTATGACCGGCCTTGGCCTGTTGGGGGAGGAAACATAGGTAGATCATTACAAAACGGTAGGTCTCAGAAGTCCGTTCTGATACTGGCACAGTTTGGGGGGGGGGCAAGTTGTCATCAGATGATTGCATCTCTCCTCGGGGCCAGAGCGCTGGGTCTGTGACAACTTTGTGAACCACCCTCAAATAACTCTGCCCCAATCCCTCTCCCCCCCCCCCCCCCGGGCAGTTAAGGGGGAGGGATGGTTGTGACTAGGGGGCACCCTCATGGCACTTACCCTGGCAGACCTGGTGAGGTCATGTAGCTTCTTTCGGCACTGCTCTGCTGAGCGAGGGGTCTGCCCCACAGCACTGACGGCAGCAGCCACGTCACGCCAGGCCTGGCGTACCGTGCTGGCAGGTTGGCGATGCCCTCTCCGCGGGCGGATGATGCCCCTCCTCTGCTCCACGGCATCAAGCAGCGCCTCGACGTCTGCATCAATAAAGCGAGGTGCAGCTCGCCTAGGCTCCGACATCCTGCCCGACAGATTCTGTGGTCGCCCGCGCCTTTTTACGGCGTCGGGCGGCGTCACATGGGCGGGTTCGTGTCGTCGTCGCGTTCCGTCGTCATCACGCACGTAATTGACGCGGCCGCGCTGCTAGCCCATTTCCAGGAAGTGAATCGGTCGGGAAATGAAGCCTTCGCGACCGTCGTAAAACGGTCCCGATTTTTACGACCGTTTGCCGACTTTCCGCGGGTGCGGAGAATTTCGCCCCAAATATTTTGACCAATATTTCCATTTTAGAGGCAAATTAACGTATATGCAATTCTAGCTTTTTTACTTCAGATTTCCAGAACCCGGTTTTCCTTTTCTCAAAACAAAATGTTGAAGTATTCAATGACAAAATATAGTTGCCACATTGGAACAAGAGTAGACCGCTTTCCTCCTCAAATCTGTTCCATCATTCAATAAGATCCTGATTGATCTGTGACATAACTCCTGATGGGTCCCCTGACCCAAATCCCTTAAGATCTTATAACAGCTTCTTTCTACCTTGTGTTCCGATTCAACCACGCTGGTGAGATTAAATTCGAATGAAGTTAGACTGTTAGATAATCACAACCTAACTTTTTGTGAAAGTTAGTCCAAAGTAGAAGCTTGCATAGAATCTAGACTGAATTTAAAAAGATAAAAACTGGAGTCTTTGAAATGTAGCTTTACAATAATAAAAATATATAAAGTCTTGCAGGAAATGACTATTTTAGGGAAATGAGTCACTATTCTTTCAGAAACAGAAAATAAATCTGTATTCTTAGCATTTTATTCCTTCCTGGAATTTACAAGCCAGACCAAGAAAAGCTATTCCCAGATCATTCCCAGCTCAGTTGTTAGTAAATAAAAATTACAATGAGCTTAACAAGAACAGGGTACATTGGAAAACTCAGCAGGTCTGGCAGCATTGATTAAGAGTGAAAATAGAGTTAATGTTTTGAGTCCTTTGTCTCCTTATCAGAACTGAGGGGAGGGGGAAAGCTGTATGAGATTGCAACAAAAAGTAGCAACTTTAAGAACAAAGGATAGATATCCTGATGTGTGTGTGTGTGTGTGTGTGTGGCGGGGGGGGGGGGGGGGGGGGGGGGTGGGGGGGGTGGGGGGGGAGGGGTGTTGCATTGAGGCAACACATGTATGGGAAATTATATTATATTACTTGGTTTAAGTAATATATGTCATTACTAACTGCAGACGATGTTGAGGAACACTCGAGTCTTCAAAGTAAGCCGAAAGAATTTATTAAGTAATGACAAAACTAATAAATTAGTTCGACACTCTACTGATCTAACTCTAGCAACAAAGTAAGAATTGCTAACTGTACAAACTGTAACGAGGCTACACATGGTGGCTGGACTGAGATCTCTCTGCTACACTGATGTTCTTCCTGTAACTCCTGCTGGAATTGAGAGGGAGAGCTTCTGGGAGCTCCAGTTATATATTGGGTCGTGTAATGCCCTCTCGTGGATATGCTACAGCTGGGTTGGGTGTTTTGATTAACCCCTTAGTTACATGTCTGTCTACATGTCATTACAGGGGGGGGGGGTTGCATTGAGGCAACGCATGTATGGGAAATTTAATAAAAGAGGTGTAAGGTGGGGGAGAAATGTTACACTCTAAAGTTGTCTCACTCAACTTTAGATTGTCCCTTACAAGTATTGCCATAATGCAAACCTCCACCCTCCCCCTCCCAAACAGGTCACCTGTTTTTTGTTCTTAAAATTGCTGCTTTTTGTTGCAATCATTTACAGCTCTAATTCATTTTCCCTCCCTTCAGTTCCGATGAAGAGTCAAGGGACTCAAAATGTTAACTCTGCTTTCTCTCCTAGTAGATGCTGCCAGACCTGCTGAGTTTTTCCAGCATTCTCTCTCTGTTCCTGTTTCATATTCCAGCATCCACAGTTTTGTGCTTAAGACCATAAAAAGATAGAATTCCTATAGTGCAGAAGGAGGCCATTCGGCCCATCAAGTCTGCAACGACCCTCTGAAAGAGCACCCTACCTAGGCCCACGCTCCCACCCTATCCCCTTAACCCCACCTAACCTGCACATCTTTGGACTGTGGGAGGAAACTGGAGCAGCTGAAAGAAACCCACGCAGACACTAGGAGAAAGTGCAAACTCCACAGAGACTGTCATCCAAGGCCGGAATTGAACCTGGGTCCCTGGCGCTATGAGGCAGCACTTGCCTTTGAAGGCACCTCCACTTAACCCTCATTGCCAGTGCATCCCGACCGAGTGAACAGACTTGGAATGGTAGGTAGGATGCAACAAATATTGGTTTATTCTCAAAACACAAATACTCTCCACTCCCCAAAGGTCTGCCTCCTCGACCTGCACGCAGGTCAGGTTTTATGCTATGAGGATTCCCCTCATTAAAGGGGTAGATCCACTCCATTACCAGGGAAGTTCGTATTCCATGGAGGTCACGGGAACCGGATTGTGACCTCCGTGAGGATTATAAAATTTGCAAGGTGAAGCACTTGCCTACTTTGTAAAGCTGGAGGAGCAGCTGGGATGCTGAAAGAACAGAGCCCTGAATGGTTATATACTCCATTAATGGACTCTAAATGACTTAATCTAAGCACCCCACCTTGCAATCTGTTCGTGAGTATGAACTTTTAAGTATATGCATGTATGTGTGAGCATGTGTTCGTGCATCTGCATTTGTGTGTCTGAAAGTTGGTGCTTGTGTTTATCATTTTACTCAAACTGGTATAAGTATAATAAAAGACTATCCTCTTTTTATAACTTATTAAAAATCAAGAAATTCTGTCCAACTGCTTATTTTATGGTCAAGGCACATAAACAGTTAAACACTCATAGAATTGTCGCCATGATGTGGGAATGCTGGTGTTGGACTGGGGTGAGCACAGTAAGAAGTCTGATAACACCAGGTTAAAGTCCAACAGGTTTGTTTCAAATCACTAGCTTTCGGAGCACTGCTCCTTCCTCAGGTGAATGAAGAGATAGGTTCCAGAAACATTTCTATAGACAAAGCCAAAGATGCAAGATGATACTTTGAATGTGAGCATTTGCAGATAATTAAGTCTTTACAGATCCAGAGAGAGGGGCAACCCCAGGTTAAAGAGGTGTGAATTGTCTCAAGCCAGGACAGCTACTGAGATGGTAGCCTTCACAGCATAAGTTGACGTGCACAGGCATGAAAAGCTGAACAGCTGCCTTCGATGAGGTACTATTGATTTGTGAGTAGGTTTACACCAGAATACATTTAACTTCAGTGGTGTACGGGTAAGAAATGCTAAGAGTTTGGCAAAAAAAGTCAGGGGCTGACTTGTACGTGAGGGGATGGGTTCTCCGGTCCCCCAGCTCCATGTTTATCGGCGCTGCGCCGTTCACAGGTGGCGGGCTTCTATCTTCCCGCCGCTTGTCAATGGGTTTTCCCACTGAAGCCATGCCAGACTGCTGAGAAACCCATGGGCTTGGATGCACTGCCAGCAGGAAAAAAGAATCCGCACGGCTGGAGAATTCTGGCCAAGATAAATGAAAAATGGATGATTTTGGGCCAAAGGTCAGGAGTCAGCTTTTACACAAGTTTGACATTACTCGAGTTACGCAATATTTGTTGTGCAAAAAGAATCTTCCTGATTTTACTCCCCGACGGTTTGGTTTAATTTTATGAAAATTAATCTCGCTCTGGATTGCTGCAACAGCTGAAACTGCTTCCCTGCATCTAAACTCACCATGTTGACTGAAGTAACACCTCAACCTTTTAAAATGCAAGACATTGCGAGGCATGTTTACTCAAACAGCTTTGGTAATTTATCACTTTAAACTTGGATTTGTGCGTTAAAATTTCTGTGTGACGTTAATAACAATTGTGTTATTGAGCTCAGATAAATGTTTTTGCTTATTTTTCTAACAATGATATTAACCTGTTAGTCGTGACATCTTCAACTAAAGAAACTTAACATCTATGTGGTCATGCTCAACACTCAAGTTTACAAATCATAAAGATACATTCTAAACTATTTTGTTATGATCCAAGACCAGCTTGCTTTTTTTAAGACCCAGTCACGGACAAATAACGTTTTGTTTAAAGTAGACAAAGTTTATTTTCAAGACACTTGCTAAGAGAATAAAGTCACAAGATTCCATGGGTTTTGAATAAGCAGAAATAAACGTTACTATACAAGGTCAGAAAGATAAAACAATTTGCCACATCTAAAGTTAATTTCAGATCCACGTGAATTATCAGGCAAAGTGGTCAAACACGTCACACTGCACAATAAATGGCATATATGACCAACTCAGATTCCTCAGAGTTCTTAACAGCCCCCAGATGTCAGTCCATACTGAGAGAAATTAATCCTGTTGAAACTCTGTCTCCCTCATGAGGGACTCCAAATGTTTCACTTTTGAAGATTAAGCCTCTGAATTCCCTCAAAGCCACTCTGGCTCAGACTGCCTCAATGATTGCACACTCCCTCAGGTCTGAATCTCATCTCCTGAGACTCGGTTCCCCTGGATTTCTGAGTTTACACTCCAGCCTTTATTGAGTTACACAAGTTCAGCGCTTTAATAGCCGTCTAGCTTCGTTGGCCTGCATTTCACCATGTTCCATTCTCCCCAGCTGCACCAAGATACAAATGGCTCCCAGGGTATCTTCTGGGCCTAACCCTTTAAACCACAAAGCAAGTGACCTTCTGCCACCTTATTAGCTCCCCAGGACTTCCCCAGAGCCCAAACTGCACGGAGCTATCAAACGGATCCTGGGACACTTCCTAAGCTCCAAATACACAGACTCAGCTAATAACAACATTTTTGCTGCCTGGAGTCTGATAACGGCAGCACCACTTCGATTTGGCCTTTTCCTCTGCTACAGAATCCTCACTTGCCCAGCAAACACACAAATAAATTGAAACCCTAAAAATTTCTTAAGCTCCGAGATGTAGCTTTGCCGAACTCACTAAATTATTTACATTATTTGTAGTTTTAAACCTCAAAATAACACAACAGGACTGTATTTCATTTGAAGCAGTGCAGGCAGCTCATCTCCAATTTTTCAGCTAAGTAAGCCCACCTGCTGTTCTATGCTCCTACCTTTCTAGCTGTCAACCTCTTAAGTCAACATGGCTCTAACCTTTTAAGTACAACAGCCTTCAAGCTACTTTAGCTGCATTTATCCCATTTTCTCCAGTCGAACATAAATCTTCTATAACTAAACAGTACTTCTAAAAAATACTATGGGGGGGGCAGCACAGTGGCGCAGTGGTTAGCACAGCTGCCTCACGGCGCCAAGGTCCCAGGTTCGATCCCGGCTCTGGGTCAGTTTCCATGTGGAGTTTGCACATTCTCCCCGTGTTTGCGTGGGGTTCACCCCTTCAACCCAAAGATGTACAGGGTAGGTGGATTGGCCACACTAAATTGCCCCTTAATTGGAAAAAATGAATTGGGTACTCTAATTTTTTAAAAAATTACTGTGAACCATGAACTAGGTATGCAGTATGCACAATAACACAGTGGTTAGCATGGTTGCTTCACAACGCCAGTGTCCCAGGTTCGATTCCCGCTTGGGTCATTGTCATTGCGGAGTCTGTATGCTCTCCCCATGTCTGTGTGGGTTTTTTCATGAGAATGTTGCTTTAAGAAATGGTTAGTTGCTCATGTTACTGCAGTGATGTCAGAGTGTGGGTGGAACTGAGCTCTGATTCTGCTTTTTAGTTTCACTTTGAGAAAAAGCTTGGGGTGTGTCTGGGTTGTCCAGTGAGCTGCAGCTGAAGTTAAACAAAGAGCTGTCCTGTTGATCTCTGCCATCCAAAGACTATCTCTCGATCATTTGGTGAATTCAGAATTATAAATGTTATCAATAATGAATGTCAACCTAATATGCTCCTGTTTGAAGGTTTGTTAAGTCTTTTGGATGTTAAAAGGACAGCTTAAAGGATTACTCAGTGTTTTATTCCTTGGGAGTTATCATTGAATTAATGGTTGCTAAGACATTCATTGTTTGTTTTAAAAAGGTTAACTTGAGTTCATAGAATAAACATTGTTTTGTTTTTAAAAATACTGGTCCATTTCTGCTGTACCATCCCTGTAGAGTGAGCCGTGTGCTCCCCACACCACAATATATTAAAAGTTGTGGGTCAGGTGAATTCCATGATACACTTTGGGATTCTCTAAACCCTAACCCATAACAGTTTCCTCTGAGTGCTTCCGTTTCCTCCCACAAGACCCGCAAGACGTGATTGTTAGGTGAATTGGACATTTTGAATTCTCCCTCTGTGTACCCAAACAGGCGTCGGAGTGTGGCGACTGGGGGATTTTCACAGTAACCTCATTGCAGTGTTAATGTCAACCTACCTGTGACAATAATGAATATTATTATTACAACATTATTAGCAGAATAACTTACCAGAAGATATGAATTAAGATTTGAGAATTAAATTCTGGGTGAAAGAAATAGAAACACAAAATTATACTTCTAATCTATTTTAAACCATGTCTAATTGATAGTAAAAGATAATCCTTTCTTCGGTCCATTAAGATACAGAGTCATTGTTGCTCCTGACATCATAGCCTTTTAAAATGTAAATTAAAGTTGTTTTGCTATTATGAGGGTATTTATTAGAAATAATATCAATAATATTACTTAATATTGCAAACTTAACAGACTCTGTGAAGAACATGAATAAAACTTTGCATTGCCTATATGAGTTTTTCATGCTTCATTGGTGCCACTGGTTCAGTAATGTCCTTCAGGGAAGGAAAGCAGTCATCCTCACCTGGTCTGGCCGACATGTGACTCCAGGCCCACAGCAGTACAGTTGACTCTTAAATACTGTTGTGGATGGGCAATAAATATATGATCTTTTGTTAGTGTCACAAGTAGCTCACATTAACAGTGCCATAAAGTTACTGTGAAAATCCCCTAGACCCCACACTTTGGTGCCTTTTCGGGTCCACAGAGGGAGAATTCAGAATGTCCAAATATTAGTCTTCAGCCAACATGATTCACTCCACGTGATATCAAGAAACGGCTGAAGGCAGTGGGTACTGCAAAGGCTATAGTTCCTGACAATATTCCAGAAATAGTACTGAAGACTTGTGCTCCGGAACTTGCTGTGCCCCGAGCCAAGCTGTTCCAATACAGCTACAACACTGGCATCTACACAGCAATGTGGAAAATTGGCTAGGTATGCCCTGTATACAAGAAACAGGACAAATCCAGTCAATTACCGCCCTATCAGTTTACTCTCCATCATCAGCAAAGTGATGGAAGTAGTCATCAACAGTGCTATCAAGCGGCACTTACTCAGCAGTAACTGGCTCACAGACGTTCAATTTGGGTTCTGCCAGTCACTCAGCTCCTCACTCATTACAACCTTGGACATGAGAGCTGAATGCCAGAGATGAGGTGAGAATGACTGCCCTTGACATCAAGACAGCATTTGATCGAGTATGGCATCCAGGAGCCCTAGCTAAACTGGAGTCAATGGGAATCGGGGGAAAAGTCGCCCCTGGTTGGAGTCATTACTGGCACAAAGGACAATAGTTGTGGTGGTTGGAGTTCAATCGTCTCAGCTGCAGGGTATCACTGCAGGAGTTCCTCTGGGTAGTGTCCTAGGCCCAACCATCTTCAGCTGCTTCATCAATGACCTCCCTTCCACCATAAGGTCAGAATTGGGAATGTTTGCGGATGACTGCGCAATGTTCATGAAATTCATGACTCTTCAGATAATGAAGCAGTCTATGTCCAAATGCAGCAAGACCTGGACAATATCCAGGCTTGGGCTGACAAGTGGCAAATTACATTCGCGCCACACAAGTGCCAGGCAATGACCATCTCCTACAAGAGAGTGTCTAACCATCGCCCTTTGACATTCAATGGAATTACCATCACTGAAACCCCAAAATCAACATCATAGGGCTTACCATTGATCAGAAACCGAACCGTACGAGCCATATTAATACTGTGGCTCCCAAAGGCTAGGAATCCTATAGCGAGTAATTCACCTCCTGACCATGTATCCCCCCCCCCCCTCCCCCCACAATGCCTGTCCACCATCCACAAAGCACAAATCAGGACTGTAATGGAATAATCTCCACTTGCCTGGATGAATGCAGCTCCAACGACAATCAAAACGATCAACATCATCTAGGACAAAGCAGCCCATTTGATTGCTATCCATTCCACAAACATTCATTCTGTCCACCATGAAGTACAATGGCAGATGCACTGCAGTAACTCACCAAGGTTCCTCAGACAGCACCTTCTAATCACACAACCATTACTATCTGGAAGGATAAGAGCAGCAGATACCTGGAAACTCCACCACCTGGAGGTTCCCCTCCAAGTCACTCACCACTCTGACTTGGAAATTTATTGTCGATCCATCACTGTTGCTGGGGAAAAATCCTGCAATTTGCTCGCTACAGCACAGTGGGTGTACCTACACCTCAAGGACTGCAGTGTTTCAAGAAGGCTATTCACCACCACCTTTTGAAGGGCAACTGGCCTGACCAATGATGCCCACATCCTGTAAATTAATTTTTAAAAATGCTGGCATAGCCAGCGGCTCCCACATCCCAAAAACAAATTAAGAAAATAACATTTGCTTTGTCTTAAATCACTCCAAAATGATCTTAAAAATGAAGTTCTTTCCATGGTAAACAGGAAAACACCTAATTATCAATTAACAAATGATGACTGAACTGCAGTTCTCAGAAATTGCAGGTGTCAAACCTAAATGTTTCTTCAGTGTTTCTGCTCATAGGTTGTTAATTAAGTCAAGAAGCAGTTCTCTTGTTTTTCATTAAGGGGAATTTTAGACCTCAAGTGAGTTCAAAGTCAGCAACAGATTGGCCACAATAAAATTAGTTAAGCAAACTTCCAATACTGGTGCTTTCAGTCATCAGCAAGGGTGACATTATTGAATTTTGCTTGATAGAGATTTTTAGCAGTATTTATGAATGAGGGCACCACGAAGAAATGTTTTTTTTGAACTTCATCATATGACATGTTATCAACACAGTCAGAACACATGAGTCCAATTATGTTTTTCAATCAGTTTCAAAGAAAGATTTTAAAAATAAATTATCAACAGGTCTCTACTGTGCAGTACTTCTTCATTTTGTGTATGTTGAGATATGTGTGAAAAAAGTATTATTGTAACTCATTTTCAGCATTTAAATTATAAATCAAAACATTAAAGATGTATGTCATTGTAAAGAGGATTATTAACAATGCATTATCTGACCTTCTTTGGCATTGTTCATCAGTGTGGTAGATGGACATCTACCGAGGCCAAAAACTCTTGTTATTGTCACCTTCTCTAGATTGGATGCTACTTGGGCTCTGTCCTTGAGGAGAGTTTCTCTCCAGACAGGAAAAAGGCAGGAAATGATTGGAGTTCTTTATCTTCTTATGCATTTTACCTTAATGCACTTAAATAAAGCATGAGGTATGTAGCCTGATAGATGTCTCTCCACATTTTTATATATGTAGATAACTCACAAACTGCTTTAAGTATAAACTTGAATTTGGACTATTAAATTGCAAATAAATGAATGGCATTGCTTAATAAGTTGTGATTTGGGACACACTCAGTTTCTGCACAGGAAGTCAAATGTAAAAAATACAAACTGGACCCATTTTTGCAGAACACTAAAAAACACAACCATAAAATATTAGTCTGAAACTATCATTATCAGATTTGAATACTGTATGTTCCAGAATACTTGTCATTTTTCCTTGTCAGTTTCATGTTACCCTTCATTCCAATGGATGGATTCCAGCAGATTTTGCTGAAACTGAAATGTTCAAAATAAAATCATCCCTGGGTAAGGTTTTCCACTGGCTAGTGAGTGTTTCATCTATTGCAGCATGTGTTTTATCTGAAGGCAACAGCAACAATGCGTCCAATTTCAATAGTAGCAGCCAGCATACTCTCTGCATGGAAAATAGCCCAATTAAAGAAAAGAATATATTGACTACAACTGGAATAAACAACGTATTCATTAATCTGATATCTCTTTCTTGGAATGCCTTGCAAGTTTGAGGAGGGACATGATGATGAAATAGTTGGCAATGAACATGGTAGCTGCTGAAAAGAGGACAGACTAGCTCTGCCAATCTCAAGGCCAAATATATACAGAAAGAAACATTAAGGCCGAAATTCTGAGCCCGTGTTAGCCATCAACGAGAACCGTGACACTGGCGCAAAATCTC
Source organism: Scyliorhinus canicula (assembly GCF_902713615.1). Taxonomy (NCBI): domain Eukaryota; kingdom Metazoa; phylum Chordata; class Chondrichthyes; order Carcharhiniformes; family Scyliorhinidae; genus Scyliorhinus; species Scyliorhinus canicula. The sequence continues at coordinate 153,824,815 of NC_052152.1, read as the reverse complement.
ATGAGAGTCTGGAAACAAGATCATATATCTCAACATTCTACGCCCTTTGCCTATGATATAATGAGGCTCCTGTCCAGGAACGTCGAGAATCACATTTAAATACATTTATTATCTTTAGTGGGACCTCCTGTTTGATGTTACGCCGGCGCTTTTTAATGTCTCAGCATTTTTGGGGGGTTTGCTCGCGGGCCTCAACGACCTTCCCACTGCTTTGATCCTCCATTAAAGTGAACGAAAGGAGTCCTGACAATGCCCTGCCTCCTCTGAGGTCAGGGGTCCTGGTGTGTTACGCCACCTACTGACGAGGTGGACAGACTTTCACATGTTTTCAGCTGATGGCATCCTCATAACTAGAGATTGCTGGCACATATGAGAGGCCTGAACATTGGTGTGGAGAGTGACCCATGGTTGAGGGTTGGGGATTGGGGGTTGGGACTGGCACTGGGTGGGGGGGGGGGGGTGTCCATTCCAAGAGCAGGACAGCACGGCATTATGGCGTCGTCAGTGTAGAAGATGGGAAAGACAGTGCTGCTATGCTCACACCATATACCAATGAAGCCCCAAGTTTGCATTAGGGTTTGCGGAGCATGGTGCCATAACATGATAGCATGGAGGCTCTTTATGGTGTTCAAATTGATTTTTAATGCTAATTAGTTATTACATTGGTGACTTATATTTATTAGTGCCTAGTTTCACCCGTGCCCACGAGTTGCCTGATACTTCTTAGTCTTCCTCATCCAACGCTACGTCTAGGACCAGGAGGGGGTGGACCAGGAGAGGCTGGAGGACGGGCCCGAGGATGTGCTGGGAAATGGAGTACTGGCTTTGGTAAGGTCTGACACACCCAGAGGACTAGGGATGCCCTCATCCTGACCAGATTCTCATATGATGAGGCTATGTCCGTCAGCTTAACACCCCCCCATTCCGCTCCTTACCTCCCAAATCCCTCTCTCCTAACTTCTCCCCTGCTCCTCAATCTCTCCTCCCTCTAATCTCGCCTCCTAATCCCCCATTTTTCTCATTCCTTTCAATACGCCCCCTCCTCCACTTTCCACCCTCCCCCCTTCCGCCGTCACACTGCCCTCTCCCTGACCACCCTGTTCCATCCTCATTACCCCAGGTGATGGGCCTGTGTCAGCACTGTCAGCGGGTCAATATACAAGGCAGGAGAATGATGAGAACTCACTGTGACAAAATCTTTGGTGCTCCTCAATTTCTACAAAAGCTGAATCCTGTCTTTCTGCTGACAGCACACTCACACCCATCCACTGAACAGGGTCTGCATCAGGGGCGTTTGATCTTGGACCACTGTGTTGAGGTCTTCAATCATGATCGTCACAGACTGAGCCAAGCCTTGGGCACTATCACTCAAGACATAGACGTCGTGCTCCAGCTTTTCCATTGCGGTCGCCACCCTAGCACTATTAACCTCGATGCCATTCATTATCAGCACATGACCTGCGACCAAAGCCTTTGGGACCTCCAACCGGCTAGGCAGTCATTGGAATGTGCCTGGCATCCCCTCCTGAATATCACGGTTCTGGCCTATTATCTGCATCAGCTCTGGGAGAACCCCTGTGCAGAGGCTCAGCACCTGACTGGGACCCAGTTGTGTCCTGGGATCCAGCAGACCTCTGACTGCTGTCTCCCTTGGATGCTCTACGTCTATGTCTACGTCTAGGTGACTAACCTACTACATCTACGTCAGTAGTTTTGTCATTCCACTGACTAACCTATCCCATAAAAATACTATTTAGGGTGACTCTAAAATCACAATGCTCTGATAGTTACTTCAGTTTCGCAATGTAAGTCGTGATCGATTTGCCTGGGGCTCTGACCCTTGAATTAATGTTGAATCTCAGGAGTTTGACTGATGTTTGAGGTTTTTCATAGAATTTATATTGCAGAATAAGGCAATTCGGCCCATCGAGTCTGCACCGGCTCTTGGAACGAGCACCCTACCCAAGCCCACACCTCCACCCTATCTCCATAACCAAGTAACTCCACTCAACACTAAGGGCAATTTTGGACACTAAGGGCAATTTAGCATGGCCAATCCACCTAACCTGCACATCTTTGGACTGTGGGAGGAAACCAGGGCACCTGGAGGAAACCCACGCACACACGGGGAGAACATGCACAGACAGTGACCCAAGCCGGGAATTGAACCTGGGACCCTGGAGCTGTGAAGCAATTGTGCTAACCACTATGCTACCGTGCTTGAGTCTTCACTAAATCCACAAGCTCATTAAATGATTTAAGTCAGACGTGCCAGGGGCTGTAGACTGTGAATAAGGTTACAAGTCTTGACTTCCACAAACACTGAGGAAAATTGCTTTGTGTTTCTCATCCTCGCCTATGGTGACTGCTCTCTCTTCGGTCTACCCCGCAATCTCCAGGGTCCTCATAGGGGGTGAGACCTCAGATCTTTGGGACTCCACCTCATGTTTTGGCCCTTTCCCACTTATTACGGGCTAGCTTCTCCTGCAGGGACAAAAAGAAGGCATTGACAGCCGCACACTTGATATGTCGGGCGGTCTACGGCAAGTGGCATGTGTGGGCCCTGCATCTGGGACATGTCCCAGGGCTGGTTTAGCTCACTTGGCTAGACAGCTAGTGTGTGATGCAGAGCAAGGCCACCAGCACAGGTTCACTTCCTGTACCGGCTGAGGTTATTCACGAAGGTCCACCTTCTCAACTTTGTCCCTCGCCTGAGGTGTGTTGATCCTCCGGTTTAATCACCTCCAGTCAGCTCTCCCCCTCAAAGGAGAAAGCAACTTATGGTCATCTGGGTCTATGGCAACTTTACTTTTACCTGCATGTGTGGGCACCGGAACCTGGCTGTGAAGGGTTGTTCTCAAGGGTCCCAAGGGGTTCTGAGTAACGAGCTTGAAGATCAGTTGCGGGTAGGGTGCAACATGTCAGCCAGTGATCTGGGTGGGGGGTGGGGGAGGGGGGGGGGGTATTTTGGGAATTTAAGAGGTTACAGGCAGAAATGATACCAGGAGAGTGGTGGTAACTTACCCTTGCAGCTTGATGAAGGTCGCTGGTCTTCTTTTGACATTGGGCGGTAGTCCTCCTGGCTGCCCAAACTGACATCCGTTGCCAATGCCTCCCTCCCTGGTGGCATTGTTGACTCTGCTTCTGGTCCTCGGATCCCCTCGGGGAAACAGGATGCGTCGCCTCTCATTCACAGTGTTGAGAAGCCTGACCAGATTGTCATCCACAAAGCAAGGAGCAGGTCTGTGCGCTGCCATGCTTGTGTATTGACATGGACGTGAATGGTGAGGGAGCATTTAAACGCAGCTCCCCCTGGGGTGACGCTGAGGCGTGAGTCCGGTAAGTCAGACGGCGAGGCGGCCAGTAATGGGGTGAAGCTCCCGGCGGCTCCTTTTCGACACCAAGGGCCATTAATCATGTGCCGTGATCTCGCCAACACTGCCAAAAAAGCCCAAAATGACACCTAGCAATGTTTCCGTTGAATCGGGCCTCATATATTGAAACAATTATTTTGGCTGGGGTCAAGAGTAAAGAGTTGGGGAGTAGCAATTGCGTATTCCATGCTGATGATAAGCATCAATAGTCAAAAATGCTGAATCTGGAACTAAAATGGGTTTTGTCTGAATAGGCAATGTTTTAATGATCATCCAGCAGAAAACCTTTCCAAATATGAATTAGGCCTTTAATTAAGGTATGAATAATTCTTACTTTTCAGAACAGGCTGGCATTGTAACCTTAAACCAACAATTTCTTGAAACAAAGTGGGTGAAAGTTCTTCATCAGTAGGTTGCTTTATTACATTAAAGAGGGTGATATTAATGTAAGTTGTTGTTTCGTTCTATAGGGATCTGATAGGAAGTAATCCAAAGAGAACTTTAGAAAGAATTCTGTCTGTTTAGAAACATAACTGATTTCAAACCACATACTTGTGGGTTTGTTGAAGGAGCTAACAGACTATTCAGCCTTGACCTATCACCTCTGGAAGGCTGGATTGTACCTTTAGTACTTAATTAGTTTTGTAGCTTCCAAGCTATCCATTTCTCCATCATATAAAATTTGCAAAATTGATTTTAGGTACATTTCTAATGATGTATGTTAGAAAGCAGAATTATGCCCCCTTTAAATTTGTACCGCAAATTTAGCTTCAAGGCAGTTTTGGAGTAAGCAGTACAACAGTACAGAATTATCTCGTCGAATTGGTTTCAGAATACAAACTCCCACTGCTTGACCTCAAATGTTGTCTGGGACAAGAATAAATGCTTGATGCTAATCTCATTTTCATTGCAGCTGGAAATCAAAACTTAGTGACACATTGGGCAGGTAATTTAAAGAGTCCCAATGTGGAAACTGATTCAGGCAGCCCTCTGTGTCCCAAGGGATCACATTCAGTTCTGGTCACTATGACCCCAACTGAATGTAATCTCCACAAAAACATGAGTTCGGTTTTTAGAAAGAAGGAATGGGACCATCTCAAAATACAGTGGTTGCCTGTTCTATTTGTTTAAGATGTTATTCAACGAATATTGCTGAAATGCCATTTACAATGTGTTCCTGCTAGCAGTCGATAGCCATTACAAGCAACATTAAGTTGCAAAGGCTGGCTTCTACTGAATTAGTGCAACCAGAGTTAAACCAGAACAAGGATGTGCTCAAGGCTTTAATGACTGCACTGTATAAGATGATGTATATTTTCTAAGTATAAATCTATTAGATGCTTGAAAGTGGAGATGGCGTATTGGACAATTGATAAAACATGAGTGTTCCTGAAAGTAACACTAGAATAGAGAAAATATTGTTTGTAAAAGTTTGCATGGATACACGGAAGTAATTGTTCCCATTATCTCTTGGGCAAGTGTTCACGACATTTTGATAAGTTATTAGTTAAGTCAGCAGGAGATGTTATTTTTCTTATTTGTACACAAGCACAGTTAGGTAATTTTCTGATCCAGCAGCAGGAGTTAGCCAATTAAATTATACAATGTAGTTCAGAGTGAAGAGTGAGCGGGTCATATTTCAAGGTACATCTGGTAGTTTGTTGTAAAACATAACCTGTTACAAGGCAGTAACGTTTGTGGAAAAGGTAGGAATTGTTGTTTCAGTGGGTAGAAACCTGAAAGGGGAGCTATTGAAAAGGTTGACTGGGGAACTGCATGGTGCAGTGTGGTACCATGCCAAACTGATAAGGAAAGGGTTCAGGCCCAATGTCTCCAACTGATCTCAGACGGCACATCAATGCAGGCAGAAAAGTGGGCTTAAGCATCTCCATGTCATGAAGAAACAGTGAGTTTCCTGCTCCCAGTTGCTGTTCAGTCATGCCATGCCAGTGCGTGTGTGAATAACAAGCAGGATCATTTGTGGTGTGATGTTCCTATGATTAAACAGCCATGCCATCTACACTCGATCCTGAATGCGGTGGCTCCCTCTGATTTCAACTTACCAAGCTGAGAAATACTTGCCAAAAAATGATGGGACTCAAGACATGTTTGTTAAATGCAATAAAATTTGCCAACTAAACACAACCCAACAAATTATTTACACTAGAAGTAAATGTCTCAGCCCTCCCTAGGTTATCTGGGTGAGATGAAATGACTAAATTTGTATCAAAATAAACTAGGGCATCTATTTTCTGTGAGTGACAGGACCAAAGTACCTATACCATGCTAAATCTAGGACACAAATGCTTCATTTTTGTCACAAGCAGTATTAATGGAGTGGAAAGATCATAAACCAAATCATTAACTGTCAGAAGAGGAATTTAAGCAATGGCCAATGACCCAGATTTTGCTGGAGCAGGGGCATCTTGCAGTGTGCCCAGTTAGATAGACTTGATCGTCCTTATTAAGGTTTTCACAATTTCTTAACCAAAAGTTTGCTGGAAGTGCAAGCTGATAACAGTGCAAAGATGGCAACAGAATGTCTAGGACCCTGGTGAACAACTGGATAAACACTACTGAATCAATTATATGAAAACATTGATAAATAAACATAAGTAAAGAGAAGGAGGGCTATCATAAGCAATGGTTCCAGGCCCAATGTCCCAGCCTTTGTTGAGCTAGCTGATGTCAGATGGCACAGCAATTTGGACAGCAAAATGGACTTAAGCATTGAGACCTATGGGGGTCCATTCAAACTAAATTCAGATGCAGAAACAGAAATGGAAAGAAAGAGAGATTAGATTCAGAGAGAGAGATAGAAAACAAGAAAATAAATACTTCTAAAAATTAAAAATTTGACATTCTAAAAATCCCATAAAACAATTCACAACTTGAAGTACCTGTCTTGTTCATGTTCCAGGCAAGAGAAGTTGATTAGCAAACATTAACCATTATTACATTATTAAAAGAATGATTACTCATTTAAATACTATGATGTGGAGATGCCGCCGTTGGACTGGGGTGGACACAGTAAGAAGTCTTACAACACCTGGTTAAAGTCCAACAGGTTCATTTCAAAACAAACATGTTGGACTTTAACCTGGGCATTTAAATACTAGACTTAGCTTGATGGTGAGTTTTGTATTTGGAGGAAGGGTTCGCCAGTCTGGAGGAGCTAGGAGAGTGTAGAGCTGCCAAGGGAGAGTGAGTTCAGGTATCTGCAGGTTAGGGACTTTGCATGAAAGGTCTGGAGGGGGTTCCCTAGGTTGCTGGGACACACCCTGCTGGAGCAACTGCTGTTTCTTCATGTGGAAAGGGAGGGAAGAATTGTGGATATATACAAGTGGCTGGGGGAGCAGGGAGATCAATTGGGGAGTATGGAGTACGGCACTGCGTTGGGTAAACGGGACCTCCTCTTGTGCACGGATGAACCTGATACAGTTTAGGGTTGTGCACAGGGTGCATATGACTCGGGCGAGGATGAGTGGGTTCTTTCAGGGGGTAGCAGATGAGTGTGAGAGGTGTGGGTGGGAGCCAGCAAATCACGCGCACATGTTTTGGGGTTGTGAAAAATTGGGAAGATTCGGGGCGGGAGTGTTCATAGTCTTAGGCAGGATAGTGGAGGAGGAGATAGACCCGGACCCTATGGTGGCGCTATTTGGGGTTTCCGAGAAGCCGGAGCTCATGGAGCGGAGGAAGCCGATGTTGTGGCCTTTGCCTCTCTGATTGCATGGTGGCGAATTTTGCTGGAACGGGGTGTCGGCATCGCCATTGGGGGTAGCGGCTTGGTTGGGTGACCTTTACGGCTTCCTGTGATTGGAGAAGATAAAGTATGACTTAAGGGGCTCAGCAGGGGGGTTTGAGAAAAGGTGGGGAATGCTTGTGACCGTGTTTGAGGAGTTGTTCATCGCAGGGGTGTGAGGGAAGGGGGGTGGGGGAGGGGGCAGGGTGAAAGAGGGGTAAAATCTGTACAGACTATATAGTTGATTGTTGGGAAGTATGTTTCCCGGGGTGTTTATTTGCTGTAACTTGTTTTGATGCATGTTTGTAATAAAATATATTTTTAAAAAACGTTTTGGTGAGTTTAATAGTTAATAGTCAACAAATGCAACAACTTCATGAAACTCACTGGGAGGTTAATGACGAGATGCTGCTTTTGCAAAGCTAATTGCAAAGTTCTGCAAATCAACCAACAACTTGTGATGGTTCACAATTAATGGAGTTTCCTGGCTACAAGTTGCGAGCTGATTTGCACAATGGAAAACAGGATAAAACGCATCACGCATCATTATAATTTCAGTAAAATGTGTCTCAATGCTTTCAAATATTTTAGACATTCTTCAATTAGCAAACTGGAAAATAGTGTTAACACCAGTAGTTTGTCATTTTCTGTATTTTGGCTTCTTAATGAAGGCAGATGCTAAAATTTATCATAACCATCAGTTCAGCATTTCGTCAATTGAGGAAAAGAGTATCTGAGAAGGAGAAGGATCTCGAACTCAAGACTAAGGTCATGGTTTCAAGGCTGCAGTGAACTCTGTGTTCTTGTATTCTGCAGATACTTGGACAATCCACAGTAGACACCTCAAAGCTTGGAGCAGTACTATCACTGGTGCAAGATCCTTCAAATCAGGTGGCAAGAAAGATGGTCCAACAACAATGTCCTGTCCCAAGCCAACTTGCCCAGCATTGAAGGACGAATCACTCACCTCGGCAGAACATGCCGTTCATATTCCTGACACGAGACTCCTGAAGCAACTGTTCCACTTGACAGCAGGAGACTCCCAGGTGTACAGTTGAAATGCTTTTGGGATGTCATCAAAGCATCCCTGGAGGGATCAAAATCCCTGCTGAATCATGGGAGTCCCTGGCTTGCGACCAACCAAACTGGAGAATGTTCATTCAGAAAATAACTCAACACAGGGCAGCATGATAGCATTGTGGATAGCACAATTGCTTCACAGCTCCAGGGTCCCAGGTTCGATTCCGGCTTGGGTCACTATCTGTGCGGAGTCTGCACATCCTCCCCGTGTGTATGTGGGTTTTCTCCGGGTGCTCCGGTTTCCTCCCACAGTCCAAAGATGTGCAGGTTAGGTGGATTGGCCATGATAAATTGCCCTCAGTGTTCAAAATTGCCCTTAGTGTTGGGTGGGGTTACTGGGTAATGGGGATAGGGTGGAGGTGTTGACCTTGGATAGGGTGCTCTTTCCAATAGCTGGAGCAGACTTGATGGGCCGAATGGCCTCCTTCTGCACTATAACTTCTATAAGACTATAAGACATCGAGAAACCTCATCAGGAGCATGCTGAGGTAAAGTTGAGGAGTCAGAGAGAGTGAATTAAATTCCAAACAACACATCTATCTGGCCTTTCAAGCACCACCTGCCCTGTCTGTAGATTGTGCATTGGATTTATCAGCCATCCCAGAACCCATTGAGCCAGAGTAGAAGCAAGTCATCCTCGATCCCAAAGGACTGCTTAAGAAGAAGAGTTAGTCAGAGTGAAATAGCCCGAGTATATTTCCACTGAGAGGGCACCGAGCTTTTTCAGAAGATGAATTGGTTGCATGAACTCAGCATAAACATATGCAGCACATTTTAGAAGCTTCCATCAATCTGATCCAAACTTTTAGCATTGCAGCTAATGGGACTTTCTGATTGATCTATGTGAAAGTTAAACAGGTTGAAAAATGAATTGTGAAAGTGGACTTGGTTAGTAAAGAGGTGAGCTTGGTTTCTACCACTTTTCCAATGGTGAAAAGAATTTTGTTGGAATGCTTGACTTTAATTGAGTTTACTACCTTTTTAATGTCTTTTGATTTGTTTGTGTTGTGTATCTGGAAATACATTCTTGCTGGTATGCATCACGTGATATGTAGTGATGTCAGCAGAGTGCTTGCGCATACAATACCATTGTGATTGTATGAACAATACCCTTAATAAACCCCTCATCGTGTTTTACAAGAATACAGAGTGTGGGCACCTCCATATCTTTTCTTTTTATGGCAGCAAAGAAACCTAACAGGAGAGGAAACTGGCAACGAGGATTAAGGCAGCAAAATCGTTGAAAATAAAATTTTCTTCGACCAATTATGAGTCGCATCGTGAACAACGGAAGATTTTTGGGTGCGGACTCGCGCACACACAGACATCGGCTGAAGCACTTCTGCCGATGCAAAGGTTCAACAAAGGCTTTTGACAGTAACTGTGATTAAGAAGGCCGACAGTTGGGGAAGACTCGCTTGCGTTGAAGTAAGAGGGGTCTGGGCTACAAGGACTGTGCACATGGCAACGCTACACAGGCTGCAGTAAACATAGATTTCTAAGTCTGCCGGCTCTGCATGGACCACTCCTTAGGCGAAAATTCAAAATAGTTAGGCATAAAAGGGAAAGATTTTCCAGTTTCTTGTTCTAGGGATTGTTTGTGCCATACTTTTCAAGACAGTTGGAAAGGAGGAAGTGTATACCTGGGAATCCAGGGTCCAAAATGCCAGGACAAATGGTCACCATGGACACGTCTGATGATGATTATGAAACATAGAATTCATATTAATAAAGATTCCAATTGCTTTTAATAGCTAATCAGATAATCCCACAAGTCCCGAAAGACGTGCTTGTTAGGTGAATTGGACATTCTGAATTCTCCCTCAGTGTACCCAAACAAGCACCATAGTGTGGCAACCATGGGATTTTCACAGTAACTTCATTGTAGTGTTAATGTAAACCTACTTGTGGCAATAATAAAGATTATTATTAGTATTATACCGGTGGACCTAAAGGTCATAACATTTCTCAGCTCAGTTGGCCGTAAAAAATTTATGCTGCTGCAGAACCTTGTTCACCCATTCAAGTGCCTTCACAGGTTGAAAGAAATGTCTCGATCTTTATTTTCAAAGCTGTTTTCAGACCGCTTGAAAACTTAAAAGAGATAATTGCTTTCTGTAAGGAATTCAAACCTGCTGTTTGAATAGGGGAACAGAGTATCACTTACTAGTCTTATACCAGTAAGAATGCAGTGTGCTGGGCCACGCCTTTGAAAAGCAGTTTCTGGTTTTACTTGGATTTTGTTATTGAATTGGAACAGTTAAGGGGGAATTCATTAAGGGATATACATAGATTACTGAAGCTGTGTGGGGTCTTTATATTTGTAGTTGATAAAAATTCTTCCTGTGTGTGTTTATACAAATGTTAACAAGATTCGTGGAATAAAGCTTGTTTTTTGATTAAAAGCGCCGAAGAACCCTGTTGAATAACAACTGAAAGGCGGCTCTTGTGCTCAGCGTAACCAAAATCAATAAACAGTTAGAGGTCAGATGAACTCCATAATATACTTTGGAGATTTTAAAACTCTGGCCCATAACAATGGTAATCTGTCAAATTTAGCAACATGATTGAAGCCTTTGCACACTTTGCTATGTGTCAAAGAGGCATGGCACTGATCAGAAGAATGTGAAAATGAGGCAACAAAGTGAAAGAGGCTTTACTGATGTGAGAGTTGTTGGTTCATTGTAATCCAAAAATGAAGTTGCAATATGCTTGCAATGCCTCATCCTATTGAGTTGGTACAGTGATCTCACACATTATCCCTTTACGAGAGGAACGACCGCTATCATTTGCTTCACGCACTCTTATTTTTATTTATTTATTTTTTAAAAATAAATTTAGTGTACTCAATTCATTTTTTCCAATTGAGGGGCAATTTAGGGTTAGGTAGCCAATCCACCTAGCCTGCACATCTTTGGGTTATGGGGGCGAAACCCACGCAAACACGGGGAGAATGTGCAAACTCCACACGGACAGTGACCCAGAGCCGGGATCGAAACTGGGACCTCGACGCTGTGAGGCAGCAGGGCCAACCCACTGCGCCACCATGCTACCCCTCCTTCATGCACTCTTATTAGTATGTAAATTAATTACACTCAGCTAGAGAAAGAAGTTTTGAGCATCATAAATGGTGTATGAAGGATCCATTATTAGCTTTATGGACGCTATTTTACCCTTTTGATGGATTATCAACCATTGACTACAATCATTGGACTATATAGAGGTATACATTATTTTGCAGCTAGTAGATTGCAAAGATAGCCATTGATAGTGTCAGCACTCACTTCCGATATCCAGTATGGCTTGTCCCAGCAGCATACAAATGCTGATGCTTTATCACGATTGCCGTTACAAGTCAAGCATGATCCAGAATATACTTTTGTCAATATTTTGTATTTCTTGCTTGTGGATAGTATACCTGCGACTTCATCTCAAGTTCAACGATATACAAGAACCAATCCAGTGATGGGGAAGATGATGGACTTGGCTCAAAAAGAAGAGCTGCCAGACATTCATAGAAAACATCCAGACCTCAAGCCCAATACCACACAAGGACTTGAGTTGACAGTATAGAATGGTGTTCTACTGTGAGGAATCTGTGTGATTATTCCTCCGTGCTTACATAGTAGAGTTCTTGACCAACTGCATGAGGGACTTCCTGTTGTGGTAAGGATGAATGAATTGGCACAGTTATTTTTGGCCAGGATTAGATGCTCAAATTGAAGAGAAAGAGCAATGGCAATTTTGTGGAAAACTAATGAATACTCCACCATTGCGACCATTATATCCGGCTCTGCCATGGCAGAGAATACACATCAATTATACTGGCCCACTGGAGGGCCACATGTTATTATTGATTGTGGACGCATGCTCAAGTTGGCCAGAAGTCATGATAATGAAGTCAATGATGACTGAGCAGACCATTGAAACACTGGACAAAATATTTGCAAGATTTAAAACACCGGAACAGACTTTCAGTGAAAATCGTGTGCAGTTTATTTCGAAGGAGTTTGGGGACTTCTTGAAAGGGAATGGTATTCACTATATCAAGTTAGCTCCCTTTCATCCAGCAACAAATGGATTGGTTGAGCGTTTTGTGCAATCATTAAAACATTCTGTCAAAGCATTGACGGACAAGGGGACATTATCAAGAAGAGTAAACAAATTTCTAATATTCTATCGGAACACTGTACATACTACCATGTAAAGTTCACCGGCAATGCTGTTATGGAAAAGGAAACTACGAACACAGTTTAATTTGATAACTCCACCTGATAGTTCAGGGATTGTCAAATGACAACATTGAGCACAAATTGCTAGGAGGGAGAAAATCTCTAAAACTATAATATTCAACCAGGAAGAGAGAGAGTGTTAGCTCGGGGTTACACCACATACGAGAAATGGGTAGCAGCTATGATCCTACTAAAGACAGGTTCAATGTCATACATTGTTGAGACGATGATGAGAGGGTTTGGCAACATCATGCTAATCAGTTACTTGCAAAGGTGAGTTTGCAGAAACTTCCCAGGAGGTTCTACCTTTAGTAGATCGGAGGGCTATGCTTTGGAACAGAGGCAGTGACGAGTTTAGATTCTGTTTCCGAGGACTTTCCAGTGCCTACCATGACAGATACCGAAGTGATTACTCAAGAAGACTACCATCTTCAGAAAGGAATGAGGACACTTCTGAGGTCGCAAGTATCTGAGTTCAAGAATGCCAACTTTTACCAAAAAGGAATAGATGCTCACAACAGACACTGTCCTATTGAACCGTATGTATGTGTAGAAATAACGTATATGGGGATATGTTATATACATATTAATTATTATGAGAGGGAAGGGCGATACGTATTTGGTAATACATTCTTACTGGTTCTGTGTCACGTGACATGTAGTAATGTCAACAGAGTGTTTGTGCGGGCTTTGGGAAGATCACCATCTTGATTGTATGAGCAACACCCTTAATAATCCTCTCATCGTGTTCTCCAAGAATCCAGAGTGTGGGCACCCTCTTACTTTTCCTCTTTGCGCCAACAAAGAAATCTAACAGTTTGGAAGACCGACTTATGAACTTTCCAAATATCATCAAAACACGTTTTAAACTGCAGAACACCCCAAGAGGAATGGACATCTTTCACCTTCTGAATTGAAAGCTGATCCAGTTCCTGATTTTTCATTATTTGGACAGATCCTATGATTATGGGGGGATACATTTCATTGGTATTTTACAGAGAACAATGTTCCAATATTCATTCTACCCAGGAGTCATTTATGATATAGGCGGCTCCTTTACTTTGTTTGTCATGAGTAGAGAATGTTTGTTGCCCAGTGCTCAGAACTCATTACTGAAATATTCCCAAGCGTCATTAATATCAAGAGTAAGTTTTATGGAATACCCAGCTCACTGCTGACAAATCCTGCAGCAGGGCATTATGATTAAAATGGTTATGATCAGGTCGCAAGAACATGATGTGAGACTTGTGCTTAAAATATTGATCCCTTAGATTTTTAGCAACTAATCTTGAGTTTGTTGTGCGATTTTGATCAGAAGCTTCAAATCCAAGATTAGAATAGCTTGAGGTATCTTGTCAGTAAAATACCATGTCACCTTAACTAAAAAACTTTAATAAAAAAATCATTTTTTCAATTCAATATATTTTCCGAGACATATGCAATTGATCAACATAGATGTTATTTATCCGGCTTACGACCAGACTTGTAATAGGGCAAGCTATACCAATGCTGATTATCTTGATGCTAAATTGGCATTTGATTTGCTTGAATCAGATTTACATCATACATAGATCTAACTGTACTTAATTTAGAAGGACATTTGCATGTTAACTGATGGATAACAATGCCTATACATCACCCACAGAGAGCCTGCAGGCTACCACACTGAGACAATCTCAGCTTTTTGCAAAATCTGGCAAAGTAGTTTGAGGTGAATGTCGTTGCATTAAAAAGACAAAAAATATCACTTCAGGAGGCCAGTGATTGGGGAAGGCATCCCCAAATAACCCAGTTACCTTCTGTCTTAGCAATGCCGGCTACAGTAAGGAATAACCAAGCTTCCTTTTGAATGCTAGCTGCAGATCCACACTCAATGCTCAAGCCAGGAATTTTGAAAAAAAGCTACCCCTCCAAGTTTCTCATCTTTGGAACTTAATATATGCAACTCCTCCAATTAAAATTAGTGTCCGTAAATGTTATTTATCTGTAGAGTTCCACCTCCAATAACTGAAGATGTATAATAGAAGCTGCTGATCTAAATTCCCTTGGCTCCTCAATGTGCTAATATTGGATTTGGATTTTGTTTATCGTCACGTGTACCAAGGTACAGTGAAAAGTATTTTTCTGCGAGCAGCTCAACAGATCATTAAGTTACATGAAAAGAAAAGGAAATAAAATAAAATACATAATAGGGCAACACAAGGTACACAATGTAACTACATAACATCGGCATCGGGAGAAGCATGCAGGGGTGTAGTATTGATGAGGTCAGTCCGTAAGAGAGTCATTTAGGAGTCTGGTAACAGCGTGGAAGAAGCTGTTTTTGAGTCTGTGCGTTTTCTCAGACTTTTGTATTTCCTGCCCAATCGAAGAAGTTGGAAGAGCCGGGTGAGAGGGGTCTTTGATTATGCTGCCCACATTCCCCAGGCAGCAGGAGGTTTAGATGGAGTCAATGGATGGGAGGCAGGTTTGTGTGATGGACTGGGCTGTGCCCACGACTCTCTGAAGTTTCTTGCGGTCTTGGGCCGAGCAGTTGCCATACCAGGCTGCGATGCCGCCAGATAGGATGCTTTCTATGGTGCATCTGTAAAAGTTGGTAAGAGTTAATGTGGACTTGCCGAATTTCCTTAGTTTCCTGAGGAAGTGTAGGCCCTGTTCTGCTTACTTGGTGGTAGCATCGACATGGGTGGACCAGGTCAGATTTTTGGAGATGTGTACCCCTAGGACTTTGAAACTGCTAACCATCTCCACCTCGGCCCCATTGAAGTTGACAGGGGTGTTAAGTACTTTGATTTCTGAAGTCAATGACCAGGTCCTTAGGTCTTGGGTTCAATTTCCGCTTTGGGTGACCGTCTGTGTGCAGTTTGCACTTTCTCCCCATGTTTCCGTGGGTTTCTTCCAGGTGCTCCGGTTTCCTCCCAACCAAAGATGTGCCATGCTAAATTACCAAAAGGTTAGGTGTGGTTACCTAAAGGTTAGGTGGGGTTAGGTGGGGATAGGGTAGCGTTGTGAGCTTAAACTGGGGTGCTGTTTCTGGGGGCCGGTGCAGACTCAATGGGCTGAATGGCCTCCTTCTGCAATGTAAATCCTATTATTCTATGAAAACATATTCTTTGAGTCGTTGGGTTAAAATGCCACTTCAGTATACTATAGCTTGAAAAATAACATTGTGCTTAGACATGCTGCTTATTCCTCTGTGGCATTCAAAATCCTCAAAGCAGAAATTTAGGTGTGGCAATTTGGTCACTTGTGACCCTGTGTAAATATTACATTTTTAAAAAGTTACCCAGAAGACTATTACAAACCTTCCATTTCAAACACTTAAAAAATGTAAAGCTAGCAATTAGAAACCACACACTCTTTTAGAAAAAAACATTTATAAACGCTCGAACGTAGAGAGATTGACTTACTGCCTTGTTCTGTGCCTTATTGCATGTCTGAATGCCTGCTCTTAGATTAATTATGAACAGTACTTCAAAGCCCCAGTATCAATCTCAGGAATGAGGTAGAAGTGCAAAAGTATTTGCAGGAACGGAAGGAAAATGGACTTCCACTGGTAAATGTTGATGCACTCCAAATAGCAGAACGGAGAGGAGAGTATTTGTAGTGTTAAAACAGAAAATGCTGGAAAAACATTTGGATTTGTGGAGCACCCTCAGACAGCCAAAGGGACAATGCCACTATTATACAACACAAGATAATCCCACAAAAACAACATTTGACACTTTCTGACGGGACTTCTTTCTTTATATATTGAATGTAGTGTAGTTCAGCCTCAATAAGTGCTTTGTTTGGGTTACGTATTGTTACACGCTTCAGTTTTCTGCAAACGCATTGAAGAAATTAAGGTTACCCATGAAGCTACCATAGATGAACAATGCGATAATTTTCACTCACCAATGGGCAATATTGATCCACCTGACATTGTAATTCAAATCCATGCAGCCATTGACACTCTTCCATAAACACTTTTTTTCAAATCCTATTGCCATGCTTGATTATAGTTCCAAAGAAAGACTCCTAGACCTTTATCAGAACCTCTGTATTGCTTCCAGATTGCCATTGATGGTGCCTGTGAAGGTTGCACCAAATGGAAGAAGCTTTTCCCAACTGAAACTGTAGAACTATTTGTGTTTATCCATGTTGCAAGGTCATCTGAAAGCCAGCAGAGATCTGATTGAATATGAAATTTGTCAACACCTCAGATATTATAAGGCTTATCCTGCAGCTAAAGAATCTCTTTTTATATAGCGGTCGCCCTCACGCATGCTGCGGAATACCCAGCACTGACCTGCTCTTGTAGCTGCAGTATTTATGTACCGAGTCCGGTTATATTTCTCATCGATGTTGACTCCCAGGAGGATGATGTTGAAGGGATGTGTGGCAATGCTAATGCCATTGTAAAGCAAGGAGAGGTAGATCTTGTTTGGAGGTTTTCATTGTCTGGTACTTGTGTGAATTTAATGAACATTGTGCAGGGACCAGACACACGCCACCAAAACTGGCACCATCCTGCTAGCCCAATCTTCGGGAGCACTGAGAGAATTGAGCCCCTAATTAACATTGGGATGGAGTGGAGTCAAAGGAAAATGTGGAAGTGTTTGTAATTAGCTTTCCCCCTTCCCAATGCCTTTGAATGAGGGAACCCCCATCTCCGCCCCACAACCCTTCTCCCACTAGGCCACAAGCAAACCTAACAGGGTTTTCTGGGTTGTATTTCTCATAGCGAGCCTAACATAGACATAGAACAGTACAGCACAGAACAGGCCCTTCGGCCCTCGATGTTGTGCCGCGCAATGATCACCCCACTTAAATCCACGTAACCCGTATACCCGTAACCCAACAATCCCCCCATTAACCTTACACTATGGGCAATTTAGCATGGCCAATCCACCTAACCCGCACATCTTTGGACTGTGGGAGGAAACCGGAGCACCCGGAGGAAACCCACGCACACACGGGGAGGACGTGCAGACTCCACACAGACAGTGACCCAGCCGGGAATCGAACCTGGGACCCTGGAGCTGTAAAGCATTGATGCTAACCACCATGCTACCGTGAGCCTCTCGCCTGCTACTGGATGAATACTAGCAGCAGTGGGATGAGAGTCTTAAGTGTGCCTTAATTGTCCACTTAAGATTTTCAGTTGGCATCCAGGTGGTAAGGCCACCCCTCCAGGTAAAATGTTAACAGGAGTGAAGATTTAGGAATATCTGCAGCTCATATGGTGGGGAGGTTTTAAGTATGAGCTTCGGTTAGGGCAGCACGGTGGCCTAGTGGTTAGCACAACCGCCTCACGCGCTGAGGTCCCAGGTTCGATCCTGGCTCTGGGTCACTGTCCGTGTGGAGTTTACACGTTCTCCCCGTGTCTGCGTGGGTTTCGCCCCCACAACCCAAAAATGTGCAGAGTAGGTGGATTGGCCACGCTAAATTGCCCCTTAATTAGAAAAAATAATTGGCTAATCTAAATTTAAAAAAAATAAAATAAATTTAAAAAAAAGTATGAGCTTCGGGGTTTCTTTTTTGTGTTGGGTAGAGTTCGGGAAGATAGGGAGCCTTTGGTTGCCTGGTTGCTGCTGGCAGGGCTGATTGGGTGTGGTGTTGGTAGTGAAGTAGGGAGAGCGGTTAGGGATGTGTTAGTTTTCTTTGTTTAGTTGTGCTGGGGTATTTGGTGGCCATCTTGGGTGGGCCTGGTGTCGGCTCTCCTTGAATGGTTGCTGGACTTCCCCACAGAGTGGGAAAGGCTGACTCACATGAGTGTGTGTGTGTGTGTGTGTGTGCGTGGTTGGGGTGGTGGGGGTTGGTGTAGATGACCCCACCCCTATCCTGCTGGTCACATGGAACGTGAGGGGGTTGAACAGCCCGGTAAAGAGAGCTAGGGTGTTTGTGCACCTTAGGGGTTTGAAGGTTGATGTGGTGCTGTTGCAGAAGTCCCATTTGTGGATTAAAGAGAAGATAAGGTTATGGAAGGGTTGGGTGCGGCAAGTGTTTCATTTGGAATTTGACAGGAAAGCATGGGGGGCAGTGATCTTGATTATAATGAAGGTAGCTCTTCCAAAGGATAAGATTTTGACGGATCCGAATGCCCCAAACACAGCAGGCGGTATTCTCACCCCCACACCGGGTGGGAGAATCGCCGGGGTGGCGCACGAATCGCGCCACGCTGCCCTGACCCCCGCAGGCGATTCTCCCACCCCCACCCAAAACCAGCGCTGCGAGAACCGCGCCGGGCCGCTCGGAGAATTGCCGCAAATGGTGAGCAGCGATTCTCCGATCCAGATGGGCCGAGCAGCCGGCGAAAAAAATGACAGTCCTGCCGGTGCCGTCCACACTTGGTCGCTGCCGGCGGGTCCTCGTGCCGAAGGCTTGGGGGGGCGGCCTGTGGTGAGGGGAAGGGAGCTCCTTCACTGGGAGGGGTCTCCGAATGAGTCTGGCCCGCGATTGGGGCCCACCCATCGGCGGGCCGGTCTCCCCCTCGGGCCTACTTTCCGCCGCGGCCGGCCCCTGAACACCGACCCCATGCTGAGTCGAGGCCGACGCGCGTAAGAAGTTCCCCGCGCATGCGCAGGATAGCGCGGCCCAACTGCACATGCACGCCCATTTGGCGCCGCGTAAGGAGGCTGGAGTGGCATGAACCATTCCAGCGCCGTGCTGGCCCCCTGTGGGGGCCAGAATAGGTTGTGCCCGGGCCCTGTTCGCGCCATCGTGAAACGTGATGGCGTTCACGACGGTGAGAACACTTGGCCTCAATATCGGAGAATTGCCCCCAGCTTTTATCAAAAAGTTGCTACCCACTTAATTTTTTCCAATTAAGGGAAATTCAGCATGGCCAATCTGCCTAACATGCATATCTTTGTGTTGTGGGGGCAAGACCCACGCAAACACGGGGGGAATGTGCAAACTCCACACGCACAGTGACCCAGAGTCGGGATCGAACCTGGGACCTCGGCACCGTGAGGCAGCAGGGCTAACTCACTGCACCACTGTGCTTCCCCCAAAGGTTGCTGTCTTTGATCCCAGACTGGAAGCACATTAGCTAATCTTGGGAAGGGACTTTAACTGTGTGTTGGATACTCGATGGATAAGTCGAGGCCTGAGGCTGTGAGACCTTCAGGGGTGATAAAGGTACTTTTGTCCATTACCGAGCAAATGGGGAGGGATGGGTAGACCATGGAGATTTTTACACTTGGTTGCGAAGGAATCTTCTTTCTTCCCTCAGGTACACCAGGTATATTCTAGGATTGATTTTTTGTGGTGGGTAGGTCCCTGTTGCTGGGGGTGATGGGACAGGGTAGTCAGCAATACTGATCTCTGATCATGCTCTGTATTTTGTGGATTTTGTGGTGGAATCGAGCCCCCCTCAACACACCCCCATGGAGGTTGGAGACCTCGCTGCTGGAAGATAAGGGATTCTGTGAGAGGGTTTCCTCTGCATTGAGGAGTATTTGGGTTTTGACAGAAGTGAGGAGATCTCTCCTTCCATGCAGTGTGAGGCTTTGAAGGTGGTTATTAGAGGAGAGATAATTTCTTACAGGGCACATAAGGAGAGATATGAAAGGATGGAGAAACAAAGGTTGATGGATGCCATCTCAGAGGTGTATCGCCAATATTCGATTAGTCAGACACCGGAGCTACTGGTAAGTAGAAAGAAATTATTGCAGTTGGAGTTTGGGCAGCTTTCGATGGACAGGACAGTATGACAGCTGTGACATGTGAGGGGGGCTTACTACGAGCATGGGGAGAAGACCAGTCACCTGTGAGCATACCAGCTGAGATGATAGGCGGCTTCTTGGGAAATAGTGCAGGTAAATGACTCGGGTGGCAGATTGATCTTTGCCCCATCCAAGGTGAATGAGGCTTTTGACATTTTCTACCACAACCTTTACAGCTCAGAGACCCTGAAGGACGGGTTGTCAATGTTGGAATTCTTGGATGTTTTAGCTATTTCAATTGTGGAGCAGAAGAGAAGGGAGGAACTGGAGTCCCCGCTAACCTTAGAGGAGGTTATGAAATGCATGGGACTGATGCAGTCGGGCAAAGCACCAGGACCGGATGGATGCCTGATCAAATTTTACATGACCTTTGCGGGACAGCTGGCCTAATCTTTGTTAAAAAATGTTTAAGGATTCTATGTCTCCGGGAACATTGCCGGCCATATTGATGTGGTTGTCGATTTCTTTGATCTTAAAGAAAGATAAGGATCCTACAGAGTGTGAGTTGTATTGCCCTATTCTGTTACTACACGCAGATGTGAAGTTTTTGGCGAAGGTCTTGGCTATGTGCTTGGAGTCCTGCCTCCCAGGGATTATATTGGAGGAGTAAATGGGATTTGTTAAGGGTGGGCAGCTGTCGGCCAATGTTCGGAGACTGCTTAATATTGTTTTGTTCCCCTCTCCGGCCTCTGAGCCAGAGGTGATCATTTCATTGGATGCAGAAAAGGCATTTGGTAGGGTGTAGTGTGGTTATTTGTTTGAGATCCTTGGGAGGGTTGACTTTGTGTCTCGGTTTACAGCTTGAATCCAGCTCTTATATAGGCGAGCATTCATACAAATGCTTTGAGTTCAAAGTATTTCCACCAGATGCAGGGCATGGAACAAGGGAGTCCACAGTCCCTGCTATTGTTTGCCTTAGCAATTGAGCCTCTGGCGTTAACATTGAGGCCATCCACAAAGGGAAGAATATAGAATTGGGGGGGGGGGGTGGAGGGAGCATTGGGTGTCATTGTATGTGGACGATTTGTTGTGACGGACCCCCTCGCCATTGCTGAGGAAATAATGAGGCTCCTTGGGGGGTTTTAACTCCTTTACTGGACATAAATTGAACTTGGACAAAAGCCAATACTTCCTGGTGAATCACCGAGGGAGGGGTGCCAATCTGGAGAGGTTGCCCTTTCATGTGGCCAGGTCCAGCTTCTGTTATCTGGGAATCTGGGTGAGCCATGATTGGTCCTCGCTCCATAAACTAAATTTGAGAATCTGGTCAAGATGGTGAAAGCTGATCTGAAGCAGTGGGAAATCCTCCTGTTGACCTTGGCAGGTATGGTTCAGTTGGAAAAAATGAATATCCTCCCATGGTTTCTATTTTAGTTTCAGTGCCTTCCAGTTTTCCTCCCTAAATCATTTTTTGTGAACGTTAATAAAATTATATCTTCTTTTATTTGGGCGGGCAAGACTCCACGGATTCACAGGTTGTTCTTACAAAGGGATAGGCAATTGGGGAACCTGGCTTTGCCCAACTGTTATTTTATTATTGGGTGGTGAATATTGAGAAGGTGTGAGGTTGGTACAGGGTCTGGAGTCAGTGTGGGGGTGGATGAAGAGGAGTGCCTGTAGCGGCTCCAGTTTAAGAGCCTTGGTTAAGGCTCACCTTCCATTCTCCCCGACAAAATGGACTTCCAGTCCAGTGATGAAGGCCACCTTGAGAAAATGGAGACAGTTTAGGCAACTTTATAAGCTGGATGCTGTATCTTTGTTGGCTCCAGTGTGTGAAAACCAATGTTTCATACCAGCTGCCCTTGACTTGTCATTTGGTTCTTGGAAGGAGGATGGGCTGGAGTGGTTTGGGGATTTGTTTATAGATGGGACATTCTCTGGTTTTGAGGAGTGGTTATGCAAGTACTGGCTTCCGAGAGCCAACCTGTTTTGTTATTATCAGGTACTTGATTTTGTACACAAGGAGTTTTCTTCCTTCTCCTGGCTCCCTTGCCCTCTTTGATGGATGGGGTTCTTTCTGAGGTTAATGTAGAGAAAGGGAAGATGTTGCATATTTTTGTCGGCTAATGCCGATGGAACACTGGATGAGGTCAAAACGAAGTGGGAGGGGGAGCAGGGCCAGGTCTTTAAGGGGGTGTGTGTGGAGCGAAGCTCAACATAGAGTCAACTCCACCTCTTTGTGCACTAGGGTCAGCCTGATTTAGTTTAAGGTGCTTCATAGGGCGCATCTGACCAGGGCACAGGTGAGTGGGTTCTTCTTGGAAGTTGATGTTAGGCGCGAGCAATATTCTCAGCGTCCAGTGCATCATACCCACATGTTGTGGTCCTGTTCTATGATTATGAGCTTTTGGGTCTCCCTCTCCAGCACCATGTCAGGAATTCTGGGGGTTGAGTTGGAACCTTGACCTTTGGTGGCTATCTTTGGGATTTCTGATTTACCGGAATTGACGACTGGGGCAAAGGCAGATGTCCTTGCCTTTGCCTTGCTAATAGCCCGTAGGCGAGTGCAGTTTGTCTTGCCCAGTGCTGTGGCGTGGTTTAGTGGCCTGATGGAATTTTTACATTGAGAAAATGTCAAATATATCTTGAGAGGGTCGACAGAAGGTGGCAACCGTTCATTTCCCACCGCCAGATGTTGGGGGGGGGGGGGGGGGGGGGGGGGAACTTATGGGATTGTTTTTTGTTCACTTTAGGTCTAGTTTTGGAGGTTTTGGGTCTGGTTTTGGGGGGGGTAGGGAGGTGTCGGGGTTGAAATATTGTAAGTCTTGTATGAATATGGTTGTGAAGGTGTATTGAAAAAATGTTTCTTCATGAAAGTATTTTTTTAAAAAGAAAGAAAAAACAGAAAGAAGAAAAAGAGAGAGAGAAGAGGGATAGAAAAATCTATAGATCTTTACACACACGCGCATGAACACATACACATACACACTGTGGCAGTTGCCATCCAGTTAACCACTTACCAACACAACATATGGCATCAGGTAAACTCAGAAAAAGAAACTGACAAGCATGAAAAACTGGTCTTAAAAACAATTTCAGTTGCACCATTTATGGATACAAAGTGAAAATATTTCTGTTCCTGAGATGTCATTCCTCTTTTTAACATCACCACACCAATGACTGACTGATCAACAAAGAAACTGATGAGGCCCCCCTTCTGACTGTCTGTCAATGGAGATCTACACTTCACTGTAATCACCCTATATATGCCTTTGAGATCCCAGAAATAACACTGGGATTGTGACTGACAGAAGAGCAGATCACAAAGTTTCCTTTCTTTTTAAATGAGTGCAGTGTTTTAAGTGAACACAGTATGACTTTTTATTTTTTTAAAGGTTGACTTAGCCCATCAATCTTTGAGTTACAACATCAGTCAGTACAATATAGCATTAGCAGGACATACAGGCCTTTTGCTCATACCAATGGATTACAATACAGAGCCAAATTTTACATCAAAGGAAGAGCTTAATAATTTGTGAGAATCACTATATGTCGTTTAAATGTCAACCACTGTAGCAACAAATAAAATGGTTTCAGTGTTCTAAAACCATGCTTTATATTAAAAATGACTTTATTTATTAATTGTCTGAAATAACTGGATATGTTTAAAAAGACGGCACAACTGCAATTTTAAGTGACTTAAACAGTAGCTCCTGAGATGGCTGAACGTTCACAAAGCTGTACCCGAAATATAAAACATATCCATCAGCAAGGCACCAAGCTATCTGGAAGCAGCCAACTAGAGACAATCAACCCAGGTGAGTGTGAATGAGCCCATCCCCTGAACCATTCGCAAAACATACAGACATAACCTGCGTATTCAGCTAGGTGTGGATCAAGGCATTAGACTCAATCGCTTTGGACAATGAACTCTGGCTGAGATGGGAACTCCACAAACCATAATCCTATCATTTTTAAACAATGGATTTGGAATGAGCTTGCTGTGACCATTTTTTGGTAACTGGTCAGTTTGTGAGAGATCATGCAATGAGAAAACTAATCCTCCTTGTGTGTTAAGAAATGCATTTTCCACGTCAGTCAGAATGAGACAAGAAAAACCCTGAGTTGGCACGTTCTCTCCCCAGCCTGTGTCTTGGCCATCCACATGCCACGGCGGTGCCTTAAATATCAACCCAGCAGCTGCTGACTACAGAAGAAAATATAGAAATTGACTGTTAACATCTTTAAATTGTCTTGGCACAAAATCTGGAAAGATTATCGAGCCCAGTTGAAACCATCCAATTAATCAATCTTTAGGCTTCGTATGCAATTGACCTCTTTTTGGACTTTTAAACAAATGAACCTACCCTCCCACTTTACAACGGGCGTGTGTGTGCATGTGAGAAATTGAACATTTTAATTATTTTTATTTATATAGGATGTTAAATAGAATAACTACTATATTCTTTCTTCAAAACTTAACAGAAAAGATGTCCGTGAGTGTCTTTACAGTGCAGCACTTAAACAGTTAAACTCTCTGATTTGGCAAGTGAATTATTTAAAAAAAACTGTTGTGGTGAACCAACGAGTGGAAAGATAGGGGAGTCATTCTACCACTTCTCACCGAATGGTAACCTGAGGGTCATTTGTCTATATGATCTATTACTTGATCAATTATTTAAGAGGCAAACTACAGACAGGTTTCTGATGACGTAAAGAATATATCACTCACAGGGTGTCAGTTATCCAATTGCTCACCCTCCACAAATAATCCACTCTTCTGAACCTACAATGACAAAGCAGTTGCAGGGTGAATAGAGATTGCATAGTGCACAATTAATTGGTCTGGCTTACTTGAGATATTTTTTGCCAAGTTGGATTGTGGGTGGGTGGTTGGCTATAGAACCAAGGCATTAAATTCTACACACTGCACCTCCATTCTGGGATCGCACCTTGCTCCAACCAGCGAGCATTGGGTCCCAGTAAGATTATTCAAATTACAATATAATAATCTTTTATTGCTGCAAGTAGGCTTACATTAACACTGCAATTAAGTTATTGTGAAAAGCTCTGAGTCGCCACACTCCGGCGCCTGTTCAGGTACACAGAGGGAGAATTCAGAATGTCCAATTCACCTAACAGGGGACCTGTGGGAGGAAACTCACGCAGACACAGGGAGGACATGCAGACTCCGCACAGACAGTGACCCAAGCCGGAATTGAACTTTGGACCCTGGCTCTGTGGAGCGACAGTGCTAACCACTGTGCGTAAAAGTCTATCTGCTGTCAAGTTTCGGCAGGAACAGAAATTAAATAGCAGAGGCTGGAGGATCGCGCTGTAAGCAGATCTCACACACAGGAGAGAGTCTATTATTGTTGCTTCTGTGGAAGTTAAAATACTGCAGACTGGACTGGGAAGAAGAAATCATCCAATAACAGCTCTTAACAGCCAGAATAAGCTTGCAAAAAAATCTTTTTCCATTGATTGCTTTCATTTTTGGAGTCCATTTTCCTGCTGAAATCACTGCATTGTGGGTAGAGCTTAGGTTAAACAAATAAAAATCATGAAGAGCTCACCGCACCACCATTGCAGTCAAGCAATAACCTATGATCAGCTTAAGCCATGGTCACTAAAAAAACAACAACTTAGACCTAAAATAGATCCAAAAGAGCTGGAAGAAACTTACATAACTTCAAAAACTCCAGGTAGCATTAAAAATTCTGAAAAGTGTTAAAACATGGCCACGAAATTTCCAACATTCAATTGAAAGAATGCATCTTCTTTGTTTCAACAATATGTTTAGCTGCGGTCTCTAGATCTTTCTGAATTTGAATGAAGTTCAACTTCAGAATACACCGACTGGAATTTCCTTAGGTAACAATTGATAGAGAACATTGATCAATCCGTAAGTAGATTCAGAGATAAGGGGCATGATTTGACTTCAACTAGCCAACAGGGTAATTGAACTTGTGACAGAATCTATCCCATCGGGAGCGTTTCCAAAAAGACCTCTTGGACTGACCCAAAGGTTACACCATGGAAGCTCTACTACAAAGCCGACAATGTATGAAGCCATACTAATGGGTAGACAGAGTCTACAGGCTATTCGTACTCTGTCTACCATCGTTATAATGCAGGCAAACCAAGTAAGCAGTGTGAGCAATGTAAAGCACGTGACACTAGGGGACATTGGAAGTGCCAGTGCAGACAGAAAAGGCAAAAACAAGTGGTTTTACATCATTAGCCACAAAGAAAAATTATAAATATACAGCCTTCTGAACAACCAAGAACACCAACAGTGTAGATCTACAAAATATCTAGCCACACTATATTGTCCAATGATCAGGATGATCAGACCATCAAACTACAAAGTGACCAGACATTCAGCACTGTGAACATCAAAGAATATATTGGTATCAATAGAAGTTTTTGTCACCATCCAGAATATATGCCCACAAATGCAGGGTCAATGTAACCTATATGCAAAACTGGATATTGGTGTAGGTGCAAACATCATTCAACTCCATATAGGTCCAGTGATTGTAGGTCTACTGATGTGAAAAGACTTGTCTTTGGTCACCATCTGTGGTATCATCAAGACTATGATGAGGACCAGATACCACAAAGAGAACCAATGGAAATTTTGGGCTGGATTCTCCGCACCCCGACGCCGAAATCGCGTTCAGCGACGGGGCCGAGAATCCAGTTTCCCACATGAAATTGGGACCGATCGGGACTGCGAGCTCCACGACAGCTGCCTGCTAGCCCTCTGCAAGGCTGTGAATCTGTAGCCTTTTGACGCCAGTTTTTCTGATACGGAGATTCCAGCCCTGTGTGCTTAGACTGGGAGAAGACTATCCAACTCTGCAGTGCAGAACAGCAGCCAACAGGCACTTTTGAACTGGATGCATATACCCATTCCAAACTTGCAAACTTAATTCTGCGGAACCAT
Organism: Scyliorhinus canicula; assembly: GCF_902713615.1. Taxonomy (NCBI): domain Eukaryota; kingdom Metazoa; phylum Chordata; class Chondrichthyes; order Carcharhiniformes; family Scyliorhinidae; genus Scyliorhinus; species Scyliorhinus canicula. The sequence goes on along the minus strand of NC_052152.1, from coordinate 153,797,783 downwards.
TGCAGAATTGTTATTCAGCAGTCAAGTGCAGAGAAACCTCCACAGTCATCACTCATCGAGAATCCCAGGAGTGTGTGATGTGTTATTTGAAAAACAGAAGAAGATGATAGATGTTCACGACCAGCATGTAGGCTACAAATTACCCAACCTGAACATCGGGCAGAAAGTTTGAGTACAACACCTGCCTGATGGCACCAGGAATTTAGCATAAATCATCAACCTATGCCCAAAGCATAGATTGTACCAAGTATGAATACCAAATGGCATCTCAGTCGAAAAAGGTGCCAAATCAGAACAATACCACAATTTGAAAAACTGGGCGGTCCTATTGCGAATAGAACATGGTCCAAGACACAATACAAACAAAGCATCCGGACCAACATTCTGAAAACATATAGCAGCCGCCTGCAAAGATCACCATAAATATAGCTGGAAAGGTAAGCAAGCCATTGATATGTTTCAAAGGGTTGTAAATTTATTGCTTGGTGTGAAAGTACATTCAGACAGATTGGCCCAAATCTTCTGGTTTTTGTATTGTTGGTGACCAGACTTTGGATCCAAGGTGCTTTTTGGACCCATGGAAGTCCTGATGCACTGAGCTTTATGCAAATTGCCTGAAAAGTTTGAACTTCCAATGGACAATCCCCATGTTCCCAGGAACCCTTTCTTTGTGACTGTGTCCCACTCTGACCTCAAGCCAGACACTTGAACAGTGTGGTGTGATTTACCTGAATAGTTAGCGAGGAAATGTCATTCAGATTAAAACCTAGTCCAACTCTTGGCTAACAACAGAAAGGACCCACTAATTTCACACACTGACCCTTAAACTCTCTCCTGAATTCCCTGACTACTCGCCTGACCCCCAACTACTTTCCTGATCAGCCAGCTACCCCATTAGTTCCTTGAACCCTCGAATACCCTGCTGATCACCCCACTCAAACACCCAACTGTCCCCTGACCTCCTGACAAATCCATGTGTACCCCTAACCCAACTAACCACCCCTCCAACTCCCTGACGAATGCCCAATTCAACCTGACTACCCCTTCCAACCAGAGTTGGCTACCCCAACCAAGCAAGTGCACCCTCACCTAACCTGATTACCCCTCCTAACTCAATATGACTATCCCTTGATCCACTTACCCACTCACCTACTTATGCACCTACCACCTCATCTGTCTGGCATCTCACTAACCTGCCAACCTACCCACTTGGCACCTCACCCACTTGGCACCCCACATAACTTACCAACATACCTCACCAACCCGACCCATAGACCTCACCCACATACCGATCCTAACCCCTATCCTCATTAATCCACTCATCGATTCACCAAAATTCACACTGGACCTTCAAACTTACCATATAGCAGTCCATGTTGTAAAAACTGTTTTTTTCCTGCCTTCACCTGACTTTATTGTGAGTCATTGATGTTCTCCAAAGGATGCTGAGCTCCACATTTATGTGAAAGCTGACGCAGAAGGCCTGGCAAGAAATGCAGTGGAGCATTGAGGTAGGCAAAAGTTCAAGTGGGGTGGAAATCTAACAATGATTGCTGCTCCTCAAAAGACCCGGGCAAATGTTATATTATTTTGTTGTCATGTAAATAGTTTGATTTCTTAAGGGTAAACCTTTGATTTAGGAAAAAGGGGGATGCCGTGGTATGATGTGCATGTACCATTAAGGGTGCATGTCTTAAACTACTGCCAGTAATTATTACCTGGGCAGGTTATGATGTATTCGACCCATTACTTCTAGCCAGTCTTCAAAGAGCAGCATTTGAGGTCAGGATTGTATAAAATAGTCTTCTAGTTAACTCTATCTGTATTTAGTCTCATCTTCAAGTAATGAACCCAAATTATTCCTTCACCAATCATTGTGTATGATTGGTACATTAATGTTGCAAAGAGGTAGAACATAATGACGTCCGCAGGGAAAACATCTTCCTCAAAGAACACCACCCGTTAATATCTAATAAAGCACTCAGATTGACACAGCAGCTCAATAAACCTACTGGAACTTCAAACCCGACAAATAGATGACAGCCCCACCTTTCAATGGCGCACTTCCTGGTTGACTGCAAACATCACCGATGTTTGTGGTATATCTGGATTTCCAGAAAGCCTTTGACAAGGTGCCACACAAAAGGTTGTTGCATAAGATAAAGATGCATGGCATTAAGGGTAAAGTAGTAGCATGGATAGAGGATTGGTTAATTAATAGAAAGCAAAGAGTTGGGATAAATGGGTGTTTCTCTGGTTGGCAATCAGTAGCTAGTGGTGTCCCTCAGGGATCCGTGTTGGGCCCACAATTGTTCACAATTTACATTGATGATTTGGAGTTGGGGACTAAGGGCAATGTGTCCAAGTTTGCAGATGACACTAAGATGAGTGGTAAAGCGAAAAGTGCAGAGGATACTGGAAGTCTGCAGAGGGATTTGGATAGGTTAAGTGAATGGGCTCGGGTCTGGCAGATGGAATACAATGTTGACAAATGTGAGGTTATCCATTTTGGTAGGAATAACAGCAAACGGGATTATTATTTAAACGATAAAATATTAAAGCATGCCGCTGTTCAGAGAGACTTGGGTGTGCTAGTGCATGAGTCACAGAAGGTTGGTTTACAAGTGCAACAGGTGATTAAGAAGGCAAATGGAATTTTGTCCTTCATTGCTAGAGGGATGGAGTTTAAGACTAGGGAGGTTATGTTGCAATTGTATAAGGTGTTAGTGCGGCCACACCTGGAGTATTGTGTTCAGTTTTGGTCTCCTTACTTGAGAAAGGACGTACTGGCGCTGGAGGGTTATGCAGAGGAGATTCACTAGGTTAATCCCAGAGCTGAAGGGGTTGGATTATGAGGAGAGGTTGAGTAGACTGGGACTGTACTCGTTGGAATTTAGAAGGATGAGGGGGGATCTTATAGAAACATTTAAAATTATGAAGGGAATAGATAGGATAGATGCGGGCAGGTTGTTTCCACTGGTGGGTGACAGCAGAACTAGGGGGCATAGCCTCAAAATAAGGGGAAGTAGATTTAGAACTGAGTTTAGGAGGAACTTCTTCACCCAAAGGGTTGTGAATCTATGGAATTCCTTGCCCAGTGAAGCAGTTGAGGCTCCTTCATTACATGTTTTTAAGGTAAAGATAGATAGTTTTTTGAAGAATAAAGGGATTAAGGGTTATGGTGTTCGGGCCGGAAAGTGGAGCTGAGTCCACAAAAGATCAGCCATGATCTCATTGAATGGCGGAGCAGGCTCGAGGGGCCAGATGGCCTACTCCTGCTCCTAGTTCTTATGTTCTTATGTTCTTATCACAACCTGATGACTGACCAGAGTAGTTAAATTGCAGGTTTAAACCTTCCGTGGAAAATCTGGACCATCTCCAACTGCTTACGGATGAGCCAGGGAAGGTGTAGTCATTTGCTCCACATGTGCAAGGTGAGGAACAGCTCATATTTGTAACCGGCTTTCCAAGTGAAACCATCACTGAATATACTGAACTCCTGCCAAGAGAGATCCATTCCTTGTTGCAGCAGGAAGCCAGTGATTAATGAGCAGCATCTGAGACATTGAGTTTAATCTTTTATTGGCACAAGTAGGCTTAGATTAACACTGCAGTAAAGTTATTGTGAAAATCTCCTAGTCGCCACACTCTGGCGCCTGTTCGGGCACACAGGGAGAATTCAAAATGTCCAATTTAGCTGACAGCACATCTTTCGGGACTTGTGGGAGGAAACTGGAGCACCCGGAGGAAACCCATGCAGACATGGGGAGAGCTTGCAGACTTCACGCAGACAGTGCCCAAGCAGGGAATCGAACATGGGACCCTGGAGCTGTGAAGCAACAGTGCTAACCACTGTGCTACCATGCTGCCCAAGAGCACTTTATGGTATAAACTCCGTGCATTGGAGCAGCGGGCTTTGCAATGGTGTCTGAATAAAGAGGGTCCGTGAGCTACAGCTTATGTGGACTAGGCCAACAAAAGTTTCAAGGATACCAGGTTTACATTGCACATGGATCCAATAGTTCATTTGTTCAATGGTTGGCAGAGTCATGGAAGAGGAGCAGAATGATGACTAGCGTAGGCAGATGTTGAAATATGATGCCATGAAACCTTAAGGACTACTGTCAATCATTACTACCTCATCAGGATTTGATGTAGTCATCCCATTTTTTTATGGTCAGACTATAAGCAGCATGACGAGGAGTAAAATTTGTATACAATAGCATTCTAGTTAATTTTATCTACACATAGCCTTATCTTAAAATAAAGAATCTACCTTCTTTTCACCAATCCTTGTGTATGATTGATATGCTTACGTTGAAGAGAAGAAGAATGTACGATGATGGCAGGTTGGCAGCACAGTTTTTGAAGATTAGACTGCAAAAAAACATGCCTCAACCCTTTCATATCAAGAAGTAAAGAGCCGGTGTGAAAATGAATCAAGCTTCACCATTTGTCAGGATTCTGCAACTTTGTAGAAATTCCACACATACTGTACCTTCATTTTGGGATCTTACATTGATCAGGTCTTAGTAAGACTGTTCACATCTAGAAGAGCTTAATTAGTAAAAGTCTAACTGCTGAAAAGTTAAGCAAGAACAGAACTTATAAAGCAGACTACAGACTGCAGGGTTCTGGCGTAAAGTCAAATCCCACAGTCAAGCGATTTCATTAATACTGAAGCTAAAAACGGGCTAAAAACTTGCTCCATTGTAACCCACTCATGACCAATAGGGTTGAAGCAATTAATCTCCCCGGACCCTGGTTGAGTATGAATTATCCCACCAAGGGGCGGGGAGCTCATGGACAGTCTATTAGCCTTTGATATAAACATTGGCCAGCTGGGATATGAATTGTATTGTACATATTATTACTTTGCGAGAAAACTAGTTTCTCTTTATCCACTTGCCTCGGGCTCATCTGTGGTCACTAAAAGCTCCAACAGCCAGAGGAAGACTGTAATAAAGCCTTTTTCACCGTTTGCTTTCAGTTTGAAGTCCTGCAGCCATTTTCCTGCCACTATCACTGCTTTATGGATAGAACTTAGAGACAAATTGGAAAAATGGGAAAGAGCTCAACATTGCCAACATTTCAGTCAAGCAATAGTCTATGATCAGCTAAGGCAGTGGCCATTAAAGGTACTGCAACTGAGCTACATTCACTCTAAAAGAACTGGAGGAAACTTGCATATCTATCAAAAGCTCCAGATGGCACAGAAAATGCTTCAAAATGCAAAAAGATGACCAGCAAATTTCCAACATTCAATTGGAAAGCAACTGATCACCGATATGAATTTACTTTGTTCTGACAATGGGCGACATGGTAGCACAGGTTCGATTCCCACTTGGGTCACTGTCTGTACGGAGTCTGCATGTTCTCCCCATGTCTGTATGGGTTTCCTCCGGGTGCTCTGGTTTCCTCCCACAGTCCAAAGATGTGCAGGTTAGGTGGATTGGCCATGATAAATTGCTCTTAGTGTCCAAAAAACCATTATGGGCTATGGGGATAAAGTGGAGGTGCAGGCTTAGGTCGGGTGCATTTTCCAAGGGCAGGTGCAGACTCGATGGGCCAAATGGCCTCCTTCTGGACTGTAAATTCTATGATTCTATGACAACACATTGAACTTTGTTTTCCAGATCTCAATATTTACAAACCAGAATAAACGAACAATTAAAATTGAAATTGTTTTAGGGAATGAAGGTATCCATACACTAAGCACATCAGCTTTGATCATCTGAAAAATCCAAACAAATATGGTCAACCACCCAAAGATTAATTATGAGTGAAACTCAACTTTGAGGGGTCGTATAGTGGAACAATGCTTAGCACTGCTGCCTCACAGCTCCAAGGACCTGGGTTCGATTCCAGCCTCGGTGACTGTGTGGAGTTTACATTTTCTCCCCGTGTCTGTGTGGGTTTCCTTCAGGCGCTCTGGTTTCCTCCCACAGTCCAAAGATTTGCAGGTGGATTGGCCATGCCATATTGCCCCTTTGTGTCCAAAAGGTTAGGTGGCGTCACTGGGTTATGGCGTTAGGGTAACTGTGTGGGCATAAGTAGGGTGCTCTTTCCAAGGGCCGGTGCAGACTCGATGGGCCAAATGGCCTCCTTTTGCACTGTCAATTCTATGATTCAATGATAACTTCTGGAATTCAATTCCTCAAGGCAGCAACTGACAGAAATCATTGCTCAATTCATAATTAGATACAGAGAGAAGGGGTGTGATTCTGACTTTGTGGAAGCAGAGCTAGTTGTCAGAACGATTGAGCTCATGGTAGTGTCTACCAGACTGAAAGTTTTCCAAAAAGACTGTGGACCAAGCCAAAGGTTATACCTTGAAGCCCTACTACAAAGCAGCAATAAGTACGATACCACACTATTGAATAGACAGTGCCTACAGGCTATGAATAATTCATACACCATTGTCACAATAGCCAATAAAGACAAGCCTACTAAACAATGCAAGCACCAAATATTCACTTGCTCTAGTTTTCATCCAAAACAATGTACCCTCTCTTTTCTACTTAAAAGAAATTGCGTACTCATTCCATGATTTTCTTGTGTTTGGCCATGGAAGGAAAGGAACCTCAGTGGGATCAATTCTCAATCTGAGTCATATTTCACACCTTTTCACCAAATCTTCAATATCTCTTTTGATAACGTCTTGCTATTCTTTTCATACAGAATATCCCTGTGTGCCCTTTAGAAAGTTTCTCTCTCTAAATCTAGGTGGAATAACAGTTCTTAAACCTATGGGAGACAGCCTTGAATAACACCCAGTTCAAAATTACACCCAGTGTCTTTATCTATGTGAAATACTGCTATTCTCATCATCAACCTTTAGATAGGCCATTCTTGACAATAAATGAGCGCTTTACTGAGCATCACTTCCTTGCAAGTTTCTTCACTAATTTCCGTGGCAGTCTCTGGCATCTGGAATCCCGCAATTCTCCCACGCCGCGTGGGGAGCGGAGAATTCCGCCCCAGGTGTGGCCTCACAAACACCTTATACAATTGCAGCATAACCTCCCTAGTCTTAAACTCCATCCCTCCAGCAATGAAGGACAAAACTCCATTTGCCTTCTTAATCACCTGTTGCACCTGTAAACCAACATTTTGCGACTCATGCACTAGCACACCCAGGTCTCTCTGCACAACGGCATGTTTTAATATTTTGTCATTTAAATAATAATCCCTTTTGCTGTTATTCCTAGCAAAATGGATAACCTCACATATTTCAACATTGTATTCCATCTGCCAGACCCTAGCCCATTCACCTAACCTATCGAAATCCCTCTGCAGACTTCCGGTATCCTCGGCACTTTTTGCTTTACCACTCACCTTAGTGTCGTCTGCAAATCTGGACACATTGCACTTGGTCCCCAACTCCAAATCATGTAAATTGTGAACTATTGTGGGCCCAACACTGATTCCTGAGGGACACCACTAGCTACTGATTGCCAACCAGAGAAACACCCATTAATCTCCATTCTTTGCTTTCTATTAATTAAACAATCCTCTATCCATGCTACTACTTTACCCTTAACGCCATGCATCAGTGTCTTGTGCAGCAATCTTTTGTGTGGCATCTTGTCAAAAGCTTTCTGGAAATCCAGATATACCACATCCATTGGCTCCCCGTTATCTACTGCACTGGTAATGTCCTCAAAAAATTCCACTAAATTAGTTAGGCACGACCTGCCCTTTCTGAACCCATGCTGCGTCTGCCCAATGGGACATTTTTCATCCACATGCTTCGCTATTTTTTCCTTGATGATAGATTCCAGCATCTTCCCTACTACTTAAGTTAAGCTACCTGGCCTATAATTATCCGCTTTCTGCCTATCTCCTTTTTTAAACAGTGGTGTCACGTTTGCTATTTTCCAATCCGCCGGGACCACCCCCGAGTCTAGTGAATTTTGGTAAATTATCACGAGTGTATTTGCAATTTCCCTAGCCATCCCTTTTAGCACTCTGGGATGCATTCCATCAGGGCCAGGAAACTTGTCTATCTTTAGCTCCATTAGCTTGCTCATCACTACTTCCTTAGTTATAAAAATCATTTCAAGGTCTTCACCTGTCATGGCCTCATTTCCATCAGTCACTGGCATGTTATTTGTGTCTTCCACTGTGAAGACTGACCAAAAAAACCTGTTCAGTTCCTCAGCCATTTCTTCATCTCCCATTATTAAATCTCCCTTCTCATCCTCTAAAGGACCAATATTTACCTCAGCCATTCTTTTTTGTTTTATATATTTGTAGAAACTTTTTTTTATCTGATTTTATATTCTGAGCAAGTTTCCTCTCATAGTCTATCTTACTCTTCTTTATAGCTTTTTTAGTAGCTTTCTGTTGCCCCCCTAATTCACCCTGCAGTTTGAGACGAAGAAGCTGGAATCAAATGTAATGGTATTACAATTAAATAAAGGTAACCACAAAGACATGAGGCTAGAGTTGATTTTAAAGGGAGCCTTGCAGGGAAGATGGTGGAACAGCAATGGCAGGGGTTTTGGGGGGGTTATTCGGGAGGCAGAACAGATATTCATCCCAAGGAGGAGGGAACGTGCTCAGGGGAGGGTGTGACAACCATGGCTGACAAGGAAAGTCAGAGAAAGCATAAAAGCAAAAGGAAAAGCAATATAATGTGATGAGGATTAGTGGGAAGCCAGAGAATTGGGAAGCCTTTAAAATTGGGAAGCCTTTAAAAGCAAGCAGAGGACAACTAAAAAAACAATAAGGAGGGAGAAGATGAAATAAGAGTGTAAGCTAGCTAGTAATATAAAAGAAGATTGCATGACCTTTTTTTCGATATGTAAAAGGTAAGAGAGAGGCAACAATGGACATTAGACCACTGGAAAATGAGCGTGGTGTAGTAGTAAAGAAATGGCAGAGAAACTGAACAGGTATTTTGAATTAGTTTTCATGGTGGAAGACACCAGTAGCATACCAGAACTTCAAGAGAGTCAGGGGGCCAAGGTGAGTGTTGTGGCCATCACTAAGGAGAAGGTTCTGGGAATCTGAAAGGTCTGAAGATGAATAAATTTATAAGTTTGCTAATGACACAACCATAGTGGGTCAGATCTCGAACAACAATGAGTCAGAGTACAGGAGGAGGATAGAGACCCTAGTGGCTTGGTGAAACCACAACAATCTCTCCCTCAATGTCAATAAAACTAAAAAGCTGGTCATTGACTTCAGGAAACAAAGTATCATACACACCCCTGTCTGCATCAACGGTGCTGAGGTGGAGATCATAGCATTTACAGTGCAGAAGGAGGCCATTTGGCCCATCGAGTCTGCACTGGCTCTTGGAAAGAGCACCCTACCCAAGCCCACACTCCCACCCTATCCCCATAATCCAGGAATCCCACCCAACACTAAGGGCAATTTTGGACACTAAGGGCAATTTAGCATGGCCAATCTACCTAACCTGCACACCTTTGGACTGTGGGAGGAAACTGGAGCGGCTGGAGGAAACCCACGCACACACGGGGAGAACGTGCAGACTCCGCACAGACAGTGACCCAAGCCGGGAATCGAACCTGGGACCCTGGAGCTGTGAAGCAATTGTGCTAACCACTATGTGGGTGGACCAACAATCTGTCCTGGTCCACCCACATCGATGCTGCGACCAAGAAAGTGCAACAGCACCTTTACGTCCTCAGGAAACTAAGGACATTTGGCATGTCCGCATTGACTCATACCATTTTACACAGATGCACCAGAGAAAGCATCCTATCTGGTTGCATCGCAGCCTGGAATGGAAACTGCTCCACCCAAGACCATAACAAAATACAGAGAGTCGTGAACACAGCCCAGTCCATCATGCAAGCCTGCATCCCATCCATTGACTCTGTCTATACCTCCCGCTGCCTTGGGAAAGCGGGGCAGCATAATCAAAGACCCCTCCCACCTAGGTTATTCTCTCTTCCAGCTTCTTCCATCGGGCAGGAGACACAAAAGTCTGAGAACACGCACTAACAGGTTCAAAAATAGCTTCTTCCTCACTGTTACCAGACTCCTAAATAACCCTCTTAAGGATTGAACTAATCTCTCCACACAGCTTCTCTATTGAATAGTACTGCACTCCAGACTCTCACCGATACCTGTGCATTTATACCTGTCTTTACATTGTGCATTTATGTATGTCCTATGCTTTTACATGTATGGAACGATTTTTCTAGACTGTACACAGGAAAATACTTTTCACTGTACCTCGGTACGTGTGACAATAAATCCCAATCCAAATCCAAATCACCCGAACTGGATGGATTACATCCTAGGGTTCTGAAGGAGATAGTTCAGCACATTGTGGAGGCCTTGATGGTGCTCTTTCAGGACTGGAGTCATGGAGGGTCCCAGTGGACTTAAAAATGACTAATGTAACACTCCTGTTTAAGAAATGAGGGAAGCAGAAAATGGTAAATTTTCAGCTGCTTAGCCTGACTTTGGTAGTTGGTAAGCTTTTAGCGTCCATCATTAAGGATGAGAGTGCGGAGTACGTGACACTGCATCGTAAAATATGGCTGAGTCAGCATGGCTTTGTCAAGTGGAGGTCATACCTGGGGCAGGATTCTCCGACCCCACGCAGGGTCGGAGAATCGGCCGGCGGCGGCGTTATTTCCGCTCCCGCAGGGTTTTTAAATCTCCCACCGGCCAAAAACTGGCGTTGAGCAAATCCCGCCGGCAGCCTCTGAAAACAGCTGGCGCCGGCGGGATTTCATTTTTTTTTTAGTGTCCACAAATCTCCGGCCCGGATGGGCCGAAGTCCCGCCGACGTGGCCACGGGTCACGTCGGCGAAAATCAGTTGCTTTAAAACGTCGTCAACCATTGATGATGGTTGACGCCGTTCAGTGTCGGGGGGGGTGGGTTGCGGCATCGGGGGGGGGGGGGTGGGTGGGTTGCGGCATCGGGGGGGAGGTGGGTTGCGGCATTGGGGGGGGTTGCGGCATGGGGGGGGGTTGCGGCATGGGGGGGGGTTGCGGCATCGGGGGGGGTGGGTTGCGGCATCAGGGGGGGGTTTGGGGGCAGCGGCGTGCAGAGAGGGGGGGCGACGGATGCCCGGGGCCAACACACCGTCGCCCCCCCCTCTGTACGCCGCTGCCCCCTACCCCAACCACCCCCCCTCACCACCCCTACCTCCCTCCAACGCCCCTACCCCCCTCCCCACCACCCCTGCCCCCCTCCCCACCACCCCTACCCCCCCTCCCCACCACCCCTATCCCCCTCCAACGCTGCCCCCCATCTCTCGCAACGCCGCAACCCCCCACCCTCAACGCCGCAACCCCTCCTCATCGCCGGGTCCCCCCCCCCCTCAACGCCGGTACCCACACATCCCCCTCTCTCCTCCTCCCCCCTTCCTTCCTCCGTTAGTGGGGGGGGTGCGGCATTGGAGTGGGGTAGGGGTGGTGAAGGGGGTAGGGGTGGTGAGGGGAGGGGGTTGGGGTAGGGGCAGCGGCGTGCAGAGGGGGGGCGACGGTGTGTTGGCCCCGGGCATCCGTCGCCCCCCTCTCTGCCCCTGCCGCTGCCCCTACCCCAACCCCCCCCTTCACCACCCCTACCCCCCTCCAACGCCGCACCCCCCACCCCCCACTAACGCCGCACCCCCCCACCCCACTAATGAGGAAGGAAGGGGGAGGAGGAAGGAAGGGGGAGGAGGAAGGAGGGGGGGGTGTGGGTACCGGCCTTCAGAGGGAGGGGGGGTGTGGGTACCGGCCTTCAGAGGGAGGGGGACGGGGTGTGGGTACCGGCGTTGAGGGGGGGGGGGACCCGGCGTTGAGAGGGGGGGTTGCGGCATTGCGAGAGATGGGGGGGCGGCGTTGGAAGGGGGTAGGGGGGGCGGCGTTGGAGGGGGGTGGGGGGGCGGCGTTGGAGGGAGGTAGGGGTGGTGAGGGGGGGTGGTTGGGGTAGGGGGTAGCGGCGTACAGAGGGGGGGGCGACGGTGCATTGGCCCCGGGCATCCGTCGCCCCCCCTCTCTGCACGCCGCTGCCCCCTACCCCCCCCCCCAATGCCGGGTCGCTCTTCTACCCACCCCCCCTCCCCATGCCGGGTCGCTCTTCTCTCCCCCCCCCATGCCGGGTCGCTCTTCTCCCCCCCACCCCCCACCCCCACCCATGCCGGGTCGCTCTTCTCCCCCCCCCCCCCATGCCGGGTCGCTCTTCTCCCCCCCCCCCCCCCCATGCCGGGTGGCTCTTCTCCCCCCCCCCCCCCATGCCGGGTCGCTCTTCTCCCCTCCCCCCCCCATGCCGGGTCGCTCTTCTCCCCCCCCCCCCCCACCCCCACCCCCACCCACCCCCATGCCGGGTCGCTCTTCTCCCCCCCACCCCACTGGGTCTCTCTCTCTCCCCACCACACAAACGCCGGGACTCGCCACTTCCGCAGCGGGTGAAACTGACGCCTATCGCGTCAGTCCGCTGCTGGCCCTTCCGGGAACGGAGATTGCCAGCTTAAAAGAAGGCCCGGACGCCGGAGTCATGCACACCGCTTTTTCCCGCCGGAAATGGGCGTCACGTCGGTCCGCGGAGATTTCCGCCCCTGATAAATCTGTTGGAATTCCTTGAAGAGGTAATTGGGAACTTAGACAAAGGAGAGCTAGTGGACATGACCTATTTGGATTTCCAGAAGGCCTTTGACAAGGTGCCATGCAGGAGGCTGCTAAATAAGATAAGAGCCAATGATGTTAGGGACAAGGCACTAGCATAGATAGAAGATTGGCTGACTGGTAGAAGGCAGAGAGTGGGATAAAGGAGTCATTTTCAGGATGGCAGCCGGTGACTAGTGGTGCTCCGCAGGGGTTAGTGTTGGGGCCTCAGCTATTCACAATATATATTAATGATCTGGAAGAAGGAACTGAGGGCTAAGTTTTCAGAAGATACAAAGATATGTAGAGGGATAAGTAGTGTTAAGGAAGCGGGGAGGCTGCAGAAGGACTTGGAAGGCTAGGGGAGTGGGCAAAGAAGTGCCAGGTGGAATACAATGCGGAAGATTGTGACTTCATGCACTATGGTAGGAAGAATAGAGGCATGGATTTGTTTCTAAATGTTGAAAGGCTTCGGAAATCTAAAGCACAAAGGGACTTAGAAGTCCCAGTTTAGGATTCTCTTAAGGTTAACATGCGGGTTCAGTTGGCAGTTATGAAGGCAAATGCGATGTTAACATTTATGTTGAGAGGGCTGGAATACAAGAGCAGGGAAGTACTGAGTTTTTTTTTCGATCTTGGGACGTGGGCATCGCACGCTGTGCCAGCATTTATTTCATTTCATTATTGCCATCCCTAATTGCCCTTGAGGAGCAGTTAAGCGTCAACCACATTGCTGTGGGTCTGGAGTCACATATAGGCTAGATCAGGACATTAGTGAAGCAGATGGATTTCTACAACATTTGACAATGGTTTCATGCTCATCATTAGACTTTTAATTCCAGATTTTTTATTGAATTCAAATTTTACCATCTGCAGTGGCGGGATTTGAACCTGGGACCAGTACCTTTGAACCAGGAGACCAGAGCAGTACTCTGGGTCTCCTGATTACTAGTCCAGTGAAAATACCACTATGCCACCATCGTCCTGGCTGTATAAGGCTCTGGTCAGACTTCATTTGGAATATTGTGAGACGTTTTGGGCCCCATATCTAAGCAAAGATGTTCTGGCCTTGGAGGGGGTCCAGAGGAGGTTCACAAGAATGCAAAGGTAAGGTAAAGTTGCCATATTCCTAGATGACCATCGTCTGTTTTCCCCTTGGAGGGGTAGAGCTGACTTGCGGTAATTTAACCTGAGGATTAGCACACCTCAGGTGAGGGGCAAGGTTGAGAAGGCGGAGCCGTCATGAATAACCTCAACCGTTACTGGAAGTGAACCCGCACTGCTGGTCATGCTCTGCATCATGGATTAGCTGTCTAGCCAAGTTAGCTAAGCCGACTCCCCCCCCCCAGCCGGAATGATCCTGGGAATGAAGGACTTGTCATATGAGGAACAGTTGAGGACACTGGGTCTGTACTCGATGGAGTTCAGAAGGATGAAGTGGGATCTCATTGAAACGTGCAGAATACTGAGATGCAAAGATAGAATGGACGTGGACATTTTCCCACTAGTCGGAGAGACTAGAACCTGAGGGCACTGCCTCAGACTGAAGGGACAATCCTTTGAAACTTAGGTGAGGAGGAATTTCTTCAGACAGAGCGTGGTGAATCTGTGGAACTCATTGCTGCAAAAGGCTGTGGAGGCCAAATCACTGAGTGTCTTTAAGAAAGAGTTAGATAGTTTCTTGATTAATAAGGAGGTCAGGGGGTTACAGGGAATGGGGATGAGAAACATCTCAACCATAATCATTTAAAAAAATAAATTTAGATTACCCAATTATTTTTTCCAATTAAGGGGCAATTTAGTGTGGCCAATCCACCTACTCTGCATATTTTTGGGTTATGGGGGCGAAACCCACGCAAACACGGGGAGAATGTGCAAACTCCACACTGTCAGTGACCCATCTCAGCCATAATCATGAGCAGACCCAATAGGCCGAATGGTCAGATTCTGCTCCTGTATCTTATGCTTTATAGTCATCTCAGAAGCAATGTACTCCTTTCATCCCATTCATTATCTGAGCCATGATGCTCTGGAACACTACAGAAGTAGTAGACACTTCAAAAGCTAAACTTTTGCACTGGTACAGCCCTTTGTGTTTATGAATGGTACACAGTTAGACCCATAGAATTCCTACAGTACAGAAAGAGGCCATTCGGCCCATCGAGTTTGCACAAACCCTCTGAAAGTGCACTCTATCTAGGCCCACTCCTGCGACCTATCACTGTAACCCCATAACCCCATCTAGGACACTTCTGGTGAGAAAAGCAGTGTGAATCCCACCAATGGCTTTGGCGGGATGTCTTGTGGAATTTTGAACCTCTTTGCCAAATAAAAGTGAGTGGGCATGGTTTACGACATCACATTGGCAGTGTGAAGCCTCTAAGAGCCGGGAACCGACTCCAAAGAGATCAGGTCGCCACCTTTAAATAGAGCCCTGACCTGCTCCCTCACCCCCGTCCACCACAAATATACTCACAACCCCCCATCAGAGATTCCCACTGGAGTCCGCTCCTGACACGGCCCCCTGGCACAGGTTGGCATCGCCAGGTAGGCACTGCCAAGTTGTTACTGTTGCCCTACCAACCTGGCAATGATAACTTGACAGTGCCAACCTGTCAGTGCCAATCTGTGCCAGGGCACTGCCCGGACATGTCCCTCTACCCCCTCTCCACGGGGGCTATATGTACCTCTGTTCCCCCGGAACGATCTCCTTGACTACCTCACGCCTTGCCAAACCTGTTGTAAATTGAGTCAGCGTGACATCATGCTGGTGCCCGTGATGAGGGGAAGGCTTGCAGAGAGTGCTTGCTAATCACATGCTAATATATTAAACTGGTGTTTACAGGCTCCTGCGGTGTGATGTTGACAGTGGGGGATTCAACTATGGTAATGCCATTGAATGTCAAGGGGCGATGGTTAGCTTCTTTCTTGCTGGAGATGGTCATTGTCTGGTACTGCATTACTTTTTTTTTATAAATGTTTTTATTCAGTTTTCATATTTTATATTGAACAAATTACAAATTGTTAGGAGAGAAAAAAAAACAAACACGCAAAAATTAACATACATATTTACAGGTAAGCATCTTCGTAGTAGTAACTGCGCCCGCCCCCCCCCCCCCCCCCCCCCCCCTCAACATGTTTATTTAGTTTGGTTTTGGGCCTTAGCTAGCCATCGAACCCCCGTACCGAACCTGTAGCCCCCCCCCCCTCCCGCTACCTTCCCCCGACTATTCTTCCTCTTGTACATTGGCCACAAATAGGTCCCGGAACAGTTGCATGAATGGCTCCCACGTTCTGTGGAAGCCGTCGTCCGACCCTCGGATGGCAAATTTGATTTTCTCCATTTGGAGAGATTCCGAGAGGTCGGACAGCCAGTCCGCAGCTCTGGGCGGTGCTGCTGACCGCCAGCCAAACAGGATTCTACGGCGGGCGATCAGGGAGGCAAAGGCAAGGGCGTCCGCCCTCCTCCCCAGGAATAGATCTGGCTGTTCTGAAACCCCGAAGACCGCCACTATCGGGCATGGCTCCACCCTCACTCCCACCACTTTGGACATAACCTCGAAGAAGGCTGTCCAGTACTCCACGAGTCTGGGGCAAGACCAGAACATGTGGGCGTGGTTGGCCGGGCCTCTTTGGCACCGTTCACATCTGTCTTCCACCTCCGGGAAGAACCTACTCATACAGGTTCTTGTTAAGTGGGCTCTATGTACCACTTTTAGTTGCGTCAGGCTGAGCCTTGCGCACGTGGAGGTGGAGTTGACCCTATGCAGTGCTTCGCTCCAGAGCCCCCACCCTATCTCCATCCCCAGGTCGTCCTCCCATTTCCTTCTTGTTGCGTCCAGTACGGTGTCGTCCCTATCTACCAGTCGGTCATACATGTCACTACAGTTCCCTTTCTCTAGGATACTTGCGTCCAGTAGGTCTTCCAGTAGTGTCTGTCGTGGCGGTTGTGGGTACGTCCTTGTCTCCTTTCGTAGGAAGTTTTTGAGCTGCAGGTACCGTAGCTCGTTCCCCCCAGCTAGCTGAAATTTCTCTGTCAGTTCGTCCAGTGTTGCGATCCTGTCGTCCGTGTATTGGTCCCTGACTGTCAGTGTCCCCCCGTCCTGCCTCCACCTTTTGAAGGTGGCGTCAGTCAGTGCTGGTGTGAACCTATGGTTGTTGCAGATGGGAGCCCTGTTCGACATTTTGGTCAGGCCAAGTTGCTGCCGCAGTTGGTTCCAGGATTGGAGGGTGGCTGTCACCACTGGGCTGCTGGAGTGTTTTTTGGGTGGGGATGGGAGTGCTGCCGTGGCGAGGGCCCGGAGGGAGGTTCCCATGCAGGAGGCCTCCTCCGCACGCACCCACTCAGCTTCTGGCTCCTGGATCCATCCCCTTACTCGCTCGGCTGTTGCTGCCCAGTGGTAGAATTGTAGATTCGGGAGGGCTAGCCCTCCCCTGGTTTTTGGTTTTTGTAAGACCTTCTTTGGGATCCTAGCATTTTTACCCCCCCATACGAACGCCATGATGAGTTTGTCCAGCGCTTTGAAAAAGGCCTTGGGGATGTAGATCGGAATGGATCTAAACAGGAAGAGGAACCTGGGCAGTACGTTCATTTTGATCGTCTGAACTCTCCCCGCGAGGGAGAGCGGGAGTGTGTTCCATCTTTGCAGGTCCTTTTTAACTTCCTCCGTCAGGCTGGTGAGGTTCCATTTGTGGATCCCTTTCCAGTCATGGGCTATTTGGATCCCCAGGTAGCGGAATTTATGTCGGGCTTGATTGAACGGCAGCCCCTTTAGTGCTGCCCCCCCCCCCCCCCCCCCCCCCCCTTGCGGGTGTACTGGGAAGATCTCACTTTTGCTCATGTTGAGTTTGTAGCCCGAGAAGGCTCCAAACTCTTTCAGGAGCGCGATGATTCCGTCCATGCTGCTTTGTGGGTCCGAGATATAGAGGAGCAGATCATCCGCATAGAGTGAGACTCTGTGCTCTCTACCTCCCCTTCGGATCCCCCTCCAATTTTTTGCTGCCCTGAGCGCGATTGCTAGCGGTTCAATTGCTAGTGCGAACAGCAGCGGGGACAGTGGGCATCCTTGTCTGGTGCCCCTGTGCAGCTGGAAGTATTGGGAGTTGGTATTGTTGGTCTGTACACTCGCCATGGGAGCGTTGTACAGGAGCTTTACCCAAGCGGTGAACCCTGTTCCAAGCCCGAACCGCTCCAGTACCTCTATGAGGTATTTCCACTCGACTCTGTCGAAGGCCTTTTCTGCGTCCAGGGAGACGATCACCTCTTGTGTTCTCTCCCCGGAGGGGGTCATTATCACGTTCAGCAGGCGCCTGATGTTCGCGGTAAGCTGTCTACCTTTGACAAAGCCCGTCTGGTCCTCTGTGACCACCTCAGGTACACAGTCTTCTAGCCTCTTGGCTAGGATTTTGGCCAGTATTTTGGCGTCTGCATTCAGCAGAGATATGGGTCTGTATGACCCACATTCCGTTGGGTCTTTGTCTTTCTTAGGTATCAGCGAGATTGAGGCCTGTGCTAACGTGGGTGGCAACGTGCCCCTAACTAGCGAGTCTGTGAACATCTCCCGCAGGTGCGGGGCCAGCGCTGTCGCAAATTTTTTGTAGAAGTCCGCCGGGAATCCGTCCGGTCCCGGCGCCTTCCCCGCCTGCATGGAGCTAATGCTGTCCATGATCTCTCCCAGTGCTAGTGGTGCTTCCAGATCCCGTTTTCTGCCCTCTCCCACAACTGGTATGTCCAGTCCGTCAAGAAACCGGTTCATCCCAGCCTTCCCCGTTGGGGGCTCTGAGGTGTACAGCTCTTGGTAGAAGGCCTTGAAGGTTTTGTTAATCCTCTCTGGTTCTGTTTCCAACGTGCCTCTGGTATCTCTGATTTGCGCAATTTCTCTGCTGGCTGCCTGCTTTCTCAGCTGGTGGGTCAACAGGCGGCTGGCTTTGTCTCCGTGTTCGTATAGGGCCCCGCGTGCCTGGCGGAGTTGGTGTACTGCTTTCCTGGTGGAGAGCAGGTCAAAGTTCCTTTGTAATTCTTTCCTCTCCGCCAGGAGTTCTACGGTCAGGGCCTCGGAGTATTTATGGTCTACCTCCAGTATGGAGTCGACCAGCTTCTGCCTAGCCACCCTTTCCTCCCTATCTCTTTGCGCTTTGTAGGCTATGATTTCCCCTCTTAGTACGGCCTTAAGCGCTTCCCAGAACGTGGAGGGTGAGACCTCCCCGTTTTGGTTGATCTCAGTGTACTCCGCTATGGCCTGCGCTATCCTTTCGCTGAAGGCCTTGTCAGCTAGTAAGGCACCGTCCAACCTCCATTTGGGGCGCTGGGCCCTTCCCGTCTCTAGCCGCACATCCATGTAGTGTGGAGCGTGGTCTGATATCACAATTGCGGAGTATTCCACCTTGTCTATCTCTGGAAGCACCGTTTTCCCCACCACAAAGAAGTCAATTCTGGTGTACACGTTGTGTACTGGGGAGAAGAAAGAGAATTCTTTCTCCCCCGGGTGGGCGAATCTCCAGGGGTCTACTGCTCCCATCTGCTCCATATAGTGACTGAGTTCCCTTGCCATGTTTGAGGTTTTCCCCGTTCTGGGGTTTGATCTGTCCGTCGTTGGGTCCTGTACACAGTTGAAGTCCCCCCCCATGATTAGTCGGTGCGTCGCTATGTCCGGGATTTCTGCCATGGTCTTTTGGATGAAGCTCGTGTCGTCCCAGTTGGACGCGTACACGTTAACTAGAACTACCGGTGCCCCATCCAGGGCCCCGCTGACCATGACATACCGTCCCCCTGGGTCCGTAACCGTCTTTGTCGCCCTAAACATTGTCCTCTTGCCAATCAGGATCGCCACCCCCCTGGCCCTTGCCCCATAACAGGAATGATAGGTTTGTCCCACCCAGCCCTTTCTTACCCGCAGTTGGTCCTGCTCCCTCAAGTGCGTCTCTTGGAGGAAGACTATGTCGGCCCTCATGTTTCTAAGGTGGGTGAGGACTCTAGATCTCTTCACTGGGCCGTTAAGTCCCCTTACGTTCCAGGTGACTATTCTGGTGGGGGGCTTCTGCCCCCTTGCTCCTGTGGGGTTAACCATATTTGTCCGGTGGACGCGCCCCTGCCCTCTGGGGTTTCCCTTTGTTAGGGGGCCGTCCAGGATGTCCACTATCACTGCTCTCCCCATGCGGTCGGGTCCCTGCGCTCCGGGGTTCCCCCTTGTCCCGGGGACACCCGCCATGGCCGTCCACTGTGTGTCCGCCACGCGGGTAGTCCCCTGCACTCCGGGGGGCCCCTTCACCCACAGACCGTACTGGGTGGGTGCTTGCAGCAGTTCCCTGTTTCGAGCCCTTGTCTGTGGCACTTTGTGGCCCTATTCCCTTTCTGGCCTCTTTTGTCCCTTCGTCCCTGCATTTCCCCTCCCTGGTCTCTCGCTCCCCGAGTGCCCCCCCCCCGCTCTATCCCTTTCGGGGATACCCCTGTATACCCCTCCATTGCCCCTCTCTCCCCCATTCCTGTCCCCATTTGCTCTCCCACCTTTGATGGGTGATCCCCCCCCTCCCCTGCCTGGCGCCTTCCCCCCTGTTGGGGGTGCGCTGCGGCCCTGCTCTGTTGCGCTCCCCCTTCGCTAGCTTTCCTGCTAGCACGGTGGCTCCCCTCTCGGAGGTTGCTGTCCCGCTTCCCCTCTCCCCTCTCCAGTACTCCCGTTCCCTCGTGCCGGGGCCTGGCCTCCCACCTGGAGCGGGCCCTTGGGCATTGGGTTGTTTTTCGTTCTGGGTGTTCCTGCCAGGGGGGAGGGGGCTGGCTTTGCCTCGCCCCTCCCCACCCCCCCGTCGGCATGACGTATCTCCTTGCCATGGGCCCCTCGTCCCTACTTCCCATGGCGTATTTCCAGCCCGTGCTCCTCGACGAATCTATTCGCCTCGGCAGGGGCTGTAAAGAAATATTCCTTGTGTTGGTATGTGACCCAGAGTTTTGCTGGGTACAGCATACCAAAACGTACTTTGTTCTTATAGAGAGCTGCTTTCGCTCTGTTGAACTCCGCCCGTCTCTTAGCTATGTCCGCTCCAAAATCCTCGTAGATTCGGATGGCGTGCCCGTCCCAATTGCAGGCTCTATTCTCCTTGGCCCAGCGCAGGATTGTCTCCCTATCCCGGTACCGGTGCAGTCTGGCTATAACTGCTCTCGGTTTTTTCCCCTTCCTTGGGCTTCGGGCGCAGTGACCGATGAGCTCTGTCCATTTCCGGTGGGGTGGGAAAAGTTTCCCGCCCCACTATGGAGCCCAGCATCGCAGCCACGAATGTTGTGGGATTTCTACCCTCTATCCCCTCTGGCAGGCCCACTATCTTAATATTTTGCCTTCTCGAGCTGATCTCCTGGTCGTCTACCCTGCCCTTCAGGCTCCCCTGTGTTGCACTCAGTTTCGCCATTTCCCTCTCCAGGGACATGACCCGGTCGCTCACGTCAGTCGCTGCCTTCTCCAGCTCTTTAATGGTTGCCCCTTGGGCTTCCAGTATCTTCCCTTGGGCATCCACTTTCTCCTCCATTCTGGTCAGAGCCTGCTGCACCCCTGACATGGCCCTGGTCACTGCTGCCTGTGCTGCGGCCTCTGTGTCTGCTTTTAACTCTGCCTTGATTGCCTGCAGCTGCTCCCTCACCACCTTGGCAAAGGCTTCCTTCCAATTCACGCCCCCCTCTAACCCCAGGGGAGAGGTTGCCCGCCCGTCCAGCTCTTTTGGATGCGGCGATACATTCTTCCCGCTGCTTCGCGTGTTGACTCGTTCGCCCAAGCTGGTTTGCCCTTTGCCCCGTCTACTTCCGGTGCCCCCTTTCTCTTGGGTCCCTTCTGGCCTTTTTTTCTCCCCCTTCCCCTTCATCGTTTCTTCTCTCCTTGTTCTTCTTTTCCCCCTTTTCCGCACCCTATTTTAATTTTATTTATTATTATATATATATATATATAAAAATATATATATATATATTTTTTTTTAAATGAAAAATTTATTTCCCCCCTTCTTTCCTTTACCCCTTTATTTTACCCCTTTTCTCTTTACCAGTTTTCTTTTGGGTTTTTTTTTTAAAAAAGAACAGAAATATAAGTCTCTTTTTTTCCTTTTGTTTTCTCTCCCCACTCGCCCAGGAGAGAGAGAGAGAGAGTCCCTTTGTCCTTGCCACGTGGTGGTCACTGCAGTTGGGGGGGGGGGGAGGGGCGAGTGGGCCGGTGGTCGCTGCGGGCGGGGGGGGGGGGTGTCCCCGCTGCTGGTTGGGGGGGGGGGGTGTCCCCGCTGCTGGTTGGGGGGGGGGGGTGTCCCCGCTGCTGGTTGGGGGGGGGGGTGTCCCCGCTGCTGGGTGGGGGGGGGGGGGTGGTGTCCCCGCTGCTGGCTGGGGGGGGGGGGGGGTGGTGTCCCCGCTGCTGGTTGGGGGGGGGGGGTGGTGTCCCCGCTGCTGGTTGGGGGGGGGGTGGTGTCCCCGCTGCTGGTTGGGGGGGGGGAGGTGTCCCCGCTGCTGGTTGGGGGGGGTGGTGTCCCCGCTGCTGGTTGGGGGGGGGGTGGTGTCCCCGCTGCTGGTTGGGGGGGGGTCCCGCTGCTGGTTGGGGGGGGTCCCTGCTGCTGGTTGGGGAGGGGGTCCCCGCTGCTGGTTGGGGGGGGGCCCGCTGCTGGTTGGGGGGGTCCCCGCTGCTGGTTGGGGGGGGGAAAAGAGGGCCCGCCGCTGCCGCACCGTTCCCGGCCCGCGTGGGGGGGGGGGGGGGAGAGGGGTTGGACCTGCCGCTGCTGGGCCTCCCTGTCGCCGCTGCTCCTCCCTGTCGCCGTTGCTCCTCGCCTCCGCCTTCCGCCTCTCCGCCGCCGCCTTCCGCCGCCGCCCGCTCCTCCTCCGCTGCCGCCCGCTCCTCCTCCGCTTCTCCTCCGCTGCCGCCCGCTCCTCCTCCGCTGCCGCCCGCTCCTCCTCCGCTTCTCCTCCGCTGCCGCCCGCTTCTCCTCCGCTGCCGCCCGCTCCTCCTCCGTTGCCGCCCGCTCCTCCTCCCGTACTGCATTACTTGAATGTTATGTGCCATTTGTCAGCCCAAGCCTGGATTGCCTGGACATGGACTGCTTCAGTATCTGAGAAACCATGAATGATACTCAATATTGTTCAATCATCAGTGAACATTCCACTTCTGGCCTTATGATGGAAGAAAGATCATTGATGAAGCAGCTGAAGATAGTTGGGCCTAGGACACTACCCTGAAAAGCTCCTGCAGTGATGTTTTGGGACTGAGATTATTGACCTTCAACAACCACAACCATCTTCCTTTGTGCTAAGTATGATTACAAGCAGAGGAGAGTTCCTCCCCTGGTTCTCATAGACTCCAGTTTTGCTAAGGTTCCTTGTTGTCACACTTAGTCAAATGCGGCCTTGATATCAAGGGCAGTCACACTTCCCTCATCTCTGGAGTTCAGCTCATTCGTCCATGTTTGAACTAAGGCTACAATGAGATCAGGATCGGATTGGCCCTGGAGGAACCCAAGCTGAGTATCTGTGAGCAAGTTATTGTAAAGCAAGTGTCACTAATAGTAAGAAATAGCAGGTATCATCATGTTCCACTAACACTAACGTAATCTAACATTGTAATACAGTTACTAGAATAGCTAGTCTCTTTCACACCAGTTTTGCACAAGAGAATATGACTTATGGATTTCTTGCATTCTCCTTCTGAGATAACAAACATGGATGCAGATGTCTCAATGGCAAAAGAGATTTCTGGGGCGGAATTCTCCGACCCCCCGCAGGGTCGGGGAATGGCCCGGGGCCGGCGTAAATCTCGCCCCTGCCGTGGCCGGAATTCTCCGCCACCCAGGAATCGGCGGGAGCAGGAATTGCACCCCGCTGGTCGGCGGGCCCCCCCCGCGCCAATCGTCGTGCCCCCCGTGGCGATTCTCCAGCCCGCGATGGGCCGAAGTCCCGCTGCTGTCAGGCCTCTCCCGCCGACGTGGTTTAAACCACCTCTGTGCCGGCGGGATTGGTGGCGCGAGCGGGCCCCCAGAGTGCTGGGGGTGGCGCGGGGCGATCGGACCCCAGGGAGTGCCCCCACGGTGGCCTGGCTCGCAATCAAGGCCCACCGATCGGCGGGCGGGTCAGTGCCGTGGGGGCACTCTTTTTCTTCTGCCGCCGCCACGGCCTCCACCATGGCAGAGGCGGAAGAGACCCCCTCCACCGCGCATGCGCTGGTGGTGCCGTCAGCAGCCGCTGACGCTCCGGCGCATGCGCGGATTCACGCCGACCGGCGAAGGCCTTTCAGCCAGCCCTGACGCCGATCGTCGTAGTGCCAAAGGCCGTTGGCGCCAGTCGGCGGAGTGGGAGCCACTCCGGCACGGGCCTAGCCCCTAAAGGTGCGGAGAATTCTGCACCTTTGGGGAGGCCTGACGCCGGCGTGGTTGGCACCACTCTGCTACGCCGGGACCCCCCGCCCCACCGGGTAGGGGAGTATTTCGCCCCTGAATCTCACTTTTACTTTTACTGTGGGCGCTAGGATTGTATATTCAGCCCTTTTGTTCTCATCTTCCACGTGTTGTTTTTGTTGCTCACTTGATCTTTCTGCTCGATAACATCAACTTCTGTTTCCACATTTATCGTTTGTATATTTGAGCATTTCTCCTGAAGTATCTTTAGATCCACCATGATCTCAGACTGTTGCATGGATATGATCGAGAGTTTTGCCACAACCCGGAGGATTACTGGTTCCTCTACTTCTGCATGCCATCGGGATATGACTGACCTTCCCCGTAAACATAGAACTTGGACTGGAAATGGAGCTATTTATATTATTGATAGCTACCATGGCAATGATAGAATCTATCCTTTTGACTCTGAAGCCCTGATGCTCTGGAGCTGCTTTAGCAGGCAGGACCTAATTCCGGGATTCCTTCCCCATTCCCGACAGACCCAAATTTTGTTGATGTGGCGAGCAAGCTGGACTCTCCAGTTCCTGATGGTGGGAGAGTCCACAACTAAGGGGTCATAGTTTGTGGATAAGAGGTAAACCTTTTAGACTGAAGTGAGGAGAAATTTCTTCACTCAGAGAGTGGTGAATCCTAGTTGATGTGTAATTTCAAGAAAGAGATAGGAATAGCTCTATGGACTGAAGGTATCAAGGGATATGGGGGGAAAGCTGGCTCAGGGTATTGCATTTGATGATCAGCCATGATCATAATGAATGACGAAGCAGGCTCGAAGGGCTGAATGGTTTCCCCCTGATTCTATTTTCTATGTATGTTTCTATGTATGTAAAGAGCCAATGAACCATACAGTAACAATGGCATGTGTGAAACCGTTCAGAAGCAAATACCCATTCACAGACCTTTAAAAAAAAAGAACTGCTGTTCCTACAGCCCCATAAATGTGTCAATCAGATAGACAATTAAAGTGCCAATAACAGAGGCTTCAAACATTTTGTACTTATAAATCGTGTGCAGAGAAACGTTGAGACAATGGCAAAAGAGATCACGGAAAGCCCAATTCCTTATAAGCACTTAAAGGTGTCAATGAAGCCGAATTAATAGGTCTCCCCTGTTGTCAAAACCGAACCCTTGCTGAGAAAACGCTGTTATGAGTCTGGGCTCTGAGTCAAGTGTAAGGACATGGGTAAGAACTCTTTCAGTTGAATTAAATGGCCTTGAGTGTTGCCAAAACAAAATCCTACATCAACTCACACCTGGGGCGAAACGCCTGGGGCCGCCGAAAATCCCGCCCCCTCCGTGGCAGAGATTCTCCGCCACCCGGGAAGTGGCGGTGGTGGGAATCTCGCCACTCCGATCGGAGAGGCCCCTGCGGTGATTCTCCGGCCCGGATAGGCCGAAGTCCCATCGCTGGGAGGCCTCTTCCGCCGCCGAGGTTTGAACCACCTCTGGAACGGCAGGATCAGCGGCGCGAGCGGGCTCCTGGGTCCTGGGGGGGGGCGGGGGGGCGATCGAACCCCGGGGGGTTCCCCCACGGTGGCCTGGCCCGCGATCGGGGCCCCCTGCTCAGACTCCGGGCCAGTGCCCTGGGTGCACTATTTCTCCTCTGCAGCCGCCACGACCTTCGCCATGGCGGAAGCGGAAGAGAACCCCACATCGTGCATGCGCCGGCAGTGACGTCAGCGGCCAGCTGCCGCTGACGTCACTGCCGACGCATGCGCCGACCGGCGAAAGCCTTTCGGCCAGCCCCGCTGCCGGGGGCGCAGCTTTTTTGCGCCAGTCTTCTGGTGCCAACCGCTCCGGCGCGGGGCTGGCCCCCAAAGGTGGGGAGAATTCCCCACCTTTGGGGAGGCCCGACCCCTGAGTGGTTGGCACCACTCCCCTACGCCGGGACCCTCCGTCACGCCAGGTAGGGGAAAATCCCGCCCCTGGTCATCCAAATACTCCAACTACCATTTATATTAAAGGAGGGACTCTGGAATATATGACCACTTTTCATACCTTGGCAGCATTGTCTCAAATTACGAAGTGAGCTAATGTGATCAAAGGTTCTGATTCAGTTACATAAACGTGGCAGTTCTCATGTGTAAGACATTTACCTGTCTCTGTTGAACCCCAAGTTTGCCCTAGGCATGTCTTGTCATCTATTAATCTATTCAGCGATCACAAGGGCTTCCTCTTCTAAGGGTTTCACATTGTAATGTGTGCTCCTCCTCCCCAGCTTTTCCACCCTCTCCTAGCATTGTGTGCACTCGTTTCCGGCAAGGGTGGATGAGGGGATATTCTTGAAGGAAAAGGTCAACCTTGACAGCTGAGTTATTCTTCCTAAGAATACCTGACATACTTCATCTGTCATGTCATCTTCTTTATGTCTTCCGTGGGTGGCCCTGCTTTCTCCTTTGTCCACTGCATGTTGTAGGGTGTATGGATCAGCGTTCCTGGGCCGCGTGACAGCTGGACATTCACAATGCATAGGCTCTTCATCTAAGACACAAGTGCTGTATTCACTGCAGCCTCAGAGCAGATTGGGTAGTCAGATTTAAATTAATCTCCCTAATTTAATGTCCCACCTGCAAAAAATAAGCATTCATTGGATGGCGAAAGTGAAGCGAGCAACATTAATGGCTGAAGATCTGCCCTCCTGATGCACAACCTGATGGTTCCTGACCCGGCTCATGCTCATTGCCTAGTAGTAGAGGATTCCCCCCACCAAAAATACACTAGCACTCAGCGATATCAGATATTTTACACCAAATTAGAGGAAACATGACAGCATTAGAAAATATTTGATATTTTTTATTATGATTGCAATATCAGATGAGTTACAATCATCCATCACTAAACACGAGAAACAATTTTTCAGGAAAATAATCAAGATGAAAGAAAAAGCCATTTTTAAGGAAAATTCTATCATGTGTTGAACATAGAACAGAACATTAAGTGCAGAAGGAGGACATTCGAAGTAAGTCCTTTTGTTACATTGTCCCTTTTTTACACTTCAAAGAACTGATTTTCCCCAATGCCTCGCATTCTTGTAATCAGAACAATTAATTTAAGGTTGCTAAGTCACCATGTTATCACGTTGCTGACAAATATTGAAGAGAGTTATAGCATCCGTAAAGGGGGGGAGGGTCAAAAACTCGTAGCTGAAAATAAAAGATAAAATCCATACTGCCATAAACTTACGCGGTAGAAAGGTCTTACTGAGGAATCACATCACAGCGGCAAGTTAAACACAGAACATAACAGTCCTCAGTGACATATTACCCACAATTCTGCGCTGGAAGGCAATGTCATTAGCAAAAGTTTTTTGTCAGACTGCTTTTCTAATTTAAAACAAAACCCTGAAACATTTAGTATAATTGTGAAAAAACTAGAAATCCCACAGTGCTCTCAACAATAAATGGAAACTGCGAGCTAATAAACACCTTGTCCCGCAGCCTGCACATTTATTCATTGCATGGGAGCCTCATAATGCCTCATAAACACAGGGATTTCTAAGTTTATTACTTAATTGTCTTTCTGTATCAGTAATCTTGAGACTGCATGTGGGATGAGCAGCCAGGACTAGAAATGGCATCTGAAATGATTCAGACAACCCATAAGTAGATCATTTGCACTGACTTGATTTCTTGTTAAAACCTGCAAATTTAATGCCCTTGCACCATAAGCATCCCGGGAAGGTCTATTATCCAAAAGTCCATTAGTAAACAGAAAAATAGGGTTGTGAATTTCAGATAAGGAGTAGGACAGTCACTCTCTCTCTCTCTCTCTCTCTCCTGACATATTTGTCTTTGGAACAAATCAATGGAGTTTGCTGCTGGCACCTGTGCTTCGAATGATGTTTGATGAAGCAACGACTGTCTTCATTAGGTACATTAATATTCATGCTGTGTAGAAATTCTGACACAGGAAAGGACTCAGTAACCTTTTCTCATATTAGATTTTTACTTCTTAACAAAATTACAGTCCGGCAATGACTTAATTAATGCTGGTTTTCGTCAGCTGGCTTTAAGGGCCTGTCAATTTGGTCCTGCAGTCGCTGTCAGTAAGGAAGAAAGACAGTCATGGCTGGATAGAGACAAGAGTGAAATCTAACACACTCGATAAAACTCGGGTCTTTCAAGCACGCAGCAAATATATCCCTAGATTAGCACACTTAATATTCAACTTCCTCTTAAGCATGGTTACTGGCTGCATTCCAGAGGGATTCCATCATTCTGGTGGCAAGAATAGTTATTTCCAGCACTATAATAATTTTTTTTTTTGGTTAATAATTACAATTGCGAACAAAAAGCCAAGATTCAGATTGGTAAATATGAGATTAAAAAAAAAAGATGTATCACATTACAGAAAGCAAATGAGATTGTTGCGGCACAAACAGCCATATTATCTGTTTGTACAAATTAGGACAATAAATCAGAGTAAGAAAGAATTACGTGCGTAATAAAGATAATGAAATTTGAATTTAGGCCTAAACTGTGGATCCTTGGCAATGCCACTTCTTTTTTATACAGTTATCTGCAATGTTCAGAATCAACACGTCCAGAAGGTGATCGCTAGCATCGCCAGTAGCAACTGCTCCGGGATCATTTGCCCTTTTGAAATAAATGAAACACCACTTGTTAACCGCCTTTTTGGAAGTCATTTGCATCTTCTAAGCAAAAATATAGCAACACTCAAGGCTGGTGGGTTCTGGATGTGGGGGACAGGGGTAGTGGGCAGTGGGGGAGGCGGGTGGGGGGGGGGGGGGGGGGGTGATCCAACCATTTCTTACATCAAGCTCAAATCAAGCTCAGAGTGAGATGAAATTCTTCATTATTTGCTGAAAGGAAGCAGACGGGAGTGAGTTTAGGTCGTTCAGATCTAAACAATGATGCTTGCATTTCAGCAGGACTGGTAAATGTGACGAATAGATCACAGAGTGTTGATATGGGGAAGTGCCTGAATTCGCACTGGTGCAATTGTCACTCCTCTGAAAATTGAGGAGTGGGTCTGTTTTGTGTGGGCTACTCTGCACCCATGTGCAGGCTAGTGCCTACCAGAATGAAACAAGTATCACAAAATGCAAGACTGCAATCTTCAAATTAAAGGATTAGTTCAAGTATGTACAGAAAGCATGGGCAAGTATTCTGGAGCTTATTCTGTCTGCCACTGAGAATGACCCCCAATTCACAAGTGTCACAACTTGTTCTCATGAGTGAAATGCTTCTAGTAATTCAATGGAATATTTTATTATAGATCTATTATCAGTTAATGGAGGAAGCCGGTAGAATTCAAAGTTTAAAATGCAATATTTTATTGCATTATTTAATACCTATGGGATAGTACTAATGTTGAGGCTCAGTGATGAGGTGACATAATCTAATCAATTAATTGGCATTCTTTTCAATGCACACACCTTTCGTATGCTGTTTGAGGTTCACAACAGAGGGCTAATTGGGCAATTACATACTTCCCTTGCCCCCATTACTTAACCATATCTCTGAAAGGGAAAGTTAAAACGTATTGAGGTGAATTGAGAAATTTTATAGTTCTACTTTTATAACCAGGAACGTAGAGAATGATATATTCCAGTGATTATTTAAGAAATTAAAAAGAAATGATTCCAAAACATTATGGATGTGTACAAACTCTGTTCACAGGATCAGCCTGCATGCATAGACTGGTGACCTTGAACATAGAACATGGATCCTGCAGAGGGCGGCAGAGCGGCGACGCTGATTGGCTGTTGCGGGGAGTGAATTGTGGAAAGCCGTTGTTGCGTGAGTTTCTAGAACTAATATATTTCAGGCAATGGCTAAAGACACTATACAGGTAGTGTCTCCCACCCATCCTCCTCCTCTAACCAAAAAAAAAGACCGTGTGGTGAGTTGGTGAAAGCTTTTGTTGCCTTTTCCTCTCTCCACCCTTCCACCACCTCTAACCTGCGGGGAGTGTGAAAAACAGGTAAGCTTTTTTTTTCTCTCTGTAATTGTCAAGTGGATAAATGGAAGGGATGGCAGAGAGGGCAGTGCAATGTTCCTCCTGCAGGATGTTCGAGGTGAGGGACACCGTCAGTGGCCCTGCTGAGTTCACCTGGGGGAAGTGCACCCATCTCCAGCTCCTCGAAGACCGTGATAGGGAACTGGAGCTGGAGCTGGATGAACTGAGGATCATTCGGGAGGCAGAGTCAGTTATAGATAGAAGCTACAGGGATGTAGTTACTCCTAAGAATGAAGAGAGCTGGGTGACATTTAAAGGGAGGGGGGAAGAAGCAGTCAGTGCAGGGATCCCCTGCAGTTGTTCCCCTCAATAACAGGCATACCGTTTTGGGTACTGTTGGGGGGGGGAGGGGGGCACCTACCAGAGGTAAGCCACAGTGACCAGGTCTTTGGCACTGAGTCTGTCCCTGTGGCTCAGAAGGGAAGGGGGGAGAGCAGGAGAGCATTAGTTATTGGAGACTCTATAGTTAGAGGTACAGATAGACGGTTCTGTGGCAACGATAGAGGCTCACGGTTGGTGTGTTGCCTCCAGGGTGCCAAGGTCCATGACGTCTCTGATCATGTTTTCAGGATCCTTAAGGGGGAAGGGGAGCAGCCACAAGTCGTGGTACACATCGGTACCAACGACATAGGTAGGAAAAGGGACAGGGATGTAAAACAGGAATTTGGGAGCTAGGGTGGAAGCTGAGAGCCAGGACAGACCGTGTTGTCATCTCTGGTTTGCTGCCAGTGCCACGTGCTAACGAGGTGAGGAACAGGGAGAGAGTGCAGTTAAACATGTAGCTACAGGGATGGTGTAGGAGGGAGGGTTTCAGTTACTTTGATAATCGGAGCACATTCTGGGGAATGTGGGTCCTGTACAAACAGGACGGGTTACATCTGAACCAGAGTGTCACTGATATCCTGGTACGGAAATTTGCTACATCTCTTCGGGGGGGGGGGGGGGGGGGGGGGGGTTTAAACTAATTTGGCAGGCGGATGGGAAACTGATTTGTAGTCCAGGAGATAGCATTGCTGGAGTTCCGGAAGTTGAGGGTAGTGCAATACCGAGGAAGGTACCAAGGTCACAAGAGTGGACCTGCAGGCATGAAGGTGGTTTGAAGTGTGTCTACTTCAATGCGAGGAACATCAGGAATAAGGTTGGTGAGCTTGAAGCATGGATTGGTACCTGGGACTATGATGTTGTGGCCATTACGGAGACGTGGATAGAACAGGGGCAGGAATGGTTGTTGAAGGTTCCGGGGTTTAGATGTTTCAGTAAGATTATGGAAGGTGGTAAAAGAGGTGGAGGAGTAGCATTGTTAATCAAGGATAGTATAATGGCTGCAGAAAGGCAATTTAAGGAGGATCTGTCTACTGAGATAATGTGGGCTGAAGTTAGAAATAGGAAAGGAGCGGTCACTTTGTTAGAAGTTTTATATAGGCCCCCAAACAGTAACAGAGATGTGGAGGAAAAGTTTGCAATGCAGATTTTGGATAGGTGCGGTAGTCACATGGTAGTTGTCATGGGTGACTTTAACCTTCCAAATATTGATTGGAACCACTATAATTCGAATAGTTTGGATGGGGCTGTTTTTATCCAGTGTGTGCAGGAGGGTTTCCTCACAAATATGTGGATAGACAGACAAGAGACGGGGCCACATTGGATTTGGTACTGGGTAATGAATTGGGCCAAGTATTATATTTGGTTGTGGGAGAGCACTTTGGAGATAGTGACCACAATTTGGTGACTTTCACTACAGCAATGGAGAGGGATAGGAACATACGGCAGGGCAAGGTTTATAACTGGGGGAAGGGTAATTACAATGCGATTAGGCAAGAATTGGGGGAGCATAAGATTGAAACAGGAACTGTCAGGGATAGGCACAATTGAGATGTGGAGATTGTTTAAGGAGCAAATACTGTGTGTCCTTGATATGTATGTCCTTGTCAGGCAGGGAGGAAATGGTCAAGTGAGGGAACCATGGTTTACAAAAGAGGTTGAATGTCTTGTCAAAAGGAAGAAGGGGGCTTATGGAAGGATGAGAAAACAAGGTTCAGTTAGGGCACTTGAGGATACAAGATAGCTAGGAAGGAGGTCAAGAAAGGGCTTAGGAGAGCTAGGAGGGGGCACGAGATGTCCTTGGCGGGTAGGATCAAGAAAAACCCCAAGGCTTTTTACACTTATGTGAGGAATAAAAGAATGACCAAGGTGAAGTTAGGGCCGGTCAAGGACAGTCGTGGGAACATGTGCATGGAGTCTGAAGATATAGGAGAGGCCCTAAATGAATACTTTTCTTCAGTGTTCACAAAGGCCAGGGGCCACGTTGTTGAGGAGGATAGTGCAATACAGGCTGGTAGGCTGGAAAAGGTAGATATTCGGAAGGACGATGTGTTAGAAATTTTGAGAAGCCTGAGGATAGTTAAGTCCCCTGGGCCTCATGGGATATATCCTAGGATTCCTTGGGAGGCGAGGGATGAGATTGCAGAGTTTTTGGCTTTGATCTTTATGTCCTCACTGTCCACAGGAATAGTGCCAGAAGACTGGAGAATGTTGTCCCCTTGTTCAAGAAAGGGAATAGGTATAAACCTGGGAATTATAGGCCGGTTAGTCTGAAAACTGAAACTGAAAATCGCTTATTGCCATGAGTAGGCTTCAATGAAGTTACTGTGAAAAGCCCCTAGTCGCCACATTCCGGCGCCTGTTCGGGGAGGCTGGTACGGGAATTGAACCGTGCTGCTGGCCTGCCTTGGTCTGCTTTAAAAGCCAGCGATTTAGCCCAGTGTGCTAAACCAGCCCCTCTCACTTCAGTCATAGGTAAATTATTGGAAAGGGTCCTGAGGATTAGGATTTATGATCATTTGGAAAGATACAGCTTAATCCAGGATAGTCAGCACGGATTTGTGAGGGGTAAGTGTTGCCTCACAAGTTTGATTGTATTCTTTGAGGAGGTAACTAAGTACATAGATGAAGGTAGAGCAGTTGATGTCATATACATGGATTTTAGTAAGGCGTTTGATAAGGTGCCCCATGGTCGGCTCATGCAGAAAGTCAGGAGGCATGGCATAAAGGGAAGTTTGGCCGATTGGATCAGTAACTGGCTATCACGTAGAAGACAGAGGGTGATGGTAGATGGTAAATTTTCATCCTGGAGCCCAGTCACCAGCGTGTACCACAGGGATCAGTGCTGGGTCCTCTGCTATTTGTGATTTTTTATCAATGAATTGGATGATGGAGTTGAAGGTTGGGTTAGTAAATTTGCTGATGACACCAAGATTGGTGGAGTAGTGGATAATTTGGAGGGCTGTTGTAGGCAACAAAGATACATTGATAGGATGCAGAGCTGGGCTGAAAAGTGGCAGATGGAGTTTAACCCTGATAAGTGTGAGGTGATTCATTTTGGGAGAACAAATTTGAATGCGGATTACAGGGTTAATGGCAGGGTTCTGAAGAATATGGAGGAGCAGAGAGATCTCGGAGTTCATGTCCATAGATCTCTGAAAGTTGCCACCCAAGTGGATAGAGCCGTTAAGAAAGCTTATAGTGTGTTAGCATTTATTAACGGTGGATTGAGTTTAAGAGTCGTGTGGTTATGCTGCAACTGTGCAAGACCTTGATTAGACCACATTTGGAGGATTGTGTGCAGTTCTGATCACCTCATTATAGGAAGGATGTGGAAGCATTGGACAGGGTGCAAAGGAGATTTACCAGGATGCTGACTGGATTGGAGGATAGGTCTTATGAGGAAAGGCTGAGGGAGCGAGGGCTTTTCTCATTGGAGCGAAGGAGGATGAGAGGTGCCTTAATTGAGGTGTATAAGATGATGAGAGGGATAGATAGAGTAGACTTTCAGCGACTTTTTCCTCGGGTGGATGTAGCTGTTATAAGGGGGCATTACTATAAGGTTCATGGTGGAAGATATAGGAGGGATGTCAGAGGTAGGTTCTTTACTCAGAGAGTGGTTGGGGCGTGGAACACACTCCCAGCTATGGTAGGGGAGTCGGACACTTTAGAAACTTTAGAAACAAGCGGTTATTGAATAGGCATATGGAGTACACTAGAATGATTGGGAGTAGGTTGATTTGATCTTAGTTTCAGACTAGTTCGCGACAATATCATGGGCTGAAGGATCTGTACTGTGCTGTACATTTCTATGTTCTATGTTATGTTCCTCACCACTGACTGCATCACTCTCATTGGCCTCTTTCTCAGGCTGAGTTAGGCTGTTCGTAAGTTTAGTATCTTGTTTGACACCGTGCAAAGTGCTAAACATTAAACGTTGACTACAGTGTTTCAAGAAGGCAGCTGACTTCTGTCGTGTTCTTTGTGTTGCTTATTTAGGATGGTTGGTGTAGTGTTCCACAAAGACCACAGTATAGTTTTTATTTAAACAAAGGTATGATTTTATTTACACGACTAAACTGGGTAACATCTAACTACACACACCTACTGCTAATCTCACTCACTCATATAAACTATAATCTAACCTTCTCACACTAACTGTTCTTATGGCCTTCACTAGCTGTATCCTGTCCCTCAAGGTCCAGCATCACTGTTCAAAAAGTACTTTCTGCAGCTCCCTCTAGTGGCTATTCATGGTACTATAATAACCCTTGGAATGCTGATAGTTATGATAATATCACTACGTCCACCTTATCAAGGGACATTAGAGATAGCACATAGAACATAGAACAGTACAGCACAGAACAGGCCCTTCAGTCCTCGATGTTGTGCCGAGCAATGATCGCCCTTCTCAAACCCACGTATCCACCCTATACCCGTAACCCAACAACCCCCCCCAACCTTACTTTTTTAGGACACTACGGGCAATTTAGCATGGCCAATCCACCTAACCCGCACATCTTTGGACTGTGGGAGGAAACCGGAGCACCCGGAGGAAACCCTAGCACACACGGGGAGGACGTGCAGACTCCGCACAGACAGTGACCCAGCCGGGAACCGAACCTGGGACCCTGGAGCTGTGAAGCATTTATGCTAACCACCATGCTGGGCAATAAATGCTGGCCTAGCCAGCAACGCCCACATCACATGGATGAATAATGAAAAATCTCAACTCCTACTGCTGAAACAGCTATACATGCCTTTGTGGTGGAAGAATCCTCCTGTTTAAACCATGTTTGTTTCTTGTTTTCCCCTTTCTTTTAATTATTTTTCTGTTACAATTAATTATCCATGTTGACCCATGGATAATTAATGGACCTGTGATTTTAAGGCAGCCTTTGTCTTTAATTAAAGCAGGACATATCAGTGATGACTCAGTTTGACTGACTTGGCTGGCGGCCAATGAACTGGCGTGAAATGCTGTGCTTTCCCGGTGACCAATGGTGATTGGTTCTGATTTCTCTGGCATGTTCCTTCGTGTTACGAGGCTCAGTTGTTTAGTTTTGCTTCTGGTTCTGAAGTTGAATGGAGCACTTCTGAATACCTGTCTGATAGGATGAAATCTCTTTAAAAATCCAGTTCTTCTATAGAACATAGAACATAGACCAGTACAGCACAGAACAGGCCCTTCAGCCCTCGATGTTGTGCCGAGCAATGATCACCCTACTCAAACCCACGTATCCACCCTATACCCGTAACCCAACAACCTTACTTTTTTAGGACACTACGGGCAATTTAGCATGGCCAATCCACCTACCCCGCACATCTTTGGACTGTGGGAGGAAACCGGAGCACCCGGAGGAAACCCACGCACACACGGGGAGGACGTGCAGACTCCGCACAGACAGTGACCCAGCCGGGAACCGAACCTGGGACCCTGGAGCTGTGAAGCATTTATGCTAACCACCATGCTACCGTGCTGCCCAAATCTAGGTCATTAATATATATATTTGGGCAGCATTGTGGCATAGTGTTTAGCACAATTGCTTCAAAGCTACAGGGTCCCAGGCTCGATTCATGGCTTGTGTCACTGTCTGTGCTGAGTCTGCACATCCTCCCCGTGTCTGCGTGGGTTTCCTCCGGATGCTCCAGTTTCCTCCCACAGTCCAAAGATGTGCAGGTTAGGTGGATTGGCCATGATAAATTTCCCTTAGTGACCAAAATTGCCCTTAGTGTTGGGCAGGGTTACTGGGTTATGGGGATAGGGTGTGGGTGTGGGCTTGGGTAGGGTGCTCTTTCCAAGAGCCGGTGCAGACTCGATGGGCCAAATGGTCTCCTTCTGCACTGTAAATTCTATAAAAAATATGTCAGGAAAAGCAAGGGTCCCAACATCAACCCCTGGGTAACTCCACTACAAACCTTCCTTCAGCCTAAAAAACATTGATTAACCACTACTCTCTGTTTCTTGTTACTCAGCCAATGTTGCATCCTTGTTGCTACTCCCCCTTTTATTCCATGAGCTATAATTCTGCTCACAAGTCTATTGTGCAGCTCTGTATCGAGCCTTTTGGCAGTCCATGTACACCACATCAATACATTGCCCTCATCAACAATCACATCGAAAGATTATGGCCGGAATTCTCCAGCTCTTTGCCGGTGGCGGGATTCTCTACTCCTGCCGGCAGCACACCCCCGGCAAGAGGTTCCCCAATGATGTAGGGCGACTTCAATGGACATTCTCATTGTCAGCGGCGGGAGCAGAGAATCCCGCCACCAACAAATGGCATGCCGCCCCCCACTGCCGGGTAATCCTTTGCACCCTGTCCAATGCTTCCACATCCTTCCTATAATGAGGTGATCAGAACTGCACACAATCCTCCAAATGTGGTCTAATCAAGGTCTTGCACAGTTGCAGCATAACCACACAACTCTTAAACTCAATCCCCCGTTAATAAATGCTAACACACTATAGGCTTTCTTAACGGCTCTATCCACTTGGGTGGCAACTTTCAGAGATCTATGGACATGAACTCTGAGATCTCTCTGCTCCTCCACATTCTTCAGAACCCTGCCATTAACCCTGTAATCCGCATTCAAATTTGTTCTCCCAAAAAGAATCACCTCACACTTATCAGGGTTAAACTCCATCTGCCACTTTTCAGCCCAGCTCTGCATCCTATCAATGTCTCTTTGTAGCCTACAACAGCCCTCCAAATTATCCACTACTCCACCAATCTTGGTGTCATCAGCAAATTTACTAACCCAACCTTCAACTCCATCATCCAATTCATTGATAAAAAATCACAAATAGCAGAGGACCCAGCACTGATCCCTGTGGTACACGCTGGTGACTGGGCTCCAGGATGAAAATTTACCATCTACCATCACCCTCTGTCTTCTACGTGATAGCCAGTTACTGATCCAATCGGCCAAACTTCCCTCTGTGCCATGCCTCCTGACTTTCTGCATGAGCCGACCATGGGGCACCATATCAAACGCCTTACTAAAATCCATGTATATGACATCAACTGCTCTACCTTCATCTATGTACTTAGTTACCTCCTCAAAGAATACAATCAAACTTGTGAGACAACACTTACCCCTCACAAATCCGTGCTGACTATCCTGGATTAAGCTGTATCTTTCCAATGATCATAAATCCTAATCCTCAGGACCCTTTCCAATAATTTACCTATGACTGAAGTGAGAGGGGCTGGTTTAGCACACTGGGCTAAATCGCTGGCTTTTAAAGCAGACCAAGGCAGGCCAGCAGCACGGTTCAATTTCCCGTACCAGCCTCCCGAAAAGGCGCCGGAATGTGGCGACTAGGGGCTTTTCACAGTAACTCATTGAAGCCTACTCATGGCAATAAGCGATTTCAGTTTCAGTTTTCAAACTAAACCGGCCGATAATTCCCAGGTTTATACCTATTCCCTTTCTTGAACAAGGGGACAACATTCTCCAGTCTTCTGGCACTATTCCTGTGGACAGTGAGGACATAAAGATCAAAGCCAAAAACTCTGCAATCTCTGCAAAAATAATTCCCTGCTCCTGATATGTGATTCTGTACTTAGTCCTGTTCACTATCATTTTTCCCTTCACTAGCCTCACATTCCCAATGCAATAATTTAAAAAATGCCCTCTGGGCACATTCTACTCCATCTCAACTTCTGCCTGTAACTGTCTTCGAATGCACCTCACTCCCCTTCCGCTTCCCCAATTTGAAGCAGAGATTTCAGCTATCTTATTCTCCTCAGGAATTCCCTTTATAATCTCTTCACCTCTCTGCATTCTTTAAAAACATCTTTTCAACAAAACTCTTAGTTATACATCCCAATCTATCTCTCTCTTGGCAACTGCCTCCTTATTTACAATTTGCAATATCGCTTGGGACATTCCATCATGTCATTGGTATTAGCCGAATTCTAGTTATTGTTATGTGCAAGACTTCCAAATATGCCTAGCTGCGCAAATAACATATGTTATCAGCCTCTGGACAGCAATGAATGATAGCAGAATGGATTCAAATAGGAACTAGGTTCATGGCATTTGGTGTTGACGTTGGCTGGGATTTACCGTTCCAGGCCTTAGTCACATGGAGGGACAGAAGTGGGAGTGTTGTCTGCTGCAAAGCCTGCTGGAAAATCACATGATGCTGGGCTCATTAATTCTGCAGCCTGGGTTTTCTGATCTTTTTTTGTGGTGGGACAGACAGGAAGTTGCGTACCCCGCCATCATATCTGGGCACCATTTTTAAAAGGCACCTGACAAGATGCTGCTTTATGGAGGCCTTAACGACGGATCAGGACATGGAACATAGAACCAACGAACACCAGAACCGAGATTCAGTGACGCATCACTGGAAGTACTGCCGAATGCAATGGACAAGAGCGGGGATGTCTTCTACCTAAGGGATGGAAGGAGGAGGCCTGCCTGAGCCTCCAATCCTGCATTGGGAGTTGGTTGCCAGAGTGGTGAGTGCCAACTGCATTTGCCAGAGGACAGTCCTGCAGTGCAGGCAAAGAATGAATGACCTCAGGGTAAGTAAGCCCTTTACTCCACATATAACTTTACTGAATAGGAACTGGGACATGGGACTCAGTAGCAAGGCTACCATCTGTGCTGTCCATGCATAACAGTGTGTTTCAATGTCATGCAGTGATGCCTCATAGCCCCACTACAGTCCATATATTCTGCAGGTAGAGAGGTGACTGTAGGTCTTTGACTGTGCCACACAGAAAGCTTATAATTTGTTGGAGGGATTGGCATAGGAGGCAGCCGCATTCACTG